>NC_053186.1:590931-929264 GCF_905163445.1 Pararge aegeria
CTGATGCATATTATCAATTGAATGTCAAGTCTATACTTGCGGGGTGACCACGAATCTTTTTCGAAGAAACTGCAGTTTCTTTCTGTGCGTCGTATAAGCCGCTTGTCGCCTCAACCATCTTAACTGATACAAATCCAAAAGAGACAATTTATGTATACAAACTTTGATGTTATTTGCGTAAAGAAGATATCAACCACTGAAACACTTCTCTTGAATTGATTTACCAAATAAAACAAACGCTTATAAAATACCAACCGTTAATATAAAATCACCGAAAAAACCTCGGTTTGTCCTCGGTAAATGGTTATGTTCATAAGCATATAAACTAAGTTTTAGTTTCAGTGTTCTTTTTGGATATCAAAGTTGGCATACGGACAATCCATCCGCGTTAAGCTTCTGATAAGTTTCCCTTTACAACCTTCATTTGTAACTTAACAATATACCCCAACACACCGCGACGCATAGCCACTCTGGTATTTCGATGCGCGAAAGAAAAATTTTGTCCTCTACCTTTCTTACGTACCTATCGGTTGGTTGCTACTAGCCATAGGTCCAGAATTTTATGACACCTGATAATAAAAATAAAAGCTTACCTTTGGCCTCACCCGCATTGAAGCATGATGGTGAAGCTAAGCTCTATATCTCTCCTACGATATGAATTAGGCTGATGATGACATCAGAGCACTATGATCCAACCAGTCCGAAAATTGCTTGTGCTGTGCTGCGTCAGATATTACAAAGTGCTAATTGTAAACAAATCGCGCCTTACTCAACAATCTATTTTCACTTCTTAACCTCGGAAGTGGTTTAACTAGCTGTGCGAAGTTCGTGGTAATTATATCGGGTACGTTTCACTGCGCATTTTCGTTTTGAAAACGCACCTTTAGCAACATTTGCCCATAAAACAATTAATTGTTTTTGCTCTCCTGTCTACAAGCAGCCATCTTGCCCTTATGTGTCAGCACAAATTGTCTACTTCAAACTTTAAGTGAGACTTGTGGCATTCCTTTTGTCATATATTTTACGACCGACCGCATGTTTGACGTTCTCCCTCCTTAGATATGAATAATGAGAAACAGTACGGTTTGTTTAATGGTGTCAGCAGTCAGTCAGTCAGTCTTTCACTTTTACTCGCACAATATTAAAAGTTAAAATTTTCTATTTCTTCATTTGTAAATAGCGTATCTAATTTGATATTTCTATCCCGGAATAGCACCAGGGTAAAGTCGCCGTTTTACCTATGCACGGTTTTTCTATTAAACCGATCTTAGCAAATATTTCAAAAAGGAATTCATACCGCAAAAAGTAACAGTTAACGCGGCGAAGACGAAGTCGTTGTATATATGTATATTTTGCTAAAAACCTCACAGGTTATTTCGTTTGTCGAGGAATGTAGAAAATTAAGTTTATTGGTTTTATTTAGAAGCAAAGTAACTCTTGCCACTATCCAATGTAAAATATCACTTTGAAAAATGAAGTATCCCAATTAGTTCAGTGACCTCATTATATTAGTGTACGTTGGGCACGGACGCGGCGTGCCCGCATTACGACGCGAGCGCAGTTCGCGAGAGCGCGCGAATCGTGTCAGTGTCAAGCATGGATAAACTGTTTGTATTTTATGTTTATGTTTATTATTTATATTGAACAATCAAAATTATTGGAGTTTGTGCGTAAATAAAGGTTTTTTATTTAATCTGGAAAACTGCGGATGCTTTTGCCCATTAATGTTACTGGCTTAATAATATTATCAATAGTTTGCGGAGTGTTTATGTAGCAGTTGATGAAACGTTGAGTGTTTTTAACCGATAGATGTTCTTAATTTAAAATTCAATCAAATCTGTAATAATCTATGAAGGGTTGATACATTTTTAAATAATTATTTGCTATTATTTCACGGTGTAACAAAACAACTATTTTTATAGAAATAGTGACAAGCTTTATTCCTAAAAGAGCATGCCAGAAAGCTCAATTATGCCAACATTATGTCTTTCAGTGATGCCCAAGATATTTTTTACCCTCAAAAGTTATAAATATTGCAACTACTGTACTAATAAAGTCCAATTATTGCGAACAGATAAATAGAAAACATTGTATAACTAATCACCAGTTTACAACGTTTATTACTCAGGCCGGAAATGTAAAAGTGAGGTTGGTTTGTCCTTCTTTCATGTGGTGCGACATGTGGTTTAACTTTTATAACATAAGTTGGAATTCGCAGAGGCCGGATTTTTTGATGATACGAAATTATAGTGTTGGTTTTTCCGTCAGAATGTCGCTGATCGGCGCCTACGATGAGACGGACTCGTTCGTGGATTACCAGACCAGAATGGTGGGTGCTGCGAAGGAGATCGCGAGACTTGCTACTGATATGGTAAGATATTTCTTTACTGGTATAAGAACTGTAGGAAGTGGAAGGGTGGTGACAACTGTATTCTGAACTGCATCACTCCTTGATTGCATGCGAGCAACTATATGATCGAAGGTCCCGGAGTTTGGTGACTATTTAGCCTTGAAATGTCCAATGTATTGCAGACGGCCAAAGCGGCCACCGAGCCGGCGCGCCTGGTGGAGGTGGGCAGCGACATGTGCGGCAAGTACGAGCGCCTGGCCGCCGACAGCGTGGGCGCCTCCGCCACCACGCCCAACGCCGACATCGCCAACAGGTAGCCCGGGTTCATGCACTTTGGTGACCGTCGATAGAAGGGACAACTCATGGGAAGGCTCATGGGAAGTGTGCGGTGACGATGACGCGAGTTTCGCGCTTTTTTTACACCCAAAAGTGCTCAACGCGCCTATAGAAGTTTTTTTACTTCAATTTTTCAGAACCGGTAGGATTTGAACCTGCGTCTCTCTGGCAATCATGGCCTGAGTGCTTTACCAACTAAGCTACAGTTCTCGTCGATGCCGAAATTAATATATTATGCCTTTTTATCAGTCATAGCCACCACCACAAATTGGTGAAATGCATACTCTCCCTCAATGGGGTTTTCAAAGAAAGGGCTATACTAGTAGCACATTTTATTGGAGGTAGGGGTATTTTCCATCTAAATATATATACTAATATTATAACGAGGATAGATTTTTTTTATTTGTTTGTAAACATTAAGCACCGATAGTACTGAACCGATTTGAACTGAACTGTCACAAAGTAACAAGGTTTGAGAGTTTAATTGCAATAATGTACACCAAAGTAGCAAACAGATAGGTTTGGAAACGTATTCTCTAGACAAATGGTTGTTGCAGAATCCGCCTGGCCGCGGTGGAGCTGGGCGAGGCGGTGTCGGAGCTGGTGCGCGCGGGCGGCCACTGCCGCCTGTCCGCCATCGCGCAGAACCAGAAGGCCGTGGCCGACTCGGCGAGGAGAGTCAATGAAAAGGTAGGAGCTTCTGGAACTTAGCTTAATTTTCATAATCATTAACCGTTTGTCGGCCTCCCCTCAGATACAGAAGGGCTTAGACACAGAATTAAGAACATACAGAACCCTCAATCCCTGTGCCAGGGGTTGAACTCAGCCCTGAGGGCCGGGCCCGGGAGGCCAAAATTCAAAAATCATTTATTTCAAGTAGGCATAGTTAATAAGAGTTGAGACGTCAAGTCAGTTTGTTTGTAGGGTACCACCGGTTCCGAAAACAGATTCCACTGAGAAGAGCCGGCCAAAAAACTCAGCAGATTGCTCTTTTCCAACATAATTTTATAGTTTAACAATCTTTAGAATCTTGTGAGACACGAGAGCGGAACCTGCTTTCAAGCAGCCTTGTTAAGAAATTCATCAAACGTGTAGTAACCATATATATTGTTTAAACTTAGGTAAAGGTGGATCTAATGTGACCTTAGATTTCATGTTATAAAAGCCAAACCCATCTCCACAAAAGATCAAATCACATTTTTTTGCTAAATATGGTACAGTTTTGCTAACACAATTTGTTTGTTTTGTTTTTTAATGCTCACACTCTGCCATAGGAATATGGCGTAGTTGTAATAATATTTATTACAATTTATAATAATTTATTAAAATTACTGAATAAAATTTATTACTAATTATTTCATTAAAATTATGTACGATTTTATAAAAAATAGAATTGAAATAACAAATTTGAATGTCAGATTTCTTTACTTTTTAAGCTTATCTAGTCAGTCGAGTCGATTGTTCATATCGATATTTTGTTTAAAATTACTAGTGTTTTGTTTTATAAAGATTATATTATCATAAATGTATTGCGAAGCTACTATGAGTACACCTATTTCTTTAAATTTGGGCCGAACCCTACCTACTAGTGTATCGCTTCTAGACATGAGTGCAAATGCATATCCGCAGGTGGTGAGCGTGCTGAGCGCGCTGCAGGCGGGGTCGCGCGGCACGCAGGCGTGCATCGACGCGGCCGCCACCATCGCCACCATCCTTGGCGACCTGGACACCACCATCCTGTTCGCCAGCGCCGGTGAGTGGAAGATCCTCAAGGATCCCTCGCCACGGTCTAACTCACCACCTGGTGACTGGGTTACGGGAACGCACACGACCACAGCCCAGTCAGCGAGTGCGTTGAGCCTATCCCAACTTAGGGTAGCCATGAATGAGCATATTAATGTATATTAAAGGTATCGTAATTACTGAATATGGCTAACTAAAATACTTAGTGAGCTTATCTATTGAAGCGACTATAAATATTTTAATTTTCCCACTTTTAGCAAATTATTTTTTTATTTTTACTAAATAATTCCTGTTATGTTTAGTTAATTTTTCAAACATTTTTAAGTATTACGGTATCTTATTGTATCTTTCGTTCGATTTATAATATACCTTATTCACTAGCAGATACCAGCGTCCTTGTCTGCTGTAATTTCTGATATCGCGTGTGGTTTAGAAAACTTTCTGCGGAGCCGTATCTAGAAAGCTAAAGGCAAAGCTATTAAATATTTGAACACGGCATGCGAAAAATTTAACCATGAAGTAGAGAGAACCGCTTTATTTCCTGAAACTAAACAAATCTCTTCCCTAGGTACCCTTCAATCTGACAAGGAAGGCGATACGTTCTCCAACCATCGCGAGAACATCCTCAAGACGGCCAAAACTCTGGTCGAAGACACCAAGACCCTCGTGGGAGGAGCTGCGGGCAGCCAGGAACAGCTGGCGGCTGCTGCTCAAAGTGCTGTATCAACAATCGGTAAGTGCGCAAGAACGTCGTCTCGTTGATGCCTTGAAATTTGCGTAAATGTAAATTAGCCATCCCGTAATACACTTTCACATACTTTCCTTTCTTTACTAATCTACCAATTTTTCTGCACCTTGCCACGATTGAAATGAACATTTCAACTAAAACACAACTCTTCGGGTGACAGTTTGATAAATTACCTGGACGAATATGGTCTCGAAATAAGCCTCCAAGAGGTAGCTCAAAAGGTTTATCTTGGTACTACGTTACCGACAAAGAACAGTCACCAAGCAACTTTGTGGTTTATTTATTTATTTTATTTATTTATGCACTTTATTTGTACACCACAAAAATAAAAAAAAATCACACAACAAGGGATAAAAGTAGGATACAAAAGACGGCCTTATCGTTTGGTAGCGATCTCTTCCAGGCAACCTTAGGATTAGGAAAACCAAATGGTGTAGTACATAGCCGCGTAGAAACTGATTAGGCCTTTGGGCTCTGCCAGACCACATCAGGTGAGGCTTGATGAAGTCAACAGCTAGATTGCAGTATAAACAAAATTGTGATTTTCACATCACGCTACATTTTTTACGTGACAGTAAAAAGAGGTGATCGGTTTTGAGCTTACTTTAGATAAGAACAAATGTTGACGTGCATCTTTATTGTCCCCAGTGCAACTATGCGAAGTAGTCAAAAATGGTGCAACCTCACTGAGCGGTGCAGAACCGCAAGTATTAGTCCTGCATGCGGCCAGAGACGCGGCCGCGGCCTTGAGAGACCTGGCCGCTGCCACTGCCGCGGCGAGTGGCAAAAGCGTTGCACATCCGGATATGCACGCGCTCAAACACGCTGCCAAGGTAAGCAAATCTCATCTTCAACATCTCTGAGACCACATTCTTCCACTTGAAAATTTATTTAATCCAGACCATATACAATACTGAAAGACGCCTTTATAAAAACACTAGCCAATTATACTCGTTCCTAGGAACTCACTACCTTCGTTTAAGGTAGCATTATTTATATTATTAACCCGCTTGTTTCAGAATTATAATCCTTATTTTAGGCATTTCGTTGTATGTCTTATAAAACTGTCTTTTTTTTTATAAGTCTTCCATAAGCGATAGTAAATTGATGTTTTTCTGATACTTATGATATGATAGGATATATCATTTCGAACGACATACCAATGTCAGCGACAAGACGTTAAGTTCCATGGCGAGAAAAATTATGTTTATTGTCAACTTTAAGCTTGGATATTCTTGCCCAAAACAAATTCAAGGGGGTATTTGTAAGCAAACCTATAGCCAACTGATTCCAGTTGTCGAATAACTGGATTGATAGTCCTCTATTCGATGCGAATCGTGAAGCTAATCGAGGGGCATTCCAGTGCACGGACAGTATGTTATGACAAGTTAAAGCTTACTATTCTAACCAAATGGTAAGTGACAAAGCAGTCTTTAATAAACGCTCGCTAACTTAGAAGGGGTTTAGCAGTTAAATCAACACATATCGCCAATAGTTTTGTACCATGCCAGGAGTGTAGTAGCTATAAGACCAAAGGTGATATTGGATAGGTATTAGATCAATTACTGTGTAAGATCATTTCCTATTGAGATCATAATATAAATATAATATCTTATACTTCACGTCCTAATATAGTAAAGGTAAGTGGCGTAATTAACTAGAAAACTGAGTGTTTACTAAATCTTTTTGTCGGGATGAGTGGGGCTAAAAAGATAACCTATATTTTAAATACTTTTGAAATAAAACCTTAATTTTGCAGCCACTAAATTTTGTAAATATTATATTTGTCAATTTAAATGTGCCTTAAATTACTTTCGTTAATATTTGAAACAAGGTTTTGTTTTGTGTGTCCGTGTACATGTCAATATTGGACTTTTTGCTGTTTTGTAGCGACTGTCAGACCCGAAGCGATGGAGCCTCCCCATCAAAACTAACACAGTACCGCGGAGCAAGAGACGGTCTATAACCATAAGAGATTACAACTCGTGTGATTCCGAGACAGATATGTTTCAATCCGATCAGGAAGACGAACTTATCAAGCTCTTAGACTATTCCAGTCATGACGATGACGTTTCTCCAACAATATTCCACGACAGTTGCGAAGAATTAATCGCTTATATTGAAACCCAATTGATCAAACCTCCACCTAGATTTACTAATGATGATGTAAATACTAGATACAATATGGCAGCACGAAACAGCTTATTTGATATGGATTGGCGTGTAGTTAAATATGGAGAAAATATATTTTTATCAGAACTTAAGAAACTTGTTGACTTATTTATAAGCTGTGTCGATAAAGATGAAAATAGGAAAAGGAGACACGCCCGAGAGAAAGATAGAGCTAGCTCAGATCTAGATAGTGAAATGAAAAGATTATCTCAAGTCATGGATGATCTAGATTGGCAAGATGTGCTCAATGAAAACTTTAAAACTACTATAGTGACTACTAGAAGAATTGAAACAGTTCCTAAAAAAGCTAAAATTGAGAAGCCTAAGTTAAAAAGCCCCGAATTCAAAGTAAAAAAGGTCAAACCAATAAATTTGGAAGTTAAATTAGACTTAAAAACCCCAGTGCCGAAAGAAACTCTAAAATCTCCACCAAAAGAAGTAACAGCACCAAAAAAAGACGATATAATCGCAACAAATGTAGAAATAAGTAAAACTGAATTTTGGAATTTGTTTAAAGACGATACAGTGTGGTGGAAAGCGTTGGCTAAAAGAAATTTAGAAAAAATGGAAGAAGCAAGACTTGAATTGGAACGTTTTAGTGGCCACGAGCTTGTTTTAGGAGAAATAAGATCAGAAATAGATAAATATGAAAGAGAAAAGAAGACTCTACAAAGCTTCATTGAAGAAGTAGATAAGTCCAAAGCTATTAACAAAGACTTGGAATACGACAAGAAATATGAAGATATGGTTCTAAAACTTATTGAATTTGCGAAAAAAGATTTTATTTATAAAGGTTTCGATCCCTTGATCGAACAGTTGAAACTCCTTTCTAATATTCAAATAGAAGGTAGAAAGAAACGCGTAGTCAACATTGAAGATATTCTGAACGTTTACACTCAAATAGATATCTCGAGATATACATATGAAGAACTGTGTTTATTGGAGAAATATTATAAAGAAATCATAAGAAAATATAAAAGTAACACGTGCGAAAAAGAAAACGTAATACCTGTGGAGTATGTGGATAGAGAAAAGAAAAATAGATCAGCACCACCATCGTACCATAGAAATGTTATTTTAAATGTCAATTCACAACACAATATAAATAAGAATATCAACCATTACAGCACAACAAACATTAGTAATAGCCATAGTCTAAAAAGATCTAAACACCAAAGACAAATATCAGAGAATAATTTAGAAATTTTCGATTTAACACGCACATATCCTTCAGAATACTACGCCAATAACTGGTGGTCCATTTACGAAGACGTTCTTAAAAATAGGGAACATCAATTCGGCACTATAGATAATTGGTGGAATTTCTACGAAGCAATATTGAATAGAAAAGATATTAGCAATGAAGAATTAAAAAGGATCAGAACCGTCGTGGAACACAGAATGAGGAAATCGAGACCCAATAGTAGAATGGAGGAACAACTGAAAATGTTAGATGAAGTGAAGAACGCAAGGTTTCAGGAATCGGAGGACGTTGCGACCAGCGGGAATGAATCGGTCAGAATTGATAGATTTGTAACATTGCAGTTCATTAACCGCTGTGAACGCACCAACTACATAATAACCAAAGAAGCACGCAATGGATGGCATGGTGTTTTGTATGCTGAAACCATCGTATCATGTCGTTATAACTTGTGGTGTCTGATTATGTCCTAACTATAATTGGCTGTCGCTGTCTAGGTCCCAAACTTTTGTCTCTTGTTTCAATGATTGTTTGATCCTTTACTGAATTAATAAAAGCTTTAAAATAGTGACTCTTATAAGTAACAAAATGCTAACAGTATAGTTTTCTGTGAGTTTGAGAAGACGCTTTTATAAAGTGATCCTAAAAACATCTCAATAGTTTATTCAATTACAATTAATAGGCAGTTTACTGCATAATTCATGAATAGACTTATGGTAAAGGGGTAAAGACATAATTCATTCGGTTTCCATCTGCACATAGAAAAATCTGTGATAGAACCACAACCAAAAAAAAAAAGGATTTGACTTTTCAAAAGTGCCTATACAAGATCTTTTGAATGATCCTAAGGTATATCGGACAGGATTAAACCGACCACTGGTTAAGGATATTTTATCGCTTCATTGGTCAATAAATAAACCCTATATCATGGAAGATTGGCAATTGGAAAATTTTAACATTTCCACAGGCTAGGAATTTTATTAATTGAATAAATTCTAAAACTGTAAGAGATTTTGTTTGGGACTTACACAGTATCTAAATCATTCAAATCTAAGCTTAAGGCACTCTCTTTCTCTCTCTCTTATCAGTTACATCCAGGTTCAATCATGTGTTCAGAAATGTGATAGCAACAATAATATTTCTGTCTTTTGATTTTGTGTGGTAATATCGTATGCAGCATTAAAAACCCTTCAGTACCCATTACCACCCTCGCGTAGCGTATATAATTTAAATTTTCATTCTCCCTGTTTTAATAATATTGCTAATTTTGGTAAAATAACTTAACTTGGGAAACTTTACTTTCGTTTGAATATCATTCAAGGAAAGTATATAAAAAAAAATTCAAAATTAATGTTAAATTGGCACAAAATAGAGTGACGGGAGAGTGGAAACATCTCGCTCTGTCCCTCGCACTTAACGCAAGCAATGGCGTAAGGCTTCGTACTTTTGTTTCTGGGCGGATTAATAATTTCTTCTTTTATTTGAGATTTTGGATAGTTTTGTTATTTAAATTAATAGCAAACAAAGATCTCAAGTATGACAGATTGTGATTATGTTTCTTTAAATTGTAGTCATGAATTATTTAATCTGATACCATTTTAAAACTCTTTGGTTTTCTTCATATTTTTATGTATTCCTATTACAGCCTCGTGTATATTGATTTTTCCCATTCCTTTTTTCCTGATCACATTTGAACTCCATCCATATTATCATTTTCATCATCGGACGATTCATATCACATCAGACGATTGTCATTCGAAACTTTAACGCAATCAAAGTAATAGCGTCCCTTCAGCAAACTTGTACTTTTGTGGTCAATTCAATTTAATTATGCACTAAGCAGAGCATCGGATCAGAAGTTTCTTTCTTCTTTTAGCATCTATGGTGCCAAAGTAAACAGTAGCATCCAATCTTCACTGAACACAGTACCGTAATGTGTGGTTATAATTATTGTATTGCCTTTTTTAGTTAAATTTCAATAACTTTTTTTTTAACAGTAAAGAGTGACTAACCAATTGGAGGAGTTTTAATTGATTGCGTCAAAGTCTCTTAACTCAGGGTCTTAGAGTGTTAACAGCAAAAGCCACAAGCTTTCATTTCACGCGATTTGTCAGGGTCACAGCAAAAGCTTCAAAGGTCCAATATTGACGTTATATTATTATTATTATATACAACGTGCTTTTAAGAGTATTATATTTATGTATTTACGTGTTTTGGGACCATCCATTAGTTGTATCACAACTTGTTAGAAAGAAGAAGAAGAAGAAATGTGTGTATAATATTATGCAATTAAAGAATACACAAGATATGATTTAAGTATTCAAAAATATACATATGGATCACTCAAAATGTAGCAATTTATTAAAATACAAGGGTTACTAACCTTGTTAAAATATTAATTATTCGTTGATTTAACGTCTAAAAATTTACGGCATCATATTGAAAAGATAGAGGTCAGACTAATGTGCAATTACTAAAGGTAGTGAAAAATTGGAAATAAGTGACTAAAGTAATGGATGGATCCTTCTTTATGGTTGAAAGCTTATGGGTTCCCGCTTAGGCATGCTTTTATCGCACTGGGTGTTTTTAATTTTGTTTTTTTTTTACTATTGTTATTTGTCATCGTCAGCCCTAACTCAGTTGGCAACCCAAAGCTTTGTTATTTAAAAAAAAATGTTCTCATTTGTTTTAACTATAGAATTTCTTTAGATAAAAATTTCTTATTTTCTCCCATATGCAAATATGAGGATAAAATTATAGTAATATATGCTTTATCATGATCTATAGAAAACTAAACATAACATTAAGTAGTGTAAAATATCTATACGACAGTCAAGTCTAGATTGAAAAATATTAAAGTTTAAAAATTCTGCAAAAAAAAAAATCTTTTCATATTTGTTCCTGAGATTAGTACAATCTAGTGTAAACATATAGATTACGAATAAAGTGCGACTAATAGTTATAATGTGACAGGTGATGGTGACGAATGTGACGTCACTGCTAAAGACTGTCAAGGCAGTGGAGGACGAACACACGCGCGGCACCCGGGCTCTCGAGTCCACCATTGAAGCTATCTCGCAAGAGATTGAGGTTTGTGAAAAGGGAAATTAATTTATAAACAAACTACACGAATCTTGTTCTTTTTACACAGAATATTTTAAGAAAGGAAACTCACTTCGGCGGTTCTCCTTTCAAACTATTACTGAAGTATATTCAACAAGAGTGAAATTAGGCAAGCGTTAGTCATAACCCATAACTTGTTCCAACCTATGTCAAATCTATGCTTCTTGGGCATCGTTGCCACCAAACGCGTTGTCGTTTCTCAATAGTAGGAAAATGGAAAACTACGTTACGTAGGGCTGTATTGTTTGAAGATCGTGACATCGCACCTGGTGGGCATCTGAGAAGGATAAGAGCCCACTAAAATAAGACATCCATGATATAAGATAGTTTGTTCTCAGAAGTGGGATCTTAATGTGCCAAAGGTGCAAAGAAAAAGGAATGAAGCAGTCACTGCGTCGACTCCTTTGTGTACGTCACTAATTAAAATAAGGCAATGTATGATCGATGGATACGGATCCGGCAGTGGTTGACGCAATGTGAATCGGATATAAACATTAGAATTAATCAAATTCATAGGTTATTTCTCCTACAGGTCCTAATGTCGCCGGCGGCTCCGAAATCAACGGCGTCAGTAGAAGAGCTGATGCGCTCCACCCGCCTGATGACGGCTGCAACCGCCCGAGCGGTGGCCGCATCCGGCCAAGACCAGCTCACTGCTGCCGCTAACCTCGGAAGAAGAACCGTCTTGGATATGCTGGCTGCAGCCAAGGTATGCCCTTAAACCCAGTTTGTAGAGACAGGTGCTGGAGTAATGTTAGGAGGTAAATCTCAAAGAAATGGAGTGCAAGACTGCTTGACCGATGGATGTACAATGATGACAAATGACAAAATGTACAAATGTGATGCTACTCACAGGGAAGATCCTCATCGGGTATTGACCAAACATTGGTAATATCCCATTTTAAATTTCTTTAGTGCAATAATAATTGTCATGTTAGCAGAACCACTAGTTAATATTATAACTAGTGGTTCTGTTTGTTTATTTTTGTGAAGTTAAAATTAATCCAGAAAATTCCTCGGCACCCAGGGAGCAGCGCATTCAGCGGAGACCGAGGAACTGAAAATCCGCACGCTGGAGACCACGCGAGTGGCCGCGGAGGCCTACCGCTCCCTGCTCATATCCCTCCTCAACGCGCCAGCCTCGAGGAGCCAGCTGCCCGAGCTCTCCCGGAGGGTGGCGCAAGCCGTGGCGGACATGCTGGCGGTAGCTGAGCTGCTTAAAGGTAAGATTTAGGTAGCTTGGAGAACGAATGGACGCCGGGCTCCCAAGTTGCTGGAGTGATGACGGCGCACCGGGAAACGAAGCGTTCTTTATTGTACACTATTTTAAATTAGTTAGCAAAAACTTTGGTGAAAATATTGACCCATGCACGGAGTTAGTGATATAATTATAAAAAAATATATAGTTGGAGTAGTAATTTGGCCTACGTTGCGGGGTCGCTACTCCAGCACCTTTGGATCCAATAATTCATTGGAAAGAAGTCATCTAGAATTATAAGTTAAAGTTTATATAAAAAATTTTATCCACCCAAACTTTATTAATATAAAATTTTAACTCAACAGTGACTTTATCTTCACCCTGCAGTTGCACTCATGACTGACTATCATTATAACGCAAACGGACTATAGTAGTGTGTCCCCCCCCCCCTCACACAGGCTCAGAATGGGTGGATCCGGCGGACCCCACGGTGATCGCTGAACAGGAGCTCCTGGGCGCCGCTGCCTCCATCGACGCCGCGGCACGGAAGTTGGATGCCCTGCGACCGCGCGTGCCTAAAACACAGGTCAGTGTAACTGTGATATCGTATCTATTATTTATATGTATACTGTAATGCTTTAAAAGAAATTTCAAAACTGAACGAAAAGAAGAACGAAAAAAGAAGACGAAAAAAGCCACGTGTCGGTAAGATATGTTTGATATTCTTGGTTGTTTTTTGTATCACCCGGGAATCAAACATATTACCTACCGCTCGTGGCGCATTCATCTGAAGACAAGAGAAGAACCGAAGAACAGAAAAATTGAAACATTTTACACCAATGATTTATTTTTGACTAAAATGTGTTTCACATCGTCATATCCTACGAATGAAGGCAAACTTTACGAAAAATCCAAAAAGAAAACTAATTCTCAGAAGCTATTTAAAAAGCCACAAAAGTAAAGCCTTCTTTCGTAAGACAGACGACATATATGTATGTAAATTTAATACAGTTAGTATATTTTAAGTATCATCATATCCTCTTTAATCATGAAGTTCTTTGTCCAAGCGACATAACCGCCTTTGCATACCGTACGCTACGACTAGCTGCTGCCTACGACTATGGCCGCGTTTGTTTTTTATAAATTAAAAATATTTTACTTTCGCATAAAAAATCTGCACAGCCTAAGTATGTTCCGGGTGTTTCAGGAAACGGATGAGAACATGAACTTTGATGAGATGATCCTGGAGGCTGCGAAGTCGATCATCGCCGCCACGTCCGCGCTCGTCAGGGCGGCTTCCGCTGCCCAGAGGGAACTCATAGACCAGGTATGGATGGAGTCGTATTAATATTGACACATATAAAGCATCTCCGATCATAATCATGCCATGTCTATGGTACCAAGACAGAACAATATGTACATAAACCAGACTTTAAACTAAAAGTTGACTTGATATCAAATTCATAATTATCGCTTACGGTGAAGCCGAACGGATATTGTACATCCATCTTCTTATAGCGTCTCGTAAAGGTTAACGAACCAGTGCTAACCATTTGCAGCGAAGAAGTAACAGAACTAATAGAATACACAATATCATTTATTTTAGTACAGAGTATTAAGTTTCAGTTTGTATACAAATTCAAAACATTCCAAGTGTTTACTTATGACAACCTTATTGAAGATAAAATACCGACACGCGCAGAGTACCTACGCTACGCAACGACGTACCAAATAAAGTGACGGGGTTCACATGATTTCATTTTGCTGTATTTCTTTCAGTAAAAACTATTGGTGGTGGTTAACGAGGGAGAGACTACAACATTTACATCCAATGCAAATTTAGTCAGCGACGTCAATCTCCGTCCTTGCAGGGAAAAGTGGCGCGCCGCCCCACTTCGTCCTCGGACGACGGGCAGTGGTCGGAGGGGCTGGTGTCGGCGGCGCGGCTGGTGGCTGCGGCCGCGCACGCCTTGGTGGAGGCTGCCAACGCGCTGGTGCAGGGAGCGGCCTCCGAGGAGAGGCTGATCTCCAGCGCCAGGCAGGTCGCCTCCAGCACCGCCCAGCTGCTGGTGGCTTGCAAGGTGAGTCCCATCAGCAGATTGTGGGCTGAAGTATTCCGTTAAGGATCTCCGTAGCAACTCATGCGCTGCTATTATCGAATGTTTCGGTTGCGGACCCTCGAGATCGGCGGCACAGGGCGGCAATAGTGATTTGGACTCTCAAAACCTGATTGCACGCATGTTGTCCAGTGAAGGGGATTGACATTATGATGAAAGAACATCTAACAGGGTCCGTGCACATCTAGCAGTTTTGAGGGAATTGTTTTAGTCTCTGCTAGTTGGACACGCCCTGTCACTAGGCAGGAGTCCGTTTTCTCTTCAATAGACAAAAAAAGCGTCGGTGGAAACTAGCAATTCGTTGGTTTAATCCTTCAAGGTCATATAGCGTGACATGAAATTCTTTTAACCAGATCTGCATGGTTGACAAAGTAGATCATGCACCGGCACCTACCAATCGGCACCAAGACATTTTGCTTGAGGATCTAATAACAGCTCAAAGAGCGTTATAATAGATTAGTCTTTTCTGAAATATTTTTCTATTAATTTCTAGCATATCTTTATACTGTGTTAAAATAGGGCATTCTAAATAATATTCCACAATAACTGATCCTTTAGGTCTAACCATTGTTTAATTACCCGACAGCATTATTAACAGAATTCGACACGAAATTTTCACAGGTGAAAGCCGACCCAAGTTCCGAGTCCACCCGTCGTCTCCAAGCAGCCGGGGCCGAAGTCATTCGGTCCACGGACAATCTTGTCCGTGCGGCGCGCGATGCCATACACTGTGATGACGAGAGGAGTCTTGTACTCAATCGACGCATGGTGGGCGGAATTGCACAGGAGATTGATGCTAGGTAAAGGGCCTATGTTTTTCCAGGCTTTGGACTCCAGGCAGCTACTACGTGCTTAAAATCATTCATGTTTTAGGAGTTAGGTCTCTTTGGTGATTTTGGTTCTGTAACAACCATTTTTACGTGATAAACAGTAAGTGTGTTGTGTTATTCAAACATATACAGCGTGTCACCGAATTACGAAATAATGTTGAAAGATCCATACGTATATTTAATACGAAATTACCTGTAAAAATATGAAATCAAAAGAAGCCTATTTACTTTTCCATACAAATGAGTTCAAAACATTATAAGTGTTACTTATGACAACCCCATTGAAGATAAAACACCGACACGCGCATAGTACCTACGCTAAGCGTCGCGTACCAAAAAAAATTAAGTGACGGAGCTCACATGATTTTAATTTTGCATGCGGTTAGAACTGTATCTGATTTCTTTCAGTAAAAACTATGGCAGTGGTTAACTCAAAAACTAGGAGGTTTTCGGTTTCACAGCTAAGTCTCAGAGACAGTACAAAATGTACCTCTAAAGCCTGTGGGGTATTATTCACTGTACATTGTCGTTGTCGTGACCAGGTCCGAAGTGCTCCGCATAGAGAAGGAGCTCGAGGAAGCGCGCGGCAGGCTCACGGCCATCCGCCAGGCCAAGTACAAGCTGCGCGACACGTCCGGCGCGTCCGGCGACGAGACGGACACTGACCATCCCGGGTACTCCAGCGACGCGTCGCACACCCCCACGCCGCACAGGTACTGCCAGCTCTTACTTCGAGAACGACTTCCAAACGTTAACTTCGATCTACTTTCTGCTCTACTCTATATATAACGACCCACCGCGTCACATCGCCCGCCCGCTCGGGTAGGGTAGTGTGATGTTAACTGACCTAGCCGCTTATATTTCTTAAGTGTTTTTAACATCTGCAAATTAACTTTACAGATTCAAAGCGCCGACGAGCAGCTTCGCGAACACCACCTACAACCCAAACAGCACCTTCACCACCCAAAACACCACCCAGAACACAACTCAAAACACCACTTTCAACACCACACAAAACATGAGCCAGCACGTCTCGAACCTGTCCCAATCCGTCCACGGGACGCCAACCTCGCCTGGTTACAATCAAAATGGATACGGCCGCGATGAGAAAATCCAAAGCCCGTCGTTCTCAAGCTTTCGACCTCTGGACGAAACCCCGAAACAGAGCTACGAAGGGTTTACTACACGGTAAGTTTATTTAACTAAATAATCTAACCGAAATATTGGTTGAAGTTTAATTTATAGATAAAAATGTTGAAGCCAGTCTGCGCCACGCGTGTTACGTCTAGTCTTTAATTATTATAATCATTTATTTCTAAAATACACCTCAAAAAGTTGTTGAATGCTGTTAGAGAACAGTGTATTGCCAATATATAATTTAGTATGCAATGTTACATAATATAAGGTTATCAACGCTAAATAAATTAATGTCAAATGAAGAAAAAATTCAAAATTGTCAAAAATTCATCTGATTAAGTATTGTAATAATACTTCCTTACGTATTGTAATCACTCAACGCCAGGCGATATTGCTGTCAAGAAGTTATTCGTAGTGGGATGAAAGTTGTATAAAGTCCGTATGTTTGTGTTCATAAAACTTCCCTTTTAATTTCGCTTTGGTTATTTACGAGATGTTCTTAAAAGTCTTATTTTCATTTCTAATTCTTAAGCGAAAAGTTAAAAACATGATTTAAAAAAAAATTAAACTTCAACCAAACAACCATAAACTAAAACAACTTCTACCCATTTCTCTAACATTGTCTAATCGATCTCGCTTTTCCTTACACGCTGCCGGACCAACATGACGTAGATGATAATACCCTTCCGAACACCCTGTATAGTGCCTTCACAAACAACTTATGATATTATGTGCCTTTGATGTTAAGATTTATTGTTACATATATTTTTATAGCGTTTCCAAATTATCTTATGCAATGTCGGGGCATTTAAAATGTATTGCAGTACTATAGATACTACTCGCGACTTCGACCGCGTTTGATTTGAGTTTTTTTTTTTACAAAACCCCCCGGAGTTTTTTTTCTTGGACTCGAATTTTTTTTTGTGCAAGCTATCTATATGGAAAAATTCTTGAAATTGATTTAGCTATCAAACCTCATTTTTTTAATGACGCTGTATCGGGTTGCTTTACAAAATAATGTAAGTTTATCAGTTGTTGAGTTGAATTTAGGTAACAATAAACAAACAAACAGTCTCACTCACGTTTATAGTATTGGCAAGGAGAATTTCTGACGTTTAACTTGACAGTTATTGTATGATACAATGCCGAATCGATGTCGATCGCTAAATTACCCAGAATTAATATTTTGTTAATCGGAGTATTTCAATACATTTTATTCGTCCCAATATTCCTTCCGACGATATGAAAACGCTTTTTACTTATTAAAAAAAAGGTCTTAAAATGTTGAATGTCTCACAAATTATTTGACTGTTGATAAAAGATATTCAATATTTTACAAAGCATTACGAAAGATGGATAGTTTCAAAATTGTTATGCTTAAACTAATTTAATGGTAAAAATGGTATTCTAAACGACTTCAAAGTTATTATTAACTGAAAGCGCATGAGCTTCAGGCTTGAATCATCTAAAAACTGTGAGGAGCAGAAGAAAAAGGTTTTATTGAATTGGTTGTATCTATTTTCAAAATTTACTTTCTTCTCTCAGGACAATTATGTAATTTAGAGCTTTATTACACATGGCAACATTTTTGAATCGCATTCAGACGCAACTTATAAGAGCCATATGTGATGCAGTACATTGTCGTGTCAAACCATCTGAATGCATAGTATAATACAAAAATTATGGTTGACAAATATAGTAGTAGTAGTATAGGTAGCGGTCCCTCGCGACTTCGTCCGCGTATAAGTCAACCTTAAAAGATAGACAAATGCAGTCGCGGACTTCTTTTTAGAACTCTGAAAGGTTAACAACTTTGTCATACATGATTTTATCGAAACTTTAATGGTTTACGTAGCGCACGCAGCGGAAGATCTCAAAAGGAAAAAAAACCCGACTTTGAAACATTCTTAATTGGTGCTATACTCCTTAGCGTGATGATATATAGCCTATAGCCTTCCTCGATAAATGAGTTAATCTACACTGAATGAGTTTTTGTAATCGGACCAGTAGTTCTTGAGACCATCGCGTTCAGGTAAACAAACAGACAAATTCTTCAGCTCTATATATTAGTATAAGATTCGTGATTAGTTTCACGATTAATTAATTTCTTCAATCACTGGCGGTTACTCGGGCGTCTCGTGGGTTTACTACAAAGCCTGCGGTGATGGCCCTATTTCGAACGGTACATACAATTACCGAGTTGTGCGTCAAAGGCGTTCAAAAATGTCGTTATTACAAAGCATTTAGATTTACTGTATACTTTTATTTCTTCATCTGAACTCTAAACTCTCAAAAGGTACTACATACTAAAAATTTAAATAATATTTCCGTTTCCAGAGAAAAAACAACGAATGACAGAACGATGAAAAATAAGTAAGTCGGCATAAGAGCGTTTTCGACACTGACTTATGTACTGTTATACTCTGGATAGAATTTTAAAACCTTTGCTATGTTAATATGTAGAACTCTTTATTTCAATTGAAGATTAATTTAGCTATATCATAATTATTGACTTGATTACCATGTTTAGCAAAACAAAACACATCCCTTTAGAAATAAAAACCATTTTAGAGTTTTTCGTCGAATTCTTATAATTTTATTACCTAAACAAAAAACACAACTCGACTTCAGTATGTTTAGCTTCAGACTAAAATATGGCATCTGATTTGTCTTGAGGAGATCCGCGCTACATCTCCGAGGATTTTCATCAAATCTTTTTGGACGGCTGATTGGCGCAGTGGGCAGCGACCCTGCTTTCTGAGTCCGAGGCCGTGGGTTCGATTCCCACAACTGGAAAATGTTTGTGTGATGAACATGAATGTTTTTCAGTGTCTGTGTGTTTATATGTATATTATAAGTATTTATGTATGTTATTCATAAAACTATTCATCAGTCATCTTAGTACCCATAACACAAGCTACGCTTACTTTAGGGCTAGATGGCGATGTGTGTATCGTCGTAGTATATTTATTTATCTATTATCAAATCTCACCCCAATTCAGATTATACTAAATACTCAGGAATCCACTTGGAAAAAGTAAAACAAAGATATGCTAGTCTATAAAAACGTAATACAAAACTAAAGCTTTAAAATGTGTCTTAAAGTTTGGAACCAACCCTGGTCTGAGAAAGCGAAAACTTAATCGTTCTCGATGGGTTTTCACGGTCATGTGCCGACTTCTGCCCGAAGCATTTCGCGTTAATTTTGTAAACGTTTAAGTATTTTAACTTTGTAATAATCCAAGAAATTCAAAACCTTATTTTAACCTCGTTTATACTGACACTGATCCACATATTCAGCATTATCTAATTATGTCGTCTATCCAGCGTATACAATACGGGTCAGTAGGTCTCGATGAAGCTTGCCTGAACATTTATGTTGCCGTTTTGTTTAAACTCAGTATGTGCCGCTTGTCGCCCGCGTATTTATTGAAAAAAAGAAGCATCGTTCTGTACATATTATGCGCGAATCCTTCCTCCAAAATGTTTTTATGTGTATACAAATAATTCCTGACTTCAATCTTGACGTTTCTCGTATAAAGATGTGTCAAATTTGACGTCATAATGCATATGTTGCAAGTCAGTAATTTGCTTTGTTTATATGAACGTCTCATGCTGATTCTTTATGACAATGTGATGTCAATCTTGACACTTATAGTAAGAAGAGGTGTCTAAAGTCAAGAAACGCCTGTTTCTTGACGTTTAATGTATAATGTAGAAAATCAGTTGGTTTAAAAATATATATCTAGTAAGACGTGTACACATAAAAAGGAGACCCTTTGTTTATTTTCACCCTGTATTTGTATGCTAAACTTTTCTGACTATATATCTAGTGTAGAGTGATCTATACGAACGTATAAGTAAGTCAACTGTGCCTATATGTATTACTGATCTCCAAAATGTAGCTTAATTTATTTTGATAATATTAATAATTGATATTGATGCATGTAATTAGACAAGTATTCTAATTTTAACGTATTTAGTTTAACAATAATTATTTTAACGTTCACAACAAATATCCGACAGTCTTTACAAGGATTTATTACATTTTTTAAAATATAAACACTATGATAAAAATCAAATTAACTGCCATCCGTCCGTCTGAACGTTGCAGCAAAAGGACAAACAGATAGACAAACAGTTAAAGCTATGCAGTTTCAACTTACTGACTTGTAATGTCTACTACGCCAAACATTTCTTTTTATTCAAAATGGCTGCCAAAACAATAATTTGGGGGCAGTTAGGCTGACGGTATATTTGTCATGAATGTTTAATTATAACTCGGTAGTCGGTAACGCCTTGTCTGTTTACACGCTACTCAAATAACGCTGTAGCGTACTAACTCTTCTAATCGTATTTTTTGTTTTCCCCCTTCCCCCCTAACCTGCATGCGGGTGCTAACACACTAGGACAAGCATGACGGAGGAAACGGTTGTCGTCAAGTCGTTGCGATTGCCCGAGGTTCGCACAGCGTACTTGGTAACGGAGGAGGGTGGCACTGAGAAGATCTCCTATCGGAGGGAAAAGCCGCCGCCACCGCCGCCCCGCAGGATATCGCTACTAAAGTACGAAGACAACGCTAGTTCGTGATTCTATTGGGTTCGTTCTAGAAGTTTATTTCACGCACCGGGGGTAGATGCACAAGTCATTGAGTGAAGCTTGGGGTGTAATGTGAAATGGGTATCAAAAACGTAGACCTTCCATTGTTCCAGGCACCTTTCGTCCAAAGTCAATCTTTAAGCTTGGGGTTCAATGTCATGTCAACAATTATAGAACTTTCATCATTCACTGGGTGATCTGGTCCCTGGGAACCTTTGCCAAGGTGTCTAACTTTTAGTGAGACTTGGGGATGTAATTTAAAAATTCTGGGACTTTTATCATATCCATAACAACCCTGTTCCTAAGTACCTTTTGATTACCAAAGCTAATCAAAGCAAGCGGTAATGTAAAAATGGGTATCAAAATTATGACATCCCAAGGTCATCCTGTTCCTAAGAAAGTTGTAGCTATCAAGGTGATCATCTTCAAGTAAAGCGTGGTTCTTAATAAAGATTTCTATCAAAATTCTCCAGCGATCCTGTTTCTGAATACCTTTTATCATAATATAAAATTAGTAACAAAAATTGTGGGCCATTACTTAATATCTCACTCAGTTCTTCATTTTTAAATTAAATTTTAATTAAATTTTCTTCACAAGCATCCTCCAATGTGGGATGCATCATCGCTTACAATCAGTATAATTCTATATATAGAAATGAAAAAAAGAAAGTTAGATGTCCTAAAGTTTCGCGAAACAACCAAAAATCATTAGCCTAAATGTTTTGTTATGTATTCCACATTACATTACCTTGCTGATGGGCCATGATTTATGTTGGTCACCATTGTATAAAAGTGAGAAAACATGTTAATTAGTACTACTTAGACGACAATCAGGGGCATCAGTAGTCTATATTCATAATAGGCATCAATAGTATAATCTCTTGTTAATAATAATCATTAATACATTTTGTGGTTAACAGTTCAAAGCATGGCATGTACAATCTTGGGTGTATGTTTTTGTGTGAGTAAACTTGTCACAGTGTGGACCATTCGTTATAGGGAGAAATATTCTACCCGAAGCCACCCCACCGTTTCGACACCTCACGAATATCGCAAAAACGCACGCGACTCAAAAACCGACTAATCCATTTGTGAATAGCAAGCGTAGCCATGGGATGGTGCTGCCCAGAAACACACTGGTCGACACCCGCCTCCTGTGTCTATCTTTAACAACACAAATCTAGATCGCTGGAATTGACTCATGTAGCGTCGAGGTAAAACATTCCCGCATTCACAAATATTACTATCAAATCAAACAGTGCTTCCATTCGCTTGGTTTTGGTTATGGAAATATAACACGTAAACTTCAATTATTTGATTTCTGGGCTTACCGAAGCACTGTTTGTTTTTAAAGTGATGTTTGATAATGCGGGATAGTATTTTGTGTACAAAAGCACATAATCAATATTCCACAACAGCAAACCCGGTTCAAGTGATCTAGACGGTACCGATAATTGCGTGCTCCGGACAACACTCATTTGTCTTTTACAAAAAGCTGGAGGTGGATATTTGTTTCTACCTTAAATCTATCAATTAATAGACCTAACCATAATGTTTTAGTTCGTCTAAGAAGCAATATTGGCTCGTTCTCACTAGCGCTACTAAAGCCATAAAAAGTAGAATTAAAAAAAATGCTAGGAGAGATTGACATTTATATTATGTGGAGAATAATAAATTATCACATGATATTGAGACAGTAAAATAAGTGACGAGTTTCTAAACATAAATATACACTCGAGACTCCTGTAGTGGTTAACTTTTTTTTTGGTTACGGGATTAACTGTTAAGTTAACCTAACTTTATAAAATAAAAAACAATGAATTTTCAGCTACGAAACCCGATTATACGACACTCCGCGACCAATCAACGAATACTACACGCAGTCATCGAAAACCGATGAACAGCGTCATTTCGAGACATCCTCATCGTATAAAGACCAGAAATATGGTTACGATGCCCCTAAAGCACCTCCGATGAGCCCAAAGTTCAATGCTAGAGATCTGAAATTCGATGAGAAACCTGAACCGATATATTCTACGCTCAAAAAACCATTTGACGGTGTCGGCCAGACGTTCACAGAACACCAGAAATCATCCGAAGCAATTCCAGGAGGAACTAAACAGTCCGAATTCACCATTAAGAGCGAGTCGTACCAGTCGTACCCGAAAACAGAGTTTTTTAAAACTGAAACTCGTCAAGAAACTAAATCGCCTTTCGCGACTTCAACTCCATCTAAAACTCAGACAGATTTTGTAGATTTCTCTAAGAATATGGATATGGTGAAAGCGGTTACTCCTGAATACGAAAGGATTGCGTCCCCATATGGCAAAGACGTCAATAGTTTCGGTGGACCAAACTTCTTTGAGGAAACTACCACGGAAGTCAAAGAAATACCGAATGGCACCCAAAAGATAACCAAAACTACGATATACAGCTCCTCCCCAGTTAATCTAACGACTACGAATACTAAATACGAACCCATAAAACTTGAAGGAATCGATGAGTTATCAAAATTCGACAACGACTCTCGCTACAGCACATTAGACTCTCGTTTTAATACGTTAGAGTCGAAAATGAGTTCCGACACAAGTAGATCCTTTATGAGACCATCTGACTTCCAAACATCCGACTACCAAGCGACCACGAGCGTAACCAAAGTAAAAAAACCGTCTGAACTAATCAAAGAAATCGATTCGATGGACAAGAAGTTCTCTAAACAATCTATAACGTCCGAAACAATTGAGAAGAAATCAATTATGACCAGTTCACATAAATCGGAGAGCAGTTCGACAGTTACCAAGAAATTTGGAAATTTTTAAAGGTTTGATCCTTGCTTGCTTTTTTAGGTTATGTTTTGCTTGATGTTGTGTTTGAGTAGATCTGTTTATTTAGCGGACTGTACTATTGGATTAAGGTGGAAACATACGTGTAACATATGAATCTCCTTTAATGTTGTCCCAAATTATGTGTCATCCTCGCTTGTTTGTCTCCCCAGCCCGCAACGCCGAGCTGTCACCCTAAGTTTGGTACCTATTAAATATTATCCGATAAAGCGTGGAAAAGTATTTAAAAAGTAATTTATTCTGTGGCAGTTTCATTATTGACTAATTTTATTCCTTGACTTTGTCTTTGTTTTAAATCGTAAGCTGCCTCTTTTCGGTTGATTAATTCTATAACAATTTGAACTGCTCCGTTGCTCCTTGTAGAAGGCTCGATCGAAATATATTCTATTGCATTTAATGTTATATTATAGTTTGATTGGATTTATTATTGTTTTTGGAAGTTTCTTATAATTCTCATCATGTAGTCTGTGGAGGCGAAAGCGGGGCATTGCGGACTTGGCTGCGTGTTTGTTAAACAAACTCGATACAATAGGGTTGTTATAGCGACCCCTTAAACAAGCTTCACAGGAGTTAGATATCTTTACTCTTATTAAACTAAAAGTATGTTAAATGTATGTTTGTCCTCGAATGTAGTTGGTGTACTGTGCCTGCGTTTTTTTGATTTTTTATTGAGTTTTTTACTTGTGAGTTTGCAAATTAGCTTTAAAATCCGATTAATAAAATAGGCTTAGGATAATCGAAGGTGCTGTTAGTCTAAAAGTATAAAATTTAGTGCCTAAATCTGAAAACAGTGGTTAGAAGAGTGTTTTAAAAAGTGTATTAAAAAATATATATGTAAAATTTTAGACAAATATTTATTCCTTTTTATAATGTTATACAACTAGGTCGCATTATTAATTCATAAACCGTCTTAAGACATCGGTCTTGCAATGATTTAAAGTATAATACTTTCTAAATATTTATTGTTGATTATATTTCTCCTGCTTTCGTATTTAGTAACTTTAGTGACGGGTTACCGGGCGGTCTTCATGTAATGCTGTTTTATTAAAAAAACGCATTCGACGTAGAATGGAAAGATATCCCATACAACAAATGTACTCGTAGTTTTTGTTGAAAAGTAGATGTTCTTTGTAGCATAATCCAATAATTACGTTTGTTTTATTAAAAGATTAAACACACTATCGTATTTCACAGATTATTTCATGGTTTTTTGATTTCCTTTTTTTATTTCTCTTGCAAACAATTTTTTGTGTGTTTATTCAGTTTTCCAATGATGACCATTGTATGTCAGCATCGGCTAAGGTCTCAAATTTGGCATGAAGATGCCCAGTTAGCAACTTGCTGCAAAGTTATAGAATACGTGGGCAGGCCTTGAATTCACAAAGTGCTAACTAATCCCCTGAGGAACCTTATTTATAAATGACTTTTTAATGAAATATATAATGTTCATATAAAGTAAAATACAAAAAATATATATAAATGATTTTTTAGCAAACAGAGTTTTGAAATAAATTACTGGTGCTTAATTATAATGAAAAAAAATATATATATTCAAACTGTGCCTAAAAGCCGCGTGTGCCGCCAAATTTAAATAAAAAAAGATGCTCTATTCACTTAGAAACTTCCAACTATAAATTTTATACCACAAATTATAGATACAAATTAAAATCTATACAATATACCTAATTATAATTAGTGTCTTTATATATCCTCTTAGAACTGTGGTAATAATGAGATACACAAATAATATTTCAATTATTCCTAGCGAGTGCTACATTAAATACAAACCTCTCAATTTTGAGGCAAAACATTGGCAGCATTACCCCTTTTCATGTACAAACCAAGCTGATTCGTAGTATTTCAGGAAGTTTGTAGTATTATTCAATCATTAGATATACCTATTCCCAATTTGACTGAAATCATCAATCAATCTTATAAGGTTGGTAATATATAGCCGTTTATATTTTAATAAATTATCTAGAATCTACTAGTTAAAACTGTTGCAAAAGATACCACAAGAAATTATAATGTTGGAAATTTCTAAATGAACGGAACAATATACGTTTTATTAGTGCCTTTAAATGATGTAGGATATATTAAAACATTATTCTATGTATTTTCTACTACCTCTTATATATTAAATAGAAGAATGTAGAATTTTGCATTACGGCTCTTTGCATCCAAGTTTTTGCAAGTTTTTTTTACAGTATGAATTTTCAATCTTAAATTAATAATTCAAAATAAAACATGTTTTTCTAGTACTCATAACCTTAAAAACTTTTTGTTTTATAAAATATTATATCTTTCTGTAGTTTGTATTATAGATTAAAACTAGAAAAGTGCCATAGACAAAGCCTTATGTATAAGTGTAAACAAAATGTATAATGTACATAAATTAAATACATAAAACTAAATTTAATGTTATTTACTGCTAGTTTGTAGTGATGTTTGGTGCAATTCTAATAATTATTTTAACTCGAAAGATTTTTATCGACTAACTTGAGTTTATCTTTTTCGACTAATCGACTAAGTATAATCATGTAACAAAGGTTGCATAAGCTTATAAGAAAAATATATTCATTGTCAAACAGATTTATTTAAAAAAAAGCAGCTATGATGATATGAAATCTAAGAAAAAACCGTAGTTTACGTCTAACAATTGCTTATGCAATCTTTAATTACTAAAAATTAAAGCATGTTTTAAAAGTAATATTTATATTAATAACTAAGTATTTTAGCGTTGCTAGTGTTCAGAATATAGCTTTTTTATTGCATTGGAATAGATACAATATTTTTGTTTTTTTTGTAGCATAGAGACAACAACCGAAATCTCGTCGCCTGATTCGACAGATTATTTAAGAAAAAGTATTTTTATTTAACACACTTTTTAATCAGGGCCCTTTTACAAGTAATTTGCGTAACGTAATATAAAAATATGGTATTTAATATTTAATATCGTATGTAATAGTTTATTTAATTTAATAGAAGGGCTCTTTTTAAAACTTGAAGTAAATTTTATTTTTAAGTACTAAAGGTGCCTTTAATCTGCAGGTTATTTTTTTTATATTCTACAAGAGAAAAATATATTTTTAAAATAGTTTTAGAGTAGCGATGCCCGCGTAAGCGAATACGTCCACTGAAGGTATTGAAACACCAATTTAGTAGTTTGTAACATTTATGTATAATCTATAACGGATTATACATTATTTGGCAGTTTTAACTTTAACTTGTGTCTTAGATTAGGTTAAGTGATTTATATGTCTTTTTATTCGACGATTTTGTTATAAAGAAATTGTGCGATAAATGTATAACTTCGTAACGCATTACTTATAAACGGTGATTAAAAATGTATGTAATATGTTACTGGTTACTTCGATTAATCAAAGTTTATAAGTGAAGTCGATGTGTAATATAAGCGCTTTAATTAAATGTGCTTAAAACCATATAATTGTGTATTGTAGTGTCATATTCTAATAGTAACTATAGTTGTGTATCTTCTTTTGATATTTATATGAAATCTATTTTACCTGAGTAAAATAGTAAAATGGCTCGATTTTTCAGTGTTAAAATTACAAATCAATTTATTATTAATAAATCATTTGACTTTCAATTTTGTATGTGAGAAATGTATTGTGAATTTTCTTTTAATTCTATTTATTAACAAAGTTAACACTTGGTAGTTTTTTATTTGTGGTGTCTACTACGACAGAAAAAAGTGATAGTGACAAAATTTCGTTTTTTTTTTTTTTTAATTAAATTAAAATCGAGTCATTACAATAACAATTGTACCTTAGAATAATCTAAAATTTAATCATACCCTTTAATCTCAGTATCAATATGGAAGCCAAATGAATTTTTACTAATTCTTTGTTTTGGTAATAATTTAATCGGTTTGAATTATTTTGTGCACTAAATATTATTATCTATTGATTTGTTACTATTATTTTGAGATTTTATTCTTGGTGTATAACAAGACATGTTCGTATGAAGTCGGTAGCTGGCTTATGTTCGAGCCGGGCATTGTATAACTTACATCGATTTAATAAACTGTAACTAATTAAATCTATTGTTTTATTTTTGCATCATAATTTAAAAATTGGACCGTCCGTTGACGACCTCCTGGCGCAGTGGCAAGCGCTTTAAGTTGAAGTCCGTGCTCCATCCCCGGCCAGGGCACATTGGGACTTTGGGTCAAATTATAAATTTCTGATTTTATCTGGTCTGGTGGGAGGCTTCGGCTTTGGCTAGTTACCATCCTATCGACAAAGCCGTGCCGCCAAGGTGTTCAGCGTTCTGGTATGATATCGTGTAGAAACCGATTAGTGGTATGTGTTTAATATAACTGCCATAACCCTAACAGGTTAGCCCGTGACATTCAAGGGCGGAAATAAATGAAAATAAAATTAAAACGACCGCAAAAAGTCTACGGAACGTGTCCGAGAATTTCGTGCACGTCAAAAAGTTTTTTATTTTTATTCCACGCTTCAAATAAAATTATTGCTAACATGTTCTACATCAGAGATTCCTAAATATACGTACCCACTTCACTACGGAGTTATATTGACTTGCTTTGTGTTATGATAATTTTTGAAGGGAAATTAGAACCGTTGTGATTCTAAAATCGATGTTCCGAAATGCTTCACGATCAAGAAAGAGATAGATTTATACACGAAACATGTATGGGAGGTAATGAGATAGAATACATAATACATTTTGTTTCCTATTCTAGTTGCCATGGAAACTAAATAATAAACCTTACATATTTTATCCTAATAGTTCTGATACTCTACATCCACCTCAATCTCTCGTAGGCTACTTTTCAGAGGTCTCAGACTTCTGCCGTGTGTGAATAAATTGCACAGGATTTTTTTTAAACCGACCGTTTTTGACTCATCAAATTTATCCAACTAGGGGTATTAAAGGATTATGTAGGTAAGTATGACATGTTTTGCAATTATTATTAGAACGTGTTTTCATATAACAATTTAAAAAAGCACAGGGCATCTAATGTCTAAACTTATACATAGATTCACGACTGGTCTGGGGTTGGTCATAGACAGATTTCATACATCATAGATAAAAGATAAATCAACTTCACAGATAAACAATAAAGAAACAGAAGTTAATCAGAAGATTGAGTAAACAAAGTTAAGT
The DNA here is from genome assembly GCF_905163445.1 of Pararge aegeria. Classification (NCBI taxonomy): domain Eukaryota; kingdom Metazoa; phylum Arthropoda; class Insecta; order Lepidoptera; family Nymphalidae; genus Pararge; species Pararge aegeria. The sequence continues at coordinate 620,483 of NC_053186.1, forward strand.
TAGATACGTTGACGTTTGGAACCCTCGTAGCTTAAGTTTTCAGTAAAGTATCCCCATCACATCAATCAATCAATCATCATCCATTATCTAATCGAACGATTACCTAAGCAAGTCAGTCTTATAGGACTTAGGACTTTTGTGGGGGGTCCCTTTGACTCCCTCCCTGTGACTTTAATGTTTTCTTTCCATCTAGGGTCTGCCAATGCTGCGCTTAACAGTGGTCGCCATTCCAGCCGCTCACGCTCACGCAGGCTCTCACTGACTAGGTACTCTCACAAAAACTAGGTACCTATACCGCTTCCACTTCACCACCGACGACAAGTGTCCGTGTGACGAATCCACTAGCCAGCCTCTTGTTCATCTTTTCCGGGAATGTCCCCGCTTCGGAAGACTCCGCCTGCACCATGAGTTCCTCTAAACCATGAATCATCGAGGTGATATATCGGCACTGACCTAATATGTCGTTTACTGTTTTATGTGGTAGGTACTAGCTGTAGCCCGCGACTTCCGCGACGTCCGCGTGTTCATAAACTATATAATGAAAGCTAGATGGCACTGTCGCAACATGTTGATATTTTTTGTAAACAAAATTCGTTTTTTTTTTATAACATTAACCCTTGCTACTTCTAATAAGTGCCTCCAAAAATATATTGTGTACAAATTTTCATAACAATCTGTTGAGTACTTTTTTCGTAAAAGCGTAACAACCATCCATACATTCACATTTATAATATAAGTAAGGTAGTATCTCCATCGCCCATAGTTCATATCAACCCATTACCCGCCCACTGCAGGGCACGGATCTCCTGCAATTGATGCAAGGCTTTAAGCCGTAGTTGCCTAAGTTCGGATATGTAGACTTCACATGCCTTTGAAAACATTATGGAGAACTCTCAGGCGAGCCGGTTTCTTCGCGATGTTTTTTTTTCACCGTTAAAGCAAGTGATATGTAATTGCACGAAATGCGCATACATTGAAAAGGTAGAGGTCCTTGCCAGTTGGTTATCGACGCGGCGCTCCAATCAAAAATGCCTTCTATGAATAGGTACACTTACTTGAACCAAAAAGTTAAACACTGAAAAAGGAAACACAACAATTAATACTGCACTGTTTTTTATTGTCAGCAAAATTAGCTTTTTTCGGAATCCAAACTGGCGTCTGTATTGTAATTCTCTATCCTATTATACAATCTTAATTAATATAAAATTAAAATAACAAATGTTCGGGGACTAACTACACTTTATCACACTGCACCGCTTCGTGTGGTCATTGAGGAAAATCTAACTAGGTAATTTTGAGAAAGTGTGTTTAGTCTTACAATAAGAGTCAGCCATTGTCTCCGCTCGCATAGCTACTGCAAAGTTTTTCTCACGGACAACCAAATATCGTCGTCGCTGTGTGGAGGTCATGGATGCCAAATAAGGAAGGAAAAAAACGTTGTGAGTATAGAATTTATTTAATTTCACTATTCATCACTTGTAGACAGATCTTATGCCCGTTTTTAACACATGGTATCTTTATCTGTGTTCCATTCTTGCCTATCTATAAGCGGAATAACGTTAAGGATGATGATAATATTCCGATAACATTATATATTTTTCGTCATCTATAAAGTTCAAGAACTTCCCCAAACGTTCTACGTTCCATGTGTACAGAATTAGTATGCGAGCGTAGTATGTATCACTGGACTTCACATTAGATAAGAAACAGTAGGTTATCGATTGATATAACATAGATTTATTAAAGTACCTTCCCAAAGAAGTAGGTAGTAGTGCACTTAACATGTTTTTTTATGATTTTTACCCAATAAAAGGAAAAAATAAATGTAGGTTACATTTAAAAGTTAATTTTTTTGCATTTTTTTTTATAAATAGCAAGACTAAGATATTTTGCCAGATTCTAAAAGTCGAAATCTGGCATCGACAGTAACCTTCACCTCCATGAGATTAGGTCTTATTATTTTGAGGATAACGTACTTTTCATCGTGTTAACTGAACATTAATAGCCTTGCTCCACACGCGTAAGTTGCGTGTGAGTCCGACTTACATCAATCAGAGATGTAACAACTAATGAAGTTTATCAAAAATTTGATTTTATTAATATTTTCGTTAGGAAAAATTCTATTTTTGTTAATTAGAGGTGGATTGAAAACATTTCTTATTCCGTTATTTTAACAAATTTAAACAATAAAAATATTTGTAACAAATTAATTATATATCTCAAAAAACAAACAATTTTGTAGGAACGTAGGAATAACAAGACAATATTACAATTAAGAAAAAAATTATGTTTAAATTATAACTGTGACAAGAATAATGTTAAAATATTTTTTATACGAACACAGCAAGCGAATAATGTCAAACACATTATAGTCATAATTAATTAAGTGTTGAATAAATTTGACAGTGACAACTAAACTAGATTAAAAGATATTTTTAAAGTGTCTTTGCACAGGCAACATTTTAAAAATCTCTAGTTTAGTTTAGCACTATTGTTGTTATAAAATTACTGATAAAAACTCATAATAACAGTTTTTTAATGTAAGAAAATTATATTTTTATTGCTAATACCAACAAATAATAAAGTTATAGCCACATTTAAGCATTTTGTAATACGTATACGTCAAAACATCGAATTACAACAAAAAATTTAATTTAATAATTATTGATAGTAAATTGAATTAAATAAATACAGGTCGTCATGCTTCAATTTAATTTGGAAGTTATTCCGAAGCTTGCCGATCGGCTTTATTTAATAAATTTTACCGATATTCCCAAATATTTGGAATCTGCTAAAGAGTAACGACTTTTTAACGGCAATCCATTTTATTCATCTTTTTTTATTCAAAATCGTTTACAATTTTCCTCATAACGCAATAACGTTTTACAATTGAGCAAATAAATATATTTGTGTCACATAATGTGCTATTCCGAATATTTGGTATTGCTTTCATATCGAACCATCGAATCACATGTGAAAAAATCAACAAGACAGGTCACAGTGTGTTTTTTAATGAGTTTCGAAATCTGCGTTTTTTTTAAATAAACTCCGATGTAAACAAATATTATAACTTAAAAATGATACAAATTTATATCAACCTTTATATAAATATATCGCCTATTCCGAAACTCTAGCGTAAAGACAACGTCGACTCATCTGGTGTAACGAGTTATTTAAAAGCGGTTATTTTTAGCTTTTTACAGTGAAATAAGTGCAAGGTTAATTAAGTTATTAGGAACAAGATCAATAACGATAACAAGATATTATAATGTCAATGATCCCAAACTTGCGAAACGAACAACGATATTGGTCATAACACCGCTATTATTATTTCTGATTGTTAGTGTTATTGAATTGTTATTTTATAATGATATTAATTTGAAATAGATACATGCTAATAGTTCTCTAGATCCTTAAGTTTAGGTCATTCGCCTCGTGGCATTTACAGGCATATGTCCAATGCAAAGATATGTAAGAAACATTCTAAATAACCTATCAAATTTCATAACAGCTAGTTTTTTTTTCTATGCGTGATATGCAATCGTTAAGTGAGAGATTTTTTAATTGAAGAAAATTTGTATTAAGAAATATATTTTGTCATAAGTTCTTAGTTAACATTTAAAAATAAATGCCAGCATTGTAGTATTGACCCACATTGTAGCAGAATTGTGGGTTACACTTCAAATATTACTTTCCTCTACGAGAGAGAAAGCAGTGGAAAAAAATAGATTGCACTTAGAAATCCATAATACCTAAAACGCTTAGTAATATTTTATTCTGTAAACCACTAATTCGCATTAGAATAGCTAGGTGGATATCCACAGTTCATCTCGCGAGAGTTTAGGCGAATGCCAAAGAGAAAGATTAATTATGACAAAAAATATTTCGTTATTAGGTACATAGCATTCTTACTCTATACAGTAGGTAAATTAAAGCGGAAACGTTATTAATAGAATAGTTAATAAGTTAACAGTTTTTGATATTCAAAATAAACCACTTAAAACACACCACTGCACCTACATAGAACAAGATTTTTCTACGAAACTTATAATGTAAACATATTTGTGGATAAAGTAATCGAATTTCTATTTAAGACCGATACTCTTTGGTGCGTTTTGCGTGGTTTTCTCTTGACTGCGTAAAATAAGATATTGCAAATCTTATTATAAAGAGACTGCAGCGTGAGCGTATCGAGATGTGATTGTATTTTTTTGCCTAATTTTTCGCAGCCAAGATAAGTAAGAAATCATTTACATTGAAAACTATGTAAATAATTAGAAATATATTAGATTTGTACATGTAGGACTGCCAACATTGGTCACTTAAACATAAATATTATCATCCAATTTCAATAAACGTTTCTGGAAATTTAGTATATAATTATATTTATGATATTAGCAGTCCTCTTACAGCAGGTGCCGGATGAAAGGCCAACTACATACGGTGCAGCGATCATGCCAAAATCACCTTTATTACCATTCAGATAAAACTGAACATGCAATGATAATAATAGAACTATATTTAACGATAATAATAACGTTATAACAATAACGTTCTTTTCGGCTAATAACGTAATCCTATTACTTGTTTAGGAAGATATAACGATTTATTATATGTAACTTTCGTCAATATGATATATACACAAAACTATATCTATATATATTTTTTATATACTAAAATTATATATTAAAATGATGGATGACACTTTCACGTAAATAGCGCAGATTGTTATGTTGTTCGTATATTACAAAGCGTAAGGCGTTCAAGATCTCGATAAAAATGTCGATAAATTTTGTAAAGTCCGCGCTCACGTCAGCCTGTTTTTAGCCTAGTCTATAATTTATGATGGGTTAGGTAATTTAATCTATAAATATACCATATACTTATATTCTTCACAATATAATATATCTCATCCATATTAATATAATATAAAAACGGAAACTTAACAATTATCGTTTTATCTACAATATCATAATATTAACGATTAAAATTATTTGGTGTTTATGTTCCTAATTTAATGTTCAATATATTTAACTTTATATTTATGAGGTATGAATAGGGCTGCCAACTTTTGGAATAAAAAAAATAGTATTTTATAATTATTTTTAATAGCTTTTTGTGTAGAGTTTTTACTTAACTACGCTTAAAAGCTGTTAAAATGTGTTTTGTAAATATTTTAAATCTCACGTAACGCACAAAAAAACATTAACAGTTAAATGGTTTGCATCGTCATCTCTGCCTATTTTTAATATCAGGTTTTTCAGTAAAATTAGCGCCAGTTCTCCGGTCACCAGATACTGCGTTTTCTGTACCTTTTTTTGTGCAATGATAAATAGCTGTACCGTTAAAGAATAGAATGTTATACAAGCTCTATTAAATATATTATTCAGGTTCTGGAATAGGTCTATTCTCTAACTATGGACGTGATGACTGACTAACTGACTTAAGTCAGTTAAACTAATAACCTTTTGGTTTCATTATGAGAATTTTTGGGCTATCCTATTCCAGGGGAAGTTTTGTGAAATGTACACAATAAACTACTTGTAGACTGTAGTCCATCCATTGACCGATCGTTCAGGTGTGACACTTGTGTACAAATGAACTCGTATGGTTTTATGTAATTCCCATATTAACACTAAGTACTAGTATCAAGCTTTTGACGGACATTTAAGTTATGTATCAGTAAATAACTTAAATTCGAAGAAAAAAAAAAGTTACCATTGACAGTCCTAGTTTATGAGTAGCCCCACTAAATCTAGCAATTTTATTTTATCTAATCCTATACCTCGTAAACCACACTTTAAACTATTAATAATTCTAATTATAATCCTTTTTAAAATATTACAAAAATTATAATGGATGTTTCTTTCTTTATTGCGTCTAGGAATCGATTTTTCATCGTAAAAGAATTCTATTGTATGCATACAGCGATTTATTCTCGTCTTACAACGGCAGCCTAACGAAGTCTGTATATTTCAGTGGTTTTTAAGGTTTCAATGTTACACTTTTTCTTTTAATTGCTATATATTATATTGCTAATGCAATTTTTTCTTTAACTTTGTTAGAGAAATGAAGAGTAGGTACGTATAAACTCTGAGTTTATGATTTGACAAATTTTATGTTATTTATTCAATCATAGTACAAACATCAATATACAACACATTAATTTAAACTTGTTCTATAAATATTTGCATTTAAGTACGCTTTAAATAAGTAACTCACGTAATGCATAATATTGCGTTGTTTTTCGGTGCGATAGGATACACCCTACAGCAAGTGAGAGCTTTGCGACGTAGCGTTGGCGTTAACTCTTCCAGACTCACTCACTTCACAGACATAGTTACGAAAAAAATAGAGTAGGTAAATTGGTATTTAGACAATTTTAACGGCAGTATGTAGTTAACTAAATACATTTATATTATTACTAAATAAAGAAACATTAAAAGTGCCGCCGTCGTCGTAAGACGATAAATAGAGCGCCGTGAATATGCACTTAATATTAATATCATATAATATAATATACTTAATACTTTGTACTATGTTAGGTACAAAAATGCAGCAATAAATATATTTTATTAATTTAATGAATAATTATACCGCATCTCACTCAAATGGCTATGTTAGAAAACTGGATGTTTCATTAAAGCTAGCAGTCAGTTTCTAAATAATACATTTCTTTTTCAATTTTGGCCATTAGTTTGCTGCGCAATTTATATTTATGGAAAACATTCTGAACACCTCTTTTCAAAAAAAAATATGTTTTATTAATAATGATAACGTACGTAACTTAAGTGCCAAAATTTAAATCTAGATATTATGTTATTTTTTTATTCTATAAATCATGACATGACTATTCAATGATTTATTAAGTTTTTAAGAATTTTATTGTATAGACAATCTTTTTTCGTTTCAATAATAGCGAGTTTAGTATGTTATACCAGTATGTAATGGGTATTTACTTAGGAAAAATTCGGTTTTCTAAAATAATTTAAATTAATTTATAATAAATTTTAATTCAATTTATACGTAAGCGCATTTACCTTAAAAAAAATATAAATACCAACATAATACAGACTGTTATTTTACGATTTAATTTAAAATACAACAGCAAGTGAATCATGCTATCTCACTCCATTGACGCGTACGGATCTACCATTATCAGATGAAGATATTTCGCGCGCAAATAAGATGCGTTATGGTTGGCTAGAATGTTATAACTCTTTATATAATTCACCTAAGCAGGTACATTATATTTCAAGTAAGCCTTTTTATAAGCACTTTGACGCGGCCTGTTTGCGGTGCTTCACCCCAGCCAACTTTGTTACAAATAAAAATGGCAGTTAGAGCTTTAAAAGTAACGAGATATGTGTATGAATTCGTTATTCAAATAATCAAATCCAATCATATTTGTATAATTACTCGTTACTTTAGCAGTTGATTCATATGTAAAATGCATCGTTTACGAATGCGTTATAATAAAGAATAGATGGGGTTATGCAAGGAATTTATTATAAAAAGGTGGTTTAAAAATTGCTTCACGACGTCATTATTTGTTTAAAAATATTTCTATATAACAAGTAATAAAATTCAAAAATAAATATATTATAGCTAGACTGATAAACAAAAATGTAACTGGAAGAGAAGGCTTTAAATTCGCTAATTCTAATACAATTATTATAAAGTATAATTATTATTTTAATGAGCATATACCTGCGCCAAAACGTGAAGTTATTTTGACAGTTGGTGTAGTTTGATTTTTTCGCGGTGGAAGCAAAAAGGGCGGCTGGCGTACCAAAAAGTCCAGTTTTCTTACACATTAATAATTAAAACTCTTATTTGAAATAATAAATGTTAAGCCCCTGGCACAAAATCAATATTGACTATTGTATGCAACCTCAAAATAACTACATATCACTTTTAAAACCTCTCTTAAGACCCTTCATTCGCTATCACATTCAAATGATAAAAATAACTGTAATTTATGACGTCATATTATTAAACATTTAATAATAAATAATTAAATGGGTATATTTCCTTTATTTGTTCGTTTGTTTGTTACAGATACCAAGTTCAAATACTATATTAACCAAAAAGTTTGATACATTTTGGTATTTTAATTAAACCTCATATGATAGTGTTTATTTTTTTACCGTAGATGGATTGGCCTTAAATTTGCACGCCACTTTGTGTACGTTAAGTTTGACGCCTTGGTTTAACGGAGATTAAGAGGATCACTCTGTTTGTCTTTCTGTCTGAACTTCGGTATCTCATAGTTTTTACTGAGTTTATTATCTTCTATGACGTCATAAACCATAGATATTCAGTATAGTATTATTTAAATGTGATAGCCCACTAGCAGGAAGAGTTATCAATAGGATTTAACGTTCTTTCGCGCCTGTGTAATGGCTAAAACGCTGACTACAAGCGCTTTGCAGCCATTATTAAACTTAAATAAAACATCACAGTCGTCGACCTTAACACAATTTTATATCTGGCGATATTTTTTCTATGCGAGTTTTATTACTCACTCACTCACATTAATGAAATTTTTTTGTCTATTTTTTTCTTTTCTTAACTTCTATTTTGATGGAAATTAAGGTTAGTCCGCGATAAAGATTGTTATAAACTAAAAATAAAAAGGCAATATATAGTTCCTGACCTCTGTTATTATTGCTTTTTTATAGGAGTTAACATGAGTCTTAACTCCTATTTTAACTTTAACTCCTATTCCTAACTCTTCATGGCAATTTGACCATAAATATCTATACTCTATTTTACACCTACATCCAACTACATTTATGCGGCAGTTTTCGCTAGTTCCGTCATCAATTGAATTCATTTGTCTACCTAAAAAGTGCTCCACCTCTATGTTTAAGTGCATCTATGAGCAAATTCACTTTGGTCTACAAATTGGACCTATATGTTAAAAGCGTCGGTAAAAGGTGCTCACCCAACTAGCACAAAAAGTCGTAACTGTAGCTGTATAGGCTATAACGATTACTGCAGAATGTCACTGTACAGCTCTCATGAGTTGTAAATGTTACTTAACTAGAGTATAGTCATTAATCAACAGCTAAAAATTTGTCGGGCCAAACGTAGAGTTTATCGCTGAGGAAATTCTCAGTACCAGTCCGGAATCAGAGTATAGGGCGTTTTCCACTCCGTACTCTAAGCCGAATATATGGGCTACGTCCTGAGACTTGAGCGATACCAACTGCTTCAGCTCTTAATGATGGGCAAAGTAGAGGGCAAACGACGCGTTGGAAGAAGGAAGAAGTCGTGGTGGTGCAACATCCGTGACACATCGCCGAGCTGACGGCCAACCTCCAGTAGTGGAAAGGCACAAAAAGAAGAAGAACTCCAAGCCGTCGGTCCCAATTATTGCAACTAACAGTTACAGCAGGGTGGATAGTCTAATCTCCAAATCCTTTAGTCCTTTAAGAGAGGACTTTTTTGGGAAATTAGGTTTTATGGATAAAGAGCTAATAGAGTTTCAACTCATAATGTTAGTTATATGTGCTAGTTGTGGCGGACACTTTGCTGAGCAGCATGACTGGGCATTCGGTTGATATCTTTAACCACTTAAAACTGAAGTTTTTTACAAACTTGACAGTTGTGTCACGTTATAACGTCAACTGGGGGCCCTTATACCAACGTTATCGATAGTCAATCCCATCACTATGCCACCGAGCATTTATGTACACGCTAGAATTAGTTTTCATTCGAATATTGGAGAGCTAGCTATTTTATAACTACCTACTGTTTTATAATTTATCGTCGATTTCCTTAATACATTAGTTTACCCATAACGTCTTTGTAGAAAAAAAATACTTATCAAGCGTTTAGTTTTCACACTATTTTTAATGTTTTAGATTTAGAAAAGACGCCGTTTCTGTACATTTCATTAAATCTCACTGCAAACTGAGAAATCACAAGAGATACGTCAAGACGGTTGCCAGAAAAACGTTATCGTTGACATCGCCAATAATAATTTTAACCCCCCAGTTTTAAGGCCTCAGGTCACATCGCTGCGCCAGTGTTTATTAAACCACTAGAATAAAATACTAAAAAAGCTAGCGATAAGTTTAAGTGACAGCATTAATACGCATCAATATTTCACCCTACCGAACAAGTGAGTAAGAGAGAGCGCGAAACATTTGCTGTTCCGCTCGTACTTCATGTCTCAGTCTGCAGTGAAATTGGTGAATAGAAACAACATAAATTATTAGCAAGGACATACATTTAAAATTCACTCAATTACTTCAAAGATAAAATGTTTTTACATTCTTACCGCGCATTCTTTTTAGAAACCGAAAACTATTTGCTGATAGCACGCGCCTAAATTGTTGCCATTTTGTATTAAGCGAAGCGAATAGTTTACTTAAATTTTTAATAATTTTATGGCTGGACCGTAGCGAGATCATGCTGATATTATGTTAATATTAAAAACTCGAAGTTATCACTCGATCACGAACCGTCATTTCATACAAAACTGGCATGTCAACATTAGGTCGATTAAGTAACTTGTGATGCAATTATTGTGACCGGAAGTACAACCATAGTCGTATAGTCGCTGTCAATAAAGACAATCGTCGTAGTTAACAAGACAGTTTTGAATAAGAGTACGGTGCCCTTAGTGTAAACGCGTTTTCAAGTTAACACAAACGTCTGATCTGCATTAGAGCTATGGCCTTCGTACACCGTATCGACACAACACTGATTCTGCTGAAATTAAAGCAATGCAACGTGAGCTTTTTATTATCTAACATTACAAAGAGGGAATATTTGTTTGTTTATTTATTTACAATCGATTCACTTTGAAACTGAACCGATTTTAATCATTCGCCATTAGGATGTTTTTTTATTAAATCTAAAAGTAACATAGACAGATATTTAATTCTGTAGCAATAAGACCTTAGTCAGAAACAATGGTATTTATAAACCAAGCCCGAAGATAAAACGTTCGCGATCTGGTTTTATCCGCGTGCGCTTTCCAAATGGCTATACAGAAATACTAGGTTCTACAAAAATACTGCTCTTTATTAAATTTAAATAATATAAATAGGTAGTCGATGTCTTATTATCTTAAGCACAACAATATCAAGGACGCATTTAATCTAAAAAAAATGTAATTTTTAATCTCGATTTTTGGGCATAAAATTCTGAATCTTATATAAATAGACCTTGTACAGTGTGCTTATCGACATGTTATATCGTACAGCTTAGGAGATATTGCAAATTGTTATGGGACGTATGCCCAATATAACATTACGTTACGGCCTTTAGTTAGCGCGGGTGAGCCTGGGGGGGAACAGTTACTGTGGCGTAAAGCAAACGCTTCCATTTTCGTGCCAGTAGTATACGATAAGTTAACTACCTGTTGGGCACACATCAATTTAAACAATAATGTCTCATGACATAAAGCTGTGTAAAATGTCTCAATACATTAATTTTATTAGTTCGTGTTATGTCGATATGGTGAAGATGGTCCCAAAGTCAAAAATCTGTCGTTGAGTTCCGACGACCAAAATATTTATAAATTTGCAACATCATCTGAAGATCGCCTGACGGAACGTTTTATAACTTTGTGCTCAAATTGTGAAAACACCGTGGTCCGTTTATACGTTTTTATAATCCTTTGCACAATAACGCTTTTTTTTCTTTATTATATGTGTAATACGATGTAAATGTCATAAAGAGTCTAACTTTCGAGTCTAACATGTCTCATGGTGGCTCATTTTAGTCATTTTAGTCTTTACTCATTTTGTACAGAGGGCGCGAATCGAGGCTGTGCCTAAAAAGTCGCCCGTATTCAATCCTAGTTGCTTACCGTATTTCGTGTGGAGACTATAAATTAAGTTTGATACCTAGTATTAATTGCACAATTGTGTTTATTTTTATAATTTAAAGCGACGGATATTATTCATCCATGTTTTAATACGAAAAATTAATTTTATTAAATGGAATGTGAATGAAAAAGGTTAGTAGAGTTTTTGTCTATTTTTTTTTATATTATTTCAAAATGCGCTGTGAAAACTAAGCACCTTCGAAAACTATGTCTACAGACTACTATTGGACGAAAAATTTAATTAATACTAGAGCTGCGCTGAGTCTGTCGACCGATTGTACCGATATCGATATTTTGATTCGTGCCCAATACTAGCCATGCGTGCATATCGTTAGTCGGTAATAAAAACGGACGCAAATCAAAAATATTTCGATACGGTATCAACTTCTTACAACAAAATTGTATCGAAATAGTGTTGTAAGAGCTGTATCGATCGGTGATTATGTACAGTCGATACCAATCGAATATTTCATAACGTCGATATCGCTTGGGATCTTTGAAAGGATTCTGTGTTGTCGATTTTAAATAATATTTTTAAGCCTATCCAGCGGACGAATGACAAAATATAAACGCGTTTTTAGAATTCCCGATATTATGGTGATTATACCTAGTACCTATCGATAGCGGCAACGTATTTGATCTCTGATCGCTACTCTACACCAATCAATCTACCGATATTACTCTTGGTGAAAGTTGCATGAAGGGTCGTATCACTTCATACAACTTTCATAAATTACGTGTAGAAACCGCTCTAGTATTACGTTGCACATTGCAGCTAATTTCAATGCACCATGAGTTACTAAACAACCATTCAACTTCAAATTTCCTAGCCGTCATCACTTAATTATCCAACTTCCACCCAATTTCTAAAACATATCGAATATCTTTCGATATTCCCGACCGACATCGCTAAGTAATCCAACGCTTAAAAACCCGAATCGTTATGCTAACACATCCAATATCCATTCAATTTCCCAACCGAGATCGCTAAAATTACGAACATTGCAATTTTATATCGTATAACCGAATGCTACAAAGATACCGATTGACAAAACCACGCAATCGATAACACCGACCGACACTCAGCCCTCGCTAGCCGCCTACTTCACCTGCAACATGCGCATGCCAGTAACACTAGTGCCGTCAGCGCCAGCGTGAAGTCGACGGTCGACGCGCCGTTGCACATATCCTCCTCGCAGAAACACATGTGTCCTGTGCCTGTACTTTCCATCATGCAAACGTGGTCGACCATGAACAGGTTTATTTGCAGCTGAGAGGTGCACGTTCGGCGGACCACCTCGTACGCTGGAAGGGAAATGTTTCAATTATAGTTTCATCACAATCGTTATATCAACCCATTTACCGGCCCACTACAGCATACAAGTCACCTTGCGCAGTGCGGATTGGAACACTCCACACACCTTTAAGAACATTATGGAGAACTCAGGTTTCCTCACGATTCGAACTCGGAAGTGAAGTCGAAGTCCTACCCACTGGATAGTTTACAAGTTACAAACAATTTTCGTTTACAAGTTAGATAATTATGACAATCGCTGTGGGATTTTCTCTGGTCTACCAAGTAATATAAGATTTACAATACCAGAGGTAGGTATAAGATTTGCTCGCTCGTAAGTCGCAATCGAGGAGTCGTTTTTAAATATCACAACACTTGAATGTAGGAGTAAAATGGATCTTATTGAAATTGATTTAAAGATCAAATTTGACTAAAAATTATCATCTAGGGCTTTTGGTTTAGTAAAGTTTGTAAAATAACAATCATTTGTAAAGTAACATTAGGTCTATTAGAGTTTAAATACGCAACAACGACTTCGCGGTTGCGTGCGAGAAAATCTTGTGCTAAGGTTACTAATGTGGTGCGACGCGTCGGCCGCACAGTGTAACTAACCCAACTGGGCCCCTATCAAGATATACCATAATATCTTAAATAATACTGGCACATGATCACCCAGAGGCTAAGACCCCAACCTTGTTGTCCCATAATAACTTAAGACTTTGAGAGCGTCAGAAGCAACGAGTTCACAAGACCAGATTTCCCTAAATGGCATAAAAATCTAGATCAACATCATATCTCCCTCACCTCATCATTCAATACATCACAACATATTCAACTTCATCTCCCTACTTCAGGCATTGAAATCTCGATAAACGGCATAGTGGATTCACTATAATGTATCACTCCTTTCTTCTAGTAGAGGAAAAAGTCTTTTATGATACCATTATCTCTTATTGAAATAATGGTAGTTGCGAGCCCCAACACACGCAGCGCAACGGTGGACTCCTACCCGATCTCGGACTAGAAACAGGTTAAAGTTGAGTTGAGACGATTTAAGGAGCTTGATGCTAAACGCAATGAGCTAAAGGCCTGATCACCAGCGGCCGTATCATATTACTACATCGCCGCTGTGTTGACGTATAACGAATGCAGCCGCACGTTAAGCACTAAATCAGGTTATCGAAGAGATCACCAGCGGCGCTCTCAGCCGGAATTCGAAGCAGTCGTTGTGACCGAACACGGTTAGGATTGATTGATTGATTACTATGCATTAATTTGTGAGAGAAATGCAGAGCAATAATAAAACAGCGCATGGTCCCTAGTGAACGCATGGTCACACCTTATAGCAGTGCGTTCGTTAAGATAACTGCCGTATCTTTTCAGGTTAGCTCGCTATCATCTTAAAATGCATCATCACTTACCATTAGATAAGATAGCAGTCAAGGGCTAACTTGTAGTGGCATTAAAAAGACACTCACGGCTCTTGGAGTATCGCACCATCTTCACGCAGCAACCGGCGCAGGTCTGCAGCGGCGGCTGGTCTCGCGGCAGCGCGGTGTAGTTGAAGGGGTCCTTGCAGCGCGAGTCCGTCCAGCTGTCACACTCGTAGCAGTATATCGTGCGGGCTGCGGATATTATTGCGGCTTTAAGATGACAAATGTACTCTACATTTTCGAATTTTATGATTTACTTTAAAATGTTTCCATATTTTTATTTGTTGATTTTTTTCCGATTAGAAATTTTACTAAAAATCCGGCATTATAAAATTTGCGTTATTCGTGTAAACCGTTGTTAACGTTATATTATTTAAAAACGTGCGTGCGTATACGCGCCTTAGAGAGCACGTTAAGATGTCCACTTACCAGAACTCTAACTCCCTCTCTCTTACCAAGGGGAGGTCAGTTTGGTATCTAGTAAATAAATTACTGGTTTGGTATCTTAGTAAATAAATTACTGGTTTACGTCCGAGCTCAGACACATTGTGCCCTAAACTATAAATGAGACTGGCTTAAAAATTGTTGGTTAGATGAACCAACAATTTTATATCATTACTATTTAAAAAAATAAAAATATTCTAGACGAAACTATGATAATGGCATATAACACTATATAAGTACGTATTAGATTGGATATGCTTTGTCAATAGACTTTTGTTTTGTTTTAAAATTTTCTATCGGGGCGAGTATTTAATTACTATATTTTATCGATAACTTTTATTGAATGAACATCACTTTAATTAAAGAGTCGAAAAATAGAAATCCTAAATATAGTGATGGGAAATGAAGGGTTACAAATTACATCGGTATTGTAATTATGATTCGAAGACATATTTCTTTTGACATAGTATGTAAATCAGATAATAGTGATTTATATCGACACAGATAATTATTATTTACAGGACGCAGTTAGTCTCCAATAACGCCTTTTATTGAGTTCAAATTTATCTCAAAGCGTAATAGAAAAGCGGTTATTGCCAAAGAAGTATATCTTCTTACGTGCGTAAATAGATACGTAACTACACAGTTATTTTTATTACATTTAGAATCTTTCACATTACAATAAAGTAAAAAAAATACATTACTTACTTTTACAGACGAAATCTACTGATTTTTAATTAACTCATGTACTTAACGTGACATTCAGTGATAGCATGCTAATTTGCAGTATAAGTAAAGCTGGTGGTCACTTACCGTCTGATGAGCAACTAAAAACAATCAGTTGTAAATTCTAATTAACTGGTATAAATGCACCATAGAATTCAGCCAATTACAGTTTTAGGTAAGTTAAATTTCTTCAACACTACTTGCCTGACAACAAGCGTCAAGCTAGTGCTAGGAGTGGGTGCAGTAGTCCAGAAGTTGGATTTGAACCCAAAGCATTTTGGATGGGCATTTGCAGGGCAGCCAGTAGATATTGGTACCAAGGAAAAGTCTTTTCCATACAATATATATAAAAATACGGTAGGCAGTGATTCGTGCACTCGATACCTGCAAGTGATGCAAGTGATTTTAGGCTTGCAGGTATCAAGTGCACGTAATTAATTTTTTTTTCCAAACATTTACTTGATTTGTAGTTTAAATGCGCTAACCTTGGGAAGTACATAAATATTTTCTGTATATGATACCCCAACTTTTGTAGAACATCAAAGGCTATATAGCATCACAATATGACCTAGAGGATTCGAAAACAATAAAAGTTAGAGTGTACGCCTAACGCCTAGCAGAACCGAATAGCATTAACTGGCGGGAGTTGAATAGTGGATGAAAGTTTGTATGGGAAAATATCAAAAGTGAGTACAAGTACCTACAATAATAAATTTCATATACATTTTTGAGAACAAAAATAAAACTAAAATTCTAATAGTTATTTGCTTAGTACACATAACAGTGAAAAGGTAGTGAAAAATGCAAATCAGCGCTGCATATTCAGTGCACAAGTGCTATTAATTCTAGAATGTTAACTATTTCTTACAGCCCGGGTCATTATATACGCAGTCACGACACCTAGGTCAGAAAGAGTGACCTAGTCACGCTACATGTATGGAAAATACCTATTCAAGTGTTTTCATTCGCTTAATATGAAATTTCGATGTTTAATACTTATTGAAAAAACAATAAGTATTCCTAAAGGAATAACGCATTAACTATAAATGATTTTTTCATCTACATATTTCTACCATGTTTATGTAATTAAAGCTTCTATTTTGCGGACTGATGCTATCTCGTTCACATCCGCGGATGATCAAATCAACAAGTAAAATTAAATATTGGGTAAAATATTTATGTTATAAAAAGGTACATCTTCGCAAATTTGATAGAAGACTTAAATAGCTCGTCAAAAATATACTGATTTTATCGTTATTAGTAATTTTAAGGTCGCGGGTCGCGTCGCCGGTCGCTAATAGGTTTACTCTTGAGTCTAGATGCTAATATGCTAGGCTGCCCGTGATACATCTCTAAGCCAATTATCGACTGCATAAGTATTTATCGCTTTATACTTAATATAATAAACGGCTTAGTTCGCTCGAGAAAAATATATTTACTATTATAATAGATATTGATTTTTAGATGTGAAGGAAACATCTGAGCTGGATAAGATTGTCTAAAGCTTTTGTAAGAGTGGCGACGCCCAGTTGGTGTAAAATCGAACAAACAACCGAAACAATTTGAGTACAACTTGAATAAACTAAATAAGCAGGGTGCCAAGCAGGCAAGTAGCAGTTTCCGATTATCAGATCGGTTTGTGCAGAATGGGCGCCGGCCCTAATCATTTAATCAAACCCAACGGCTTAACCTAATCCCGGCGAGCGCTGGCGAGCAAATTGACAATTAACACCGCAATTTTGCTTAGCGATGTGAACCCATTTTGGCTGTAACGTGATTATAGCTTGCCGATATGATAACCAGTTACCTGTGACTGACTTCGTACATCGATGAAGTAATAGTGACAACTGTCAAAAATATAATATAAAAATATAAAATTTGACGATTATCATTAGAGTACAAAGCGTGTATCGGAAGAGCGCCATCTAGTGGCAGTACGGTTCCCCCGAGTTGTAACTAGATGGTGATCCTTTGATACCATATAAATTGCAGGTAACTTCCACGCGATCAAATAAGGCACTCAGATGTTTCTATCTAGTGAGAGTACCCACGTAGTTTGGGATCTATTAATTCAAACTCAAAAATCTTCGAAAGCTAATTTAGTCAAGTACGAGTCTGCTGATCAACTAGCTAGCAACGATCATCGCTGTTAGTTAAATGGTGCCAGCAGCGTCTCAAGCGCGCCTTTCGTAGTGACTTCTCAGTTACGCGTTGTCAGTAACATCCGCCATTAGTTCAGGCTTACATAAATTTAAGTGAATAAGCGAGGCCATTAATTAATTAAGGATGCTGAAATAAAGTATTTAAGACTCGTGTTCGGGTGAGCAAAGAGTATAGTTTACGTACCACCTTATGATATCATACAACATAGGACCTAAATACTAATTACAAACTGCGTTTAATATATTATGTTAATCTATAACATAAAGTACGTACATGCTAAGCCAGGCCAAGCTATGTAGTGAGTAACATGCATACACGTATAGAACTGACAAATTAGCTGTATACTGGAATATACCCTTCAAGCTTCCGGTCGTCTCGTCACAGGGTAAAAATAATGAAAATTGTATTATGAAGTGACGTTGTCGACTCTAAATACAGTTATTTTGTACGTGCTTTATATACTTATAACGAAATTGGTATATTCAGCCAAGCGATGTGACAGGTCAGGCAAAAGAGGGGCTGATAAAAATAGGTAAATAATATAGATTAAAAAAATAAACATTATTAATAACTGAGTGACAGTTAAAGTAGATAAAAGATCCCAGTCTACGGCATGTAATAATCATTATGTTTGTGATTTTTTTTGTTAATAAACAAGAATTATTAAAAGTTTAAAATATAAATATGAGATTATATTTTAATTTGACTTTTATTAATACACATAAAAAGTAACTTGCGAAGCCTATATGGTTGTTATGAGTTAGCTTAAACATGTGTAGCTTAAATGCTTTCCTAGGCTGCCCTCCCACGAGGATACGAAGCGCATGCCTACTGAATTCACCAATTGGATCGCTTCATTTTACCAGGCATTTTAGCCTAGTAAAAGTTAATAAATATCAAATGTTCTTACAGGGATTTTAATAAAAAACTGGTGCATTATGTGTGCACACTACAGTCTTGCATAGTGACTCAGGCTACTTCTACTTCAATTATTTGATTTGTAACTTGCTGAGTGATAATGCTACCCATCGGGCACTCTCAAATCTCGCTAACCCAATTATTACGGTTATAATTAATCAAATGATATTAGTTTGAGCTTAGTAATACAATAAATAAATTAAATTATAAATCAACCTAATGCGGATTTCTTACTCATGGTGGTGATACTCCATCAAATATTATTCAAACGAGGCAACCGTTTCCTGAGTTGATTGAACGCTCGTGATCGAACTCGCACTTTGCTTTGAGGCGGCGAGTTATTTTGCCCCGTGCAACTAACCGAAGAACAGAGAGTTCAGCAAATTGCTCTAACAAATTCATAATTAAAATAAGTAAAACCGGTATCTCAGATAAACATGACTCGAACCTATTGATAGATTTCTCGCGCATCCCTTCGCACCCTCGGTGGAACGACAGGCTTTCGCTCAGGCTTTTATAATAACGTGATTATAAAGTCAATACTTACTTTGGCATTCCGCCTGTACAATGGGAGTGAGACTTAGAGCCCACAACGCTGAAAATCCATGCTTTAATTAGTAAAAAAGAAAAAAATACAGAAAGAAAAAACACAACTACACAAATATATCAACGGAAGTCGTTTGCCGGGAAAGTGTATTTAATCCAACATCAAAATGTCCTGTAAATAACTGAGCGAGAATAACCGTAGACTGGGTTGATTGTGTCAAAATAAAATACAACATAGAGAGAATTTGGACTATCGCTAAAAAATAATTTAGAAGAAAAAAAAAGAAAGATTTTAAAACACACGAAAATTTGTGATAACTAATGATTAATTTACCAAAGTTGTTAATTTGGCTGTTTACAAATCACTTAATGAACATAAATTGAAAAGCCGTTATGAAGACAACAGTGACTTAACGTAGACGCTCTTGTCAACAGATTGACGAAAAAGGACCGTCCTTACGAATTCATTGAATTCGTCGCGGTGTATAGACCAATAGGCTGCGTACAATGCGTTTACTCTTGAATGTTAGTCGCGATGATACCTTTCTCTGACTTTTTAGGTAATTAAAGAAGAGTTAAAAAATGTATCTGTGCATTTAAAAAAATCTACATAATTTTCAATAATTTACGAGTATGTTTTCAAAATGCTGTGCAATTTTTAGATATTTATTTCAAATCTATCATTTTCGATCATTGGCACAGAATTGGAACCATGGAAACCATTTCATAAAACGACGTCTTAAGATCCTTTAAATTTAGTTAAATATCTAAAGATTTCATCTGTGTAGTCAGTGTTTAATATTTAATAAACACTGACTACATATTAAATAGACCCGTAATTTTTCACAACGTTCCCTGTGAAAAAGGACAGCACTATTTGTAGTCTTCACAATTTAGTGTATTTTGAGATTTGCATACAACAAAATTAGCATAAATACAAAAATAATTGCCAATTTACTTAAAACATATTGTTGTTTATAAACCTCAGGGGTGTGACTAAAATTTTCACTCATGTCCTTACCATTCCAATGTCATCTGTCTTACGATGGTGCTTAGTTAGCTGTACAAAATCTCATATCTAATCTAAATTGATAGGTCTAAAATTAGAGCCGTCTCTTTAGGATAGGATAGCACTATATTTAGACTTATCACTCTATTTTAGTTAAAAGTTTTACGTAAAACCGACTTAGCACCATTGTATTACTAATTAAACGGTTTAAAGAACTGTAAAAAAGGAAATATCAGTTATTCACAGGAAATAAGAGTGACAATATATATATAAATATATAGTATAACAGAGACATTTCGTGTTTTATATATTTCAGTGTCTGGAAGTTTGGAAGAAAAACAAGGTTACATGCAATTTGCTCATTCCTTTCAAAAACATTTAAACACACATTCCTATAAACCGGAACATAAATACAAACTTTCGCTGCGTCATCGATATCAATAAAGAAAAAAACCCCACTCTAATTATTTCTAAATCCATTATCCAAACACAAAACCAAAACTAAAATTTTGTTCTTATCGATATCGATGTAAGCGAGCGGCGCACAACACTTCTAAACACTCTGACAGCTAACGTCACACGTCTGACAGTTTGTCACAGACTAAACACATCGAGAGTTTACCACAGACTAAACACATCGTATTACCAGTCCGAATGCACGAGTTCGCTTTTACTTGCTCCACTCCGAACCAGGACATGAGGAGAACTGGAAAAAGGGATTAGTAACATAAACATACATTTCATTAATAATATATATGAGACAATATAGATGGTCACGAATGATGGCAACCGCTAAGAAATGGTTTCCGAAGAATCCACTTCTAAAATACATTCTAAAATAAAATGGAAGGTATAGGTAAAAGTTACCGAAGTTTAATTGGTGCTTTCATTAACTTAAAATTTAAATAAACCGATTATGAGTTTTTATCTTAAACAATTCTTGTTGGTTGTCTTAATTAAATCTTGCTAACGTATATTATAAAGAGTTAATGACATTGATAAATGATAACAGTGCTAGCCACAGGAAATGAGTAGGAAACTTTATTTCAACTGATCTATCGCTATAACACAATAGCGTGAGTGAAAATAGTTTGCTCCACATTAGCATATGTAATAAAAAAAATGCGTGTATTGCCATTTGCCATGCATGTTTGGCTGAACCACTGCACTAATTCAGATGAAATTTTACGAATAGTGGCTGGCATCCTGTTGGTGAAGAGAAATATAATACTTTTCATCCCGCAAAAACAGCCCGCGAAAAAAAATATCTCCTTTAAAATTTTGCATCTTAGACAGAAAAAATTATTTACCTATAGTTCCAGAGATTACTCTGTGACTATGGCTATAGTTCCTTTTTTTAATTTTCACACAAAATTAAGGACAAGTTTTTATAGAAATCCGTCATTTATCAAATTATATCGATAAAAATATTTAGGTCAACAATATGAATGGTAAATACTATAATTAATAAAACAGGTAATCCTGTATAATTATATCCTGAAACATGTTTTATTATACATGTTTCAGGATTTAAAGAAATCCCACTCTCAATAGGGGATAAAAGTATAATTCTTAGAACGCGCTCAACTCAGGAAATACCAAACTATTGGAAATATCTTTTTTGCATTTGATAGGAAGATTCTTGACGAGGTGGGTCAGGATACATTGTGTAGGATAGCGGAAGAAAGTTTACACGGGAAAGTTATCTGAAGCTAAACACGGACGTAGCCGCGTGGGACCGGTAGTTGTAAGTAACCATAGTGACGGTATAAGCGGTGATAGGCCCACTAGGGGCCGAGTTCGAATACCAACGCGTAGCCGGTTATTTTTTGTTATCACCATCTCAGTTAATATTCCTAGCTATGAAGTTAAAACAATTCATACCCAAGCTTTTTCATACTTTATGTAATTCTTAATATTATAATAGGTTTTTTCTATAAGCTAACGTTTTATATAACATTTATTTTCATTAGGTAATTTGTTACTCTAATTCCCCGCACTAATGTGGTTCTATGCCCAGCAATGGGACATAAATGGATGGGTCAAGCTTGATAATGATCGATTAAGTGATGATACCGTTTTCTAATAGACTATGGTTATAATGGTAGATATCCCAATAATATAATATAATAACATTTAAACGTCAAACAAAAATATCTTTATTTAACTCGCGTCCTAGTTATAAATAATTATTTCGAAACATATTTGTGGTTCTGAAGCATCGAGTGCAAACCCACGTCTTTAGTTTAGAGAAGCGCCATTAATAAAGTGACGTTGTTTTACAAATGGCGCCCAAGTGGGGCCCTAGTGTTGCGAATGTTGGCAGCTCTCGATATCGATAAATCTTGTCACTATTTTATGTCCGCAAGCTGACATAAGTAGACTCGTATGGCCCATACGGAAGATTTTAAGATTTCATTAAAATAGATATCTGGTAAGCACTTTTTTACATTTTGGCACGTTCAACTCTTTTAGCTTTACCAATGCGTATGAAAATGTATCTTACGCTCTAGTGGACCGATTTAAATACGCACGAAATGTATTATGTTCATATCATAATGTCTTTGACGTCGCTTGTGATTGATTCTTTTGTCCGTTGCGACGTTTAGACTTTCTGCTATATACATTGACTGTATCGTAAGTATTATTGTTAAAACTTTCATTGAACTAGCTTCGATCGTAGCCATATTTCTTATAGGTACAAAATTAAATTAAACAATGCATTTTTAAACACAAAACACATCTGTAATGAGCGCTTATTCTATTCACACCCCGTTATGATAAATATTTACTTTATTACGTTTGGCATTGTCAGGTTTCTCAAACTAAAACCTATACATAAAATAACATTTAATAGGCGCCTCTGTACAAGACATAATTTTATAATTTTCTTAAGTTTTACAAATTTCTCGCAAATGGAAACACTACTCAACAAGGACAAAGTCGGCGGCAAGAGGCTAGGAGAACATATAAATTTTACATGACTATCAACAGCTGAACTTAATGAAAGAAAATAGAACAGCCGTCATAAAAACAGATTTATTTGCATTTTACTAGTATTTTATACAGGCTCTAAATGTTCGCGTTTACCAAAGTCGTAAACAGTTTTTGTTTAAATTAACACAAATAATGCTACATACTTCTATTCTTATTTCGAAATACGTCCCATTTGAAAAGAAGTTTTGTGTTTTATACAAACCCTTGAAGGTAGAAGAAGCTAGAGTTTGTATGAGAATGTTCTACAAAACTTATCAGCAGTTATACGCAATCAAGCTGTGAGCAACGCTAGTTCTAAATAATAGATACATTAATTTAATGATTGGAAAAGAAACGGATCTTTTCGGTTCTAAAAAAATATGATCATATAACAGATATCCGAGCAGAGGTATTCATGCTTATGTCAGCTATCTAACTCAAAAGTCACTTTTACCAATGAAAAGCCCAACTAGGATAGGGACTGAAGCGACCAGCATATGTTTTCTTGCTCGTAAATAGTAAATGACCCATCGGTTGGAGTCGTAATTCACAATTGTTTAGTCTTAAGAAATTCCGCGATCAAAGACTCCCGTTAATTACTGACACATCAAACTTTTACGATGAAGATTTACGATTACATTTACATGCTCTCATGTTTTTGGGAGGGTAGTGCAGCCTAGACCCGATATCGTGAATCGTGAAATTGTATCAATAGTTTTATTATGCCAGGCAATCAGAAAATATTGAGATCATCACACAAAATATTGGGATGTTGTTCTACCAAAATTGATACTTAGGAAACTGAGAGACACGGAACTGGGTAGACTTTCGAAGTGACTGTCTTATGGCTGCAGCAGCGTGCTGTGGCAGAGTTTCATTTCCAGCTTAACTCCCGTGAAAGAGTTTTACAACTTAACTTAGCCGGTTACATTCATTTGTGACTATACTGCATCGTACCGAGGATTAATTTAGGGAAGTGCAGCGAGCTATGATTTGAATGCCGTAGAAAACAGGGCCACTGATGCAGCATATTTCCTGAGCTCCACTTGGCATACGTCCAAGTGCCGTTTGCCATCTGTGACGTAGTTATTGCTCGAATGTGAAATAAGAAAAGGGGTGGACGGTGACGTAAGGAGTTATTATATTTTCGTCAAGGTGTATATTTGTCTCCATTATTCTAAATCAAAGCATTTCAATTCTTTAATTTAATTTGAATTATATCATTGGAATTTTATTGGAAAATATTCAGTTATAATACGCTCACATAACTGCCAATTGGCACAGTTGTGAATTGATGTAATTTGAAGATAAATAATAATTATAATGCAACAACATAAATCATCAATGTTAAGTATATGTATTTAGATGTGAAAATTTTAACCAGTCTATGTTTGGTAATTTGCTGACCTTACGAACTACTTCTAAAAGCTATTTTTATGGCCTTTTAAAGTATAAGGCATTGCACTGATGAGGAAATACTACATTTTCCTTTAACTTGTTATCAGCTGACGATTGAGCCTGAGAGTGGGATTCCCATCTCACGGGAAATAAGAAGCTCTACGCAGACAAAGTCTCGGGCAATCATCGAAAAACAAGATATAAATTAACGCGAAAGGTCACTCACTAAACATGAAATCTCGAAAAGAACAAG
Source organism: Pararge aegeria (assembly GCF_905163445.1). Classification (NCBI taxonomy): domain Eukaryota; kingdom Metazoa; phylum Arthropoda; class Insecta; order Lepidoptera; family Nymphalidae; genus Pararge; species Pararge aegeria. The sequence continues at coordinate 645,491 of NC_053186.1, forward strand.
ACATGAGGCGAATGCAACAGAGTGTTAAAGTTTTTATGGAAAAATAATTTTATAAAATATTTTTCACATCCCCATGACTAAATTGTAAATGCTAAATTGTTTTTGTCTGTTTATGGCCACCGTACTCACACTTGAACTGATCAAGCAACAAGGCACTTGCTTGTACATTGATTTCTGGAAATTGGCAAGATTACGGGCATCAGTAAGTATAATACTATAAATATAATATAATTACCTGGAACGGGAAAAATCCAGCGCATTTTGCGACAATTCCGATGGCTCCCGATGTCAACTGAGTCCTGGCTTCAGCTGCACTGCTCCATCGCGACGCGAGGGTTCACATATATTTAACGTTACACACACATGTTCGTTACGACCTTAGCGCCTGCAGATAAACTCAGTGTTAACCTATGAACGCATCAAGGTTTAAAACCGCACCAAAGATAATATAGGACAACGCAACCTCAATTTTAAGTCAATAATGACAATATGATATAGCTAAATGGACCCAAGGATATTATGGGTTAAGAAGCTTTATAGAATGTTGTCACATTGGCCAACGACTCAACTTGATATCTATATCATAGATAGAGACCAAGGAGAAATTGACAATTTAGAACTTTTAGAAAATTTTATAAACTCTGGGCTGGTACTAATAATTTCTTGGCAGAATATTACTCGAAATACTTTGCCATCATCCTCAGTCGGTGAACCTCTGGCAAAAGTCTTAATCGAGAGGGGTGAAGACTTTGAGTTGCGAGTTGGCGGACTAATCTTCGGAGCGCCTAAACTAATTTTGATTGGAGTGGATTTGAGTGGAGGAATTACACTTTCCTTTCCACTTCAGTATTTCAAAGTTGGGACATCCAAGTTAGTTTTTTTAAATTCTCGCTCGCTTTTTTAAATTAAAGGGATGCAATTGGGTTGTTAGATTAAATAAAACTTAAAATCCCGTCCGCATATTCTCTATCTACTTTATGAACAGCCAATTGAGTTTAGAGATTAATTGAAACATATTGAATAAACTTTATTGTCCTTGGTGCGGTTAAAAACGCAGATGAGTTTTTGTTATGAGATTTAGTGCAATTAAAGACTTATCTAGTCTAGTGCGGTTTTATCATCCATGATATTGAAAACGTTACAGAATTCTAACTACAATTTATGACGTCAATCTTGACAAGCTATCTATGTAAAAAAAAATTAAGCGTGGTCGGGTACTGCTAGTACTCTATAAAGCAGTAGGAGTGATTTATGGATGTCTTTGTCTGACAGGCAATGTACAACCCTAACCGTCAGTGATGAATGTGGAGCACGAAGAATACATTTAACGAATATTGAATTCTAAGGGGTTGAAACGGATGATGAAAGTTTGTATTGAGAGGTTCAATTCAGCAACTAGGAAGTGTAGAATATGTTAGATATTTACTACTAACTAGAAATTCTAGACGGACTTAGATTTTTTTAGAGACCTTTTATGCATTCTTATTTACAAATACAATATCAATGCCATAGATGTTCAAGACTTTAATATTATAAAGAAAGGGATATTATGGAAAAGTTAAATAAAAATTCTAGGTAGGTGACCATTAAAAAATCTTCTATTTTAGGTGTTAGTATCACTTTTAGGATGAACTTCTCCTAGAAACTATAAATTTTCTGATCAAAAATTTTTCTGCATCAGTAATTACATAATACGCACTTCAAACTTATGCTTTATTGCAGATGACTGTTTCTTAGCTCTTTAAAGAAAATAATAACTTCGGTTAGTACCTTTTTACTAAATTTCATAACACGTAATTAAGTTTATGATAATATAATGAAAGCGAAAAAAAAGTGTCGATGTCAAAAAGCACATCCCTATCTATTTATTTAGCACGTAGTAAAAAAAAATATCATACGTTCTTGACAGGCGAAATGGCGGGAAGCGCTTTAATTTGTATAACAAAAAATTTTGGTACGTTCGAATTTAAATTTAGTAACAAAATTTATATTAGATGCATGAATTTACAAGCTTTAGAAATATCAGTGAAACAATATTTCGAAATAAACTATTCTTTCACTTGTAAATGTCTTAAATGATAAATCATAAATAAGGTTGTTTACAATGCAGAGTGCATTAAAAATGTTTAAAAGTAAAAAATAATTTTATTAATAGTGAGGTTATTAAAACATGAAAAGCCAGGGACTGCTTAGGTTTCGTGACTTCATAGCGTGAGCGGCAAAGCTATGCGCAGACATTTATTGATTTTAAGAGAAACCCGTCGGAAACAAGCATTGTTTACAACAATTTCACATAAAAAGAACCCATGTTTTCATTCATTACTATTTAATTTATTACGTAAGTCTCAATTTCGTACAGCTATTATTTTATTATTTTGTAGGTTCTGAATAGTATTTATCTCACTATCGCATTAAAAAGCCTTTCTAAATATAAAACAAATAAAATTTAAGAACCAAAGCACAACACATAAGTAAAAAGTAGGATTTTTTTTAAATTTGCACTTCAAATGAGCAAAGTCTTACCGACACATACATTTTAGGGCCTACGTCGAGCAATATCACTAACTAAAAACTAATACTACGTACGCACCGACTGTTATAACGCCACTAACATAGTTTTTAGTTAATAATCTAATAGCTTAGTTAACGTTTCATAATAATTTTTGGTGGATATTGTGGTTGTATCCCATTTTTCGGGACGATTTCACCCTATTCCTCCGCCGCGTTCGAAACGCACTGAGCTAGTGTAGTGTTGCCACACCCGATTTTGAATGACCCCATATTAAATCGGGGAGTTTTACACTATTTTTGTTAACCTCCTCGTGTACATAGTTTGTAGCATGTTTTACTACGGATCCCAGGACGGGCCAGTTAGTTAAAGTCTTTCTGTTAAAGAGTTCTTAGTACCAGCCACCAAGTCAGAGTAATGAAATCGGCATTGCCTACCGTGCGACATTGTGCACGTGCATTTTGTTGGTATCAAGAAAATGTGACAATAATTGCATTTTAGTAACAATAATTAAGAATACAATTAAATTTTGTCTGATGTATTCCATCTTAAACAGTTGGCATACACTCGCATTCGTCGTTGGCATTTGTATTTGGCTAACACTGGCAGAGATCTCATCATAGTGAATAACTTTCATCATCCTCAGTCTTTCAAATTTCTAGCAGCTAGGCTTCAAACTATACAAGAATACAGAAATTAAAACGAATCAAAGACTTTTTACTTCAATTGCATGCTTTTTTAGTAAGCTGTTTCATTTTAAAATCTCCCTACAGAATGGTATTATTTGTAGGATGGCAACACAGCAATACCGGCAATGACTGCGCCATGCCGCTATGCGGACAACCGTGCTCAAATAATAAATGCCCCTTTATCTATTGTTTTTGGTAATATGTAATATAGTTGCCAAGAAAAAAAAAGAAAATGGTCGATAGACAGACAGGTATCTAGCCCGAAAGTAAGCATAGTTTGTGTGCTAAGATGACCGAGGAATATTTCAATGAATAATATACATAAATACTTATAATATACAAATAAAAACACAGACACTGAAAACCATTAAAGTTCATCGTACAAACATTTTTTAGTTGTGGGAATAAAACCCACCGTCTCGGACTCGGACACTGCGCTAATCGGCCGTAGAGTCCAAGCTGCATGTGTGCTTTCATCAAGATCGGTTGAACGGTAGAACATAGGTAACAAACAAACCGAAAGTCACAGTTTCGCATTTATAATATATATAAATATATCTATATATTGAAGTTATACTTCTTTTGGCGCGTTAGGGAAAATGATGAGACTACATTTTTTCGATGCGCGCGCACACCGTCACAAATAACCGACACCCTGAAGTTAGCTATAAAGTTTGACAGTGTATACTTTGAATTGTCAAAGTCTGCGGGCTCATTCCGGTGATTTAATTGTACAAAAATCTCAAATTTTAATGTTGAGTGAAACTTGGTTGTCCGATAAAGAGTCCAATATTAGTGTTCCAAATTTAATTATGTCCATTTCTTTAATTATGTAGAAATATTTTTTTGTGATATTTAAATAAACTTATTTAACTAGATAGTGCTTTATAATAAACTATCAAGGTATGAAATATCTTTTTTCTATTGTTAGTTTCGTTTTTAATTTAATAAGAGGAAAGTTCTTCTTTCTTGTTTCGCCAAAATTTTTATCTCGTACGCGTGTACGTTTTTTATTTCAATGTATGTATTGGTAGGTCCAGAATTACCTTAGGAATCACGTTGTAAAAGCGTATACTCAACAACAGCGTAGGTACTAATTACACCGCCAACCTCGCCCTTCAGACCGGAACACAGCATTGCGACAATGCTTTTTTGATGACCTCCCTGGCGCAACGGTGAGCGCTGTGAATTCAACTGGAAGGTCCCGGGGTCGATTCCCGACAAGGGCAATTTAGGAATTTATAATTTCCGAACTTCCCTGGTCTGGTCTGATGGGAGGCCTCGGCCGTGACTAGCTACCGCCCTACCTACAAACCTCTGTTTCTTTGTTACAATTTCAGGCCTTTATTTCTAACAAGTTTTAGCGGGCCCGTCCGCGTAGATCCCATGGCTTTGCTTCGGAGCCTAGAACTCTTTAAATATAGCTTTGACATTTTTATTAATTTAAAACATCTATAGGCGAGGGTAAAACTGATTGTTGGCGTGGCGATAAAGGCGACATTTCGCCACGATATATTATTGAATTTTTCGTATTTAGTAATAAAAAAGAATATTAATTTTGTATTAAAAAGTTTTGTATGTTATCGATTCGGTTGTTTTTTTTTTATTTGTGGAACAAATTAGTAAATATCTGATTCCTGTCGTAATCTTTTCATATAACTTATAGCAAACAATTTCGACGTTTCACATCTGCCAGTCGTCCCGTGAAGGCTCACATTTTTTTAAATAAGACAGACCAACTTTTACAAATTACTACTGAAACCCTAAGATAGCCCTATGGCGCTAGGACATCATGGCCGCTCGATAGAAACGCTAAAACACATAAGCGTTTCTATCAAATGTAAAAGATGTAAATTCAAAATTTCAACGCGCCATTGTACCGGATCGGTTAGTAGCTTGGCACGTCTCAAACGATAAAGTGATATCTATACCATAACATGCATCATCACTTACCTGGTGAGCTTTGAGATAAAGGCTAAATTGTAGTAGAAAAAAAATATCGAGAAAACGCCATCTAGTTATAACACTGGAAAACTGAATACGTCCTGTCACTAGATGGCGCTCTTCCGGAACCATATAAACGTATAATAGTTAACTTCCTCGCTATCGAATAAGTCAACAAACTTAGAAAATATCACACTTTGCACTCACTTTAGAGCTCAATTATATTATGACCTAGTTGCGCCCTGCTGCTTCACTTGCGTAAACTACAGGTATACTGCTACTTGGTCTATGACCTACAAAAAAATCAGCTACCTAGCAAAGATTGTTCATTTGTGTAATCGAAGTTTATAATGTCAGCATCATATCAACCTATTACCGGCCCACAGGGCACGGGTCACCACTCACAATGAGAAGCGGTTAAGGCCGTAGTCCACCACGCTGGCCCAGTGCGGATTGGTGGAATCCACACAGCTTCGAGAACATTTTTGAGAGCTCTCAGGCATGCATGTTTCCTCACGATGTTTTCCTTCACCGTTGAAGAAAGTGATATTTTAATGACTTAAACGCATATAACTCTGAAAAGTTAAAAGTGGGATGTAGAGCTGGGATTCCATCTCAGCCCCCTGAAAGTTAAGTCGAGCTCCTACGCACTGGGACATCACCGCTACAAACAAACTGTTTAGTTTAATTATATTAGCAGCAAAGATAGCATTGCATCTTCTTTTAAGATAATATATCAAAAGCACTGAGGTGTGCGCGAATATACACCCAGAACCTCGTGTAGTCAAGCATTGTAACCATTTGACTAACTGGATAAATTAAACATTTAAATAAAAATAACAAATAATTTAATTTCAACATCGCGTATGCCATAAATATGCTTAATCTCCGAGAAACACTCCATCCGTTTGTGATACGCGCTTGCAGACACCCAAACGTTGTGGGTAGACTCTCATCTGTTATCAATGGGGGGTAATTCTTACTGCTGGGCAAACACCTCCTCCATCATTAGAGATCGTTTAACCATAGACCCAACACGCTGCCCCAATGCAGATTGGCAGGCACGTAACTATAGTGATAATTTGTGGTGTAACGTTAATTTATATTGTGTAGTACATGGCATTTTTCTTGTAAAGTACCTGCAACAAGAAATAAATCATTTAAACTCAGAAATAGTGTTTGCAAAAAGTGAGATTTTCTCTACCTACGTTTACTTATTCAACCGCGTGAAACTTAACTACAATTTATATGGTACCAGAGCAGCGCCATCTATTGACAATACTGGGAAACCGTTTTGACACGTGAGTGCCACCTCACTCTTTGCGCTGTGCAGATAAATGGAACCGAAGTGCCAAGGATTGCGAAACTTTGCACTCGTTGGTATATTGGTTCGAACCCTGAGTCAGACCGATTAATAGAATTGGGTTTTTCTGTCAAGAAATTCTTATCCCGGAGTTTGAAAATTGGGGATGATACACCCCCCGCGCCTCAGAGAGCACGTTAAGCACAGTAAGTAGGGGATAGAATGCAGCTATGTTCCTGCATAATATTGCGTCTAATAAATATTTAAGCAGGCAACCTTACAAGCAGCCTTGTCATTAAGAAATTCATCTATCGTATAGTAACCACGATATATTAAATGTTTTTTAACACATCGTTTAAACTTATGCATTGGCAGGTCCAAAATTACGACCAAGTAGTTCGGGCGAAACCGCGGGGCACAGCTGGTAGCCATTATAATGTATTACTTACGACTAAGATCCTCCCCGTTTGGACAATGCTTTATATGTTGTGTGATTATCATTTGTAGAACCGCCTTCTCTTCTGCCAGCCTCCGGTTGATCTCCCGCAAATGTTTATTTTCCTCGTTTTGTTTCTGCATTGTTTGTTTTAATCTTACTCTGAAATAATAAATTTAATCAAAAAAGAAAACTTGTGTGTACTTATGAAGAAGTTATACTTCTTTGGCGTAACAAGATAAAAATGTTTTCACAAATTTTATCTTACGCCTTATGCTACGTTTGTAGAGAAAACTACACTAACAATAGAAAAAAGATATTGAAAGTTTATTACAACACACTATCTAGTTAAATAAAGTTTATTTAAATATCACAAAAAAAAATGTCTACATAATTAAAGAAATGGGCATAATAAACATAATTAAATTTGGAACACTAATAGATAGTTAGTTATCGGAAAACCAAGTTTCACTCAACATTAAAATTTGAGATTATTGAACAATTGAATCAATTAAATCACCGGAATGAGCCCGCAGACTTTGACAATTGAAAGTGTCACTTCAAAACTTATAGCTTACTTCAGGGTGTCGGTTTTTGGTGACGGAGTGCGCGCGCATCGTAAAAATTTACTCTCATCATTTTTCCCTAACGCGCCAAAAGAAGCATAACTTCAAAAAATACCGGGTTTAACTAACAACAAAGCGTTCGGTGACGATGATGCGAGTTCCATAATTTTTGTTAACCTAAAAATTGCTCATCCATACAAAATACATGCAAAATTTAAGCTCAATTGGTTGGGATGGGGTTCAAAATTCAGTTGCATTGATCCACCTAGTAAAAGCTTGTAAAAATTTATGAAACTATTGAATCACACTTCTGATATTTGATTAGATGATCTGATAGGTGGATGGCGAGGGGATGAGATGGTGTAACGGATCCCTATTACTAAGACTCCACTGAGCGTATGTGCGTTTGTCTATCTGTCCATCTGTCAGACAGCAGGCAGTATCTCATGGACTATGTAATTAGACTGTTGAAATTTTCACAGATGATGTATTTCTTTTGCTGCTATAATAGCATTGGTCTAAAAAGCAGAATAAGATAAATATAATTAAGTGGGCTTACACAACAGTTAGGCAACTTCATACAAATTTACATACACCAAAAACACTTTTAATGCAGTTTAGTAAAAAAACAAGTTCTCACCGATAACGTCTAGATGCCTCACAACGACTGTCCAAGTTTGCTCTTGAATTAAAATTAACATTATTGGTGCTATGTCTCTCTGTTTCATTGGCATTTTGTTGTACATCTTTACATTTACTATTGCTATTGAGGATTGAAATAGTGTCCATTTCATTTAAGTTTTTTCTCTTAACAGTTTTGAAATTTGTCTTCACCATCGAATGGAGAGGTTGTATCGGTATTTTTGGAATGACGTTTTGCATAATGGGAAATGGTTGATTCATTGTCATATTCTGGCTCATTAATGTCACTGGTATGAGAGTACCAGTAGATATAGGCACTATATTTTGCACTACTGGGTTTAGAAGCGGATTTTGTACAGGCATTCGTATTTTATTTCTTATTGTGCTATTTAGTTTTTCTTTCGCACTGACCGGTTTCTCCGTCTCATCTACAGCTTTCATTTTAACGCGTTTTCCGTTCGGAAGTTTAATAATTACTTCATAATAACCATCTTCACCTAACTTTGGTGTTGTTTTATCATTTTCATTTGAAACTATATTAGTATTATCAAAATTACATTTAGAATGACCTTTCTCTTGTATTTTATCATGTTTATCAATATTGCGTTTTATGTTTTTAGCTAAATTATCATCACGATTTAAATTATCAGTTGTAAGACTGTCTACAACAAAATCTAGTGATTTTTGTGACATTATAGGCGGAACTTTGTCTTTATTCTTATTACTATCTGTTAATTTCACTAATTCATCAATACTAATAGTGTCTTTGGTCACAGAATCTGTGTGGTTAGACACTTTCTTCGTGTCTATGTTTATGTCTTGTCTAATTTCGACGTTGCTATGTATTATGACATTATTTGTATAGGACACAGATGTTTCGTTAAAACTATCTTTATTGGTTGTTGTTTCTGCATGTTTAACTATTGATACATCATCTTTACCTACAATTCGACTGATAGTTGTTACTTCATTAGTTAGTTTAGATATTTTAGTTGTCTCATATTCCTTAACAGCACATATTTCATCGCTTGATGATCTAAAACAATAAAATGATTGGTTATTTTTTATGTAAAAAAAATAGCAGAAATATTTGTTTCTAAAATAGGTATAACAGTTATACCTGCTGATAGTAACATTCCGTTGGAAATCGCCAGATTCCAATGGAAAAACTAAATTTGGTGTGTGTAACACATCCTCATTGGACGATGGGCCTTCTAGGTTGAGCATGCCATGCCTGGAAAGAATGGAAAATCATAAATTAAAAACAAATCAATTCATTAATATACCACAGATGATAACCAGTATGTTATTAATCAAATATGTAAACCCTCTGTTAATGTTTTTACCAAAAAAATGGCAAGCTTATTACTATGAAATGTATAATAATACCATTTCATTTAGTCCCATCATACATACACAACCAAAAGAACTAGCCGTTTGGGTAAAGGTACTTACTGGGATACCTTTCAGTTTTACAAAAGTTATTTCTTAGTTGTTTTTAAGCTATTGAACATGTTGCATACTTTTTTTTTTGCAAAAGCAGTCATAGAAGTTACTCCTAATTGAGTACACCTAATAACAATCTTATTTTATACTAAACACTGCCAAAAAAGTACTTTAATTTATAATAGTTGAAATTTTTAAAGCATTGAGCAGAGCAGTAAGGCAGTAATACCAGTGGAGTGCACTTTATACATACTCGTATAGGAGGAGAATTTTTGCCGTGTTATGCAATTTTCATGCTTTATGCATACCCTGGTAAGAAACCCAGTGCATGCCACTGAATAAAACATAATTATTAAAAACAGCAAGCAAGATAAAGAGATAGTGAAAGATAAGTATGAAGATACATTATAGATATAAACAAAACAGGTCCACTTAAAAGAAATAATTGTTGTATAGTCTCTCATATTTAGTCTCTTACTTACTTTGTCTCCATAGCTCTTTTAAACCCTTCATCAAATGGGTTAACAGTAACATTCTGGAGGTCTTGGAACAGTCCCACTTCCTCACAGTTTCTTATGAACCTGGTCGGTGTAGGAGTTTGATCAGCTGTGGAAATTAAATTTAGTATTATTAAATATTAGGAAAACCTACATAAGGCCATTTGTTACAGGAATTTAAAGTGACAGGTTTTTTTTAATCATTTGAACTAAAGCTATGAGGGTTCCAAAATGCACCCTGGTCTAGGAAACCCATAACGAACACAGATGCGTGCTGTTTGTAGTGTTAAGTGCAAATGACACATACTAGTATTTGTTGCAGATCTATCACTGTTGACGACCAATACAATTCTCGAAAATGATTGTGTGATGAACATGAGTTTTATCTGTTATTATAAGTATTCATCAGTCATCTTAGTACCCATAACACAAGATACGCTTACTTTGGGGCTAGATGGTGTTGCCTGTATTGATGTAGTATATTTATTTATTATTGCTGAAGCAGCAATGAGTGGGCACATAGCTCTGAGAACCAATGGACAATGGGAACCCCAAGGAAGTGGAGTGGCAACACCACACCGGCAGGTGTAGTGTTAATGGACCCCTACTATATGGATAGACAACATAAATTGAGTCACAGGAATTAGCTGGATACAAGTAGCACAAAACCATAGCGAGCTGGATTACCCTGAAAAAGACCTATGTCCAGCACTGGATGTTGATGGTCCACATTAAAAACATGGAAAGCATACATGTGATGGTACAGATCTTGACGGTGACTAGCAGTGTAAAAAGGTGAGGGTGAAAGAATTAGATCTAATAGATTTTGAGCACAATCCGAAGTATATCTTTGATGTTAAGGACTCTAGAAAAGGCACATACCAACAAATACCGCTTTCTGCTCCATCCCCAACTGCAGTACCATATCGTGCTTCTTCGTATGAACATGGAGATGGTCCTCATTGGTAAAGGTCATGCCGCAATCGGGCATAGTACAAGCAAATGGTTTTACAGGCTCCATACCTCCACTTGTACTAGATATTTGTATAAATATTGGCTTATTTGACCAGCTTAGCAGTCAGGAGAAATTAGTTCGGATCTAACAGCGAGTGTAAACCCAACTCGTACCATAAAATCATTTTTTTGTCAATAGTCAATTTTATTAATTGTAATACCTAGCGGACGTACCTAAATCCTTAAACTGTAAAACAACATTTTAAAATTATTTTGGCTTTAAAATTCAATAATTTTAAAGGATATTACACTAATATTTCCTCTACTTTCGAACTTTGGTAAATAAAATTGCAGGTATTTAGTACATACACAACACAACACGAAAATCGAAAATCTGAATTTCAATGTACCTACTCTGTGTCTCACAAAATCTACCTAAGATAAGAACGATGAATATTAAAGAGTACTTTACTCTCTGTGATCTATCAGAACTTCAGAAGTGTCAGATGCTATTTGCGGTTTTGTTGTTTTTTTTTTATCGGTCCTGTTTCCGTGTAATTATGACTAGTAGTAATTATAATTAATAATTAACTAAGATTAGGCAAGTTACAGGTAGTCCTACATACATTTCCCACAGGGAAAAGGCTTGGCTCTTTCTTTCAAAAGGGTGCGTTCCTGTTCAGTTAGAATTGAGTTTGAAGACATTAATCCTCTTTTAATCTAATCTTTTATTTTAAAATACAATAAGAAGTATAACACTATTCACTCAACACTCGCGATTCACTTTTAAATTCTATAGAAAGTGGTATAATAAGAAAATTGACTATTGTACAAATTATTCTAATTCAAGTTTCATTACGAGCCTCTTTCGTCTATCATTAACAGTTGTCATGTGTCTGAGTGATCTCACATGTTAGAAAAAATCTATGGAGGGTAGAGGTAAGGAGAGTCATCTGTGTATATGAAAAAGTGCCGTCAAAATGTATTAAATTAGGATGGCGCCACATTTGCATCAGGGTAACTCTTAAAAGAAGCGCCAAATATAAATATTGTTAGAGTAGGCTTGAAAAATAAACAAGGAAGTATGGAGATACAAGGAAGTAAGGTTATATTTACCACAATATTTTGTACAACGTAAGTTGTTGAAATTCTCAATAATTAACTACTTTAGTCGATAATGACATTAAATTTTTTAACTCGGCATACTTCAATTCATCTACGATTGCTACATTCATACCATACCCTGTGCATCCACCAGCGCCATTGTGGAGGATTTTTGAACTGTTATTTAGCGCATACAACTGGACACTTTTTCAACTTTTCTCCCATATAAGATGACTCTCCTTACCTCTACCCTCCATAAAAAAATCCTCTACTTTTCACTTTTCCCTGACTACTTCACTTTCTCAACTGTTTTAGAACCTATGAGAAATAAAGCAAACATTTTACTAAAAATATTTATTATACAAAGGAAAAATAAAAACAATAAATAAAAGCTACAAACAAACAATAAATAAATAAAAACTACGAATAAACGGAAATAGTGCATTGATGCAATAATAATAATATGGCATATATTATGGTATCACAGACTAAAGGAAAAGGTAGAAGACAACTTGTAAACGTACGAATTTGAAAGTGATATGTAGCCAGCCCATTGATTCTTTCATTGTTTTTACAGATCTCCATTCATTCAAATGAATTGCTTGTCTCGATTTATTAGATCATGATTGCTTGAGTGTGTGCACTGTCATAAAGATAGAATTTGTAAAATTGTGCACTAGTGGAAACTGTATAGTAACCGATGCAAGTTTCAAATGTCAACCGTCCGAAGCCATTTCGTTAATTCTATTATCGTGAAAATCAAAATCGTTTGGCAGCAATGAGATGATGTTGGCATGCGTAACAAATAACATTAATTTGTAATTTTTTCTTTGACCTCTTTTCATACAAAACTATTAACAGAAAGCAATATAAATGATGTCTGGTGTAAGGGACAACAATTCGGCAAAGATTTTACATATACGCTTTTTTACTAGAAATAGCAATAGCAATAGCAACTATCATAAATATTAAAACGTTGCCCTCGGCTATTATATTGGAAATCGACTTTTTCAATGTTTAACAAATTCCTTTAACCTATGATAGCCCATTATAATTATGTATGCGTTTTTATGACATATTTAGATGCAATTTAGTGTTAGACAGAGCTTTCACAGTATATGGAAAATACGAAGTGTATTTTTCAGGTGTATAACCATTGACTTTGGCCTGTGGGTAAGTGCGCCCCTCGCGGATGGTCCCCAGTTCGAACAGGGGGTAGATTGTTGAGCGCTTCTTCCGGGGTGAGTCTTGCATCTGGTTTGGGTAAGGGTCCACGAAGCGCCGTCCGCTAATATCGTTGCCATCCGCTGTCGGGAATATCGTTCGCTATATTTATGAAATTGACTGTTTATTTAAACTTCTTGATACCGTTACACTACGCTAAATAACGTCGTGCTGTTATTTTTTACAGGAACTATTACGAAAGTGACAGCACTATTTATCGATCTCTTCTGCTATTGTAGTACAAGTGATGTACAAGAAGTTTTTGAAAAAACATTGCAGAGTTATATTATCGTCCTTTTGTTAACTTTTTTGTTTGTGAAACTCTCAAATAAAACTATAATTATTGAAAAATCGGTTAAAAACCAAATCAACCATACTTACTATGTGTCACGATATATATTTCAAATGTTTTAGATTTTCACCAAATTAAAATGGGACTATCTAAATGGTACATCCTTTCAAATTAAACAAAAAATGTAAACATTTCAGATTTATAGGCAGCCAAATCGTGTGATGATGCAATAAAAGTACACGTAGAGGCACTTTATTTTCCTTTGTAGTAAATCATTTTGTCAAGGCATGGTTAGCCTTTGGATGTACCTTATCAATTTTGTTTGTTTGACCCACCCTACCAAAGTTTAATAATTACTTGGCTTGCCTGCGCCTCTGCTGTTGAATATGCCGGGTGCAGACTGCGTTTGTGGTTCACCGCTCACCGTGTTCTGTTGCATCCCTTGCATGCCCACTACGGCCGGGCTAGGTTCATTCTGTTGGCCCTTCCAGGGTCTGAATTATAGAACAAGTGAACGAATGAATTATCTAGAATAAAAGAATGACCCTATTATTAATACCTACATTTTTTGTATATCTCTAGAGGCAAATACTAGCTGATTAAGAAAAGTGTTATTTTTGAACTTATTAAAACTAACATATCAAGATTAACGAACTATTATCGAATTGGCCTAAAATAATTATTGTAACGGACTGATTTGGAAATTCATTGACATCTCTGCTAGCTTTAAAGCGATGCCTTCATGTTTCATTAAACAAATGGATATCTCTTGAGAAATAAAATAAAATTTTAAACATTTAGAGCTTAGACTAGAATTAGCTGAGCTGTATTTATTATGGTTTAACGTGTTCTTTTTATCTTACCTTATTTCCTAACTCTGCGCCAGTAACGAAAATTCTTTTAATCAAAACGTAATAACTTATATAAATAGCGAACTCCTTACTTGTCTGGAAACAATTCCCCAGGCTGTCCCCTCGTTTGAACGATTCGTTCACCGTTTACTTCCACGACGCATCTAAGACGGGCGCAACACGTAGGAAATTCTAAAATGTTTAAGAAATCATGAATGAAACATAAAAATATCTCAATATTAAAGAAAATAATTATTTATTCGGTACACTAGGAAACACGAATGCGAGAGGTACGGTGCGGTGGTGCATCAGGTATGCCAATAACTGTTTTGATCAATCTCGTGGTAAAATGAGAGTATTTTGACCGAAACGCTGTTCTGCTTATGAATTCTATAATAATGTTGGTTTTTTACTAATATTGTATAAAGATATTTGAGAGCTGATAGAAAGTGGCTTTTATCCTATTACTATTTATAAATCACCCGTAGTTATAGGTTCATATCATCATGAAAAATTTCGGACATTTCATGACTGCCTGTTACTCTAATGACAAAGACAAATACGACGGGTACAAATATACTCCATATACAAATATACTGCATGAAGTCCATATTTTTGTAGTCTTAATTACTTCGGTGACTTACAAAGTAAAAAATAAACTTTAAAAATGTATACTATACTGACCCACATTCTCATCTTCGATATACTCGTGGCATTCTAAAGCGTTTTCTGGTATTTTCGGCTTTCTACAACTGTGAATTTATTAAAAAATCTGTTAAAAGATTGGAAATATGCCAGTATAACTTATTTGGTATTTTTAGTGAATTTCCCCGATTAAACACAGTCCGAGATTCAGCTTTCGGTGATCAACTTAAGTATAGAAAGTTAAACCTAACTTACCTAGCCTCCTTTGCAGTCCAGTTGTTGGTTTACATTTTTACTATTTACGTTCGTGTGAATATGAAGGTTTCCTAACCGTTTATAAATATATCCTTATAATAATAATAACAAAACGAAATATATTTACCCAACAGCAGCGATGAAATATTTTCCATCGCGTATTTCACATCTGTATCGGTGACAGGTATAATGATCGGACCATTCTTGCCACGGCTGGTAGCCTTTTCTAGAGTACTTATCTACGCAAGCTTGATCTGTGACATATTAAACTTACGTCCACACAAGGATTCAACATACAATTTATATTCAACGTCAAGTAATCCATATCAAGAAGCGTATACATTACGACGCTGTATACAATTGCAATAGCCATTTTCATACTTTTAAGTTTGACTCGCGATATACCTATTATAGCCATTTTATAAGTGTTTTTGGACAGCTGTTATTGATATTCGTATCGTAATATATTTATTATATTATTATTTATTTAGTGCACCCGTGCCATGTAGTGGTGCCGATAATGGGTTGATAAGAATGACGATTTATAAGCATAGCACAACGTTTGATGCTGCCAAATTATTTGTTGTCGCAAATACAGTAAAACTAATTTAAAAAAAAAGTAAAACTTACAGCTCACATCTTCCGCGAATATTGACGGAACGGTCAAGAAAAAGGAAAACAATAAATAGCAGAGCATATTGGTAAGGTAGTAACTTTTTCTCATTAACAGCCTACTGTAACAGAAATCAATGGCAAACTGAATTGCATTCGAATATTCCTGCCAAGAAATACACATGATTATTTTGAAAACATTGTGCGCTAAAATACAATTCATCGGAAAAAACTAAAATATTATGTCAGTTTTAAGGATTTCCTCATTTTGTTTTAATAACAACTGTCTTCCCGCGTTTATACTATTTTTGTCGAGCCGAAAACTAAACATTGGTTTTAGAAAGATAATATGTATAGGTAGCAGTTAGCTTGCCAAATATATACATAAGCAGATATGACATCAAATATTATATGCAACAAAATAGAATAGGGTTTAAATAAATTTAACTTTTAGGGTCTCACATTTAACATGCTTCAAGCAAGTCTTCGAGTTTAACATGCTTTCATTGCAAATCGCAGGCTACGTCTTTAATGGTAAAATAATCATGCAATTTAGAATTAGGCTGGATGCCATTTTCCATATAAATTCCAAATTCTCTTTCCTTATTACTCTTATCTGGTTTATGTCTCAATTAAATGTGTCTTGTTCAACTATTATTATTACAATACTCGAATCAATAATGAGGTTGGGAAATGTTGTAGCACTTTTGACTTTAAATTATTTTTCACTGTGTTTCTAAATATAAGTAGCTATTTACCTATTAAATGTAATATAAAAAGAGAATAGTACTAATCCAGAATGATAATAAACCAAGAATCAATGATTAAACGTACCATTGAAACGTTCAGTATAGAATGCAGAAAAGGATTTGTGGTTTGCAGTGTTTGATTGAAATGTAAATTCTTAGAACATGGACATTGTAATGTTTACCGTATTCATTCAACAGCGATTTCTCGGAAAACTTAGTTTCAGTAAGTACCTAAGATAAAACGGTATTTTGGGTTTCCCAATTCAAAATTTGGAAAAAAGGCTGTTTAATAAAACATTTATATTTTTTCAAATATTTCGGTACCTTAGATACCAACTACTTCCAAATATTTTGTAAATGTCATGACTCTTATGAAAAAGTATTAATACGAGTTTTCGATGAATAATGAGAACTCGTTCAAACATAATATAATCGACTCCTTTGTAAAATATAATACAGACTTTATTTTATACGGTAGTACTAGAAATCAATGTTGCCAAATAATACGTATGTATAATTGAAAAACTTTTAAATTTGAACGCAACTTTAATCAGTATTGTATGTCATAGAATATTTCATTTCCGCAGTTCTGTCAGCAGTCAGTCGAATATAATCAAAGGAGATTGAAAATCTAAGTGTAATGTACAGTCTTGTGCTAAAAAATACGAAACTGCTCGAATTAAATACTAAAATATATATCTTTAGTGCCTATTATAATTTTGTGTTTTATATAGGTGTGTTATTTAAATAAGTGTATGGTTCTAGATTTTAAAACGAATACAAATGAAGTAAGTTTACTTCCTAAATTTGTTTACATATTATTGCTTATATTATATTGTGATTTGTCAGCAATATTGTCTTAAAGTGCTCTTGTAGAGGTTTATATTAATATTTTGTCATACATGCAAATAAAAAGTCTTAAACTGGGTTCAAAAGTACGACGCTAAAAATTTATAGATTTTTTTACCCACCCTCTTTTTAAAAACAATAACTTGTTTTATTGTTGCTAAAATAATTGCGTAGATTTAGTATTTTGATAATTGTTGAGTTTTAATTGGCCTGAATAAATTAAAGGTTTATCTTTAAAGTATTTTCATTGCTTATTTGTATGTATTGGTTATACTTTCATTAAATTATTTTTCGTTAAAAAAAATATAAATATTAAATATACATACATACAAAACTAAAATCTTTCCTCTTTAAATTAGCAAATGTAGATATATCTTTATCTTGCAGCTTCCAAACACCGCGACTTCCGATCGGCGAGGAAGACCTTCTCAGCTCCCCATCCTCAGATGAGAAGATGGATACCGGTTCCGAATCTTTACATTCAACACAAAACACTCCAAACTCCATACTCTCTGATTCCGACGATCGTGAAACTGAAGTCTTGAGATTACAAAACCCTAATGTGTTAAGACTATCAGAACCAGAAAAAATGGACAATAATATTCAATCAGAGCTTAGCGATAGTTTGATATCACGGATGTCAACATTAACACTAGATTCACCAGCTAACAGACTAAAACACCTAGGTATTTCACCGCCTAGACTTAGTTCTACTCTTACTTCAACTACAGACCACCCATTAATGGGCTTAGGGAGTCCGGATGGTAATTTTCCAGATGTTGTACCCAAAAAGATACCTAAAACTGAGGAAGAAAAGGACTTAAGTCTGTCAAGCATAGAAGATGAGCGAGGTGCAACAAATGGGTATGAATTCTATTCCCCTCAACAAAATACTTCAAAAAATAACTTATATTTCACTGAGAATTTTGTAACAGCGGACAGTCAGATTTTAAGTGACTCTTTAAATGTTCCTCCGGATGTCGCAAGGGTTAGAAGGAAGATAGTTGCCAAGTTGTCTCTTTTAGATACACCCCCTAAAACGTCAACACTTAAAGTGAATTTGAACCTTACCCCTGAGATGAATAGAGGTGGAAGTGCCATAAAGATTGAGGAAAATAAGAGGGTGCCTAGTCAAAGGCTATGTTTAGATGTTTCCGAGCAAGAAGAATTTCATTCTGTAAGTAGACTCCAGTTTTAGTTTTTAAAACTCTTCATATGTATATATGTATGTTCTAGTATTGTGAAGTCCCTAATTGGCCAAATTTCATAATTAATATATAATTGCCATCTAGCCTCAAAGTAAGTGTAACTTGTTATGGGACCAAGATGACTGAAGAAAAATAAACACCCAGGCACTGAAAAACATTCTGGTTCATCCCATAAACATTTTCCAGTTGTGGGAATCAAACACACATCCTTGGATTCAGAAAGCAGGGTTGCTGCCCACTGCACCAATTGGCTGTCAAATAATTAGGGTGTCATTGATTTCCCCATAGAAACGTGAATTTGTGTTTGTGGCTATGAAACTTTACAATAAATTCAAATGGCAGATATGACATTCCAAATATGCAAAGAAAAAAAATATATTTGAGAAAAGGTTCAGAGCAAACAAATAAACTTTTTAACTAAATGTTTACTTGTTGGCACAATTTGGCAAATAAATATTATTATTTTACAAGAAGTACAAAATATATTGAAAAAAAACAAGAAGTACAAAACTTTTATCACAGACAAATATGTCTGTGATAAAAGTTTTGTTTTGGGTCTAGATATTCCACTTTTTTAAGTAATTAAAATACAGTGTAAACTCTATGTAACAACACTGAAGGGACTGCATTTTATGGCGTTATAGAGAGTTGTTGTTAAATGGAGAGAAGAAAAATCAGAATTAAAAAGAAAAAAAAAATTTCAGACAAGTGTTAGTAGTTATGTATATATAAAAAAGAATCTTATTTGAATGCTATTGCGTATAGTCTGTTATTTTTGTCTGACGTCTTTTGCTGCACCAGTAATTTTGTTGAATTTTTTTTACTTATTTTATTCATTATCTTGCGATATTGAGGCATCTTGCAAGCAATCCCAATTGGTAAACAAAAAAACGAATTTCTTAGAAAGTTCGTATGGATGTTGCCGACAATCGAGTTTTTTGCGGGCAAGGATAATAAAGCGACAAAAAAAACTTACACAGCTTTGCAGTTTTTAGTAATTTTAGCAACTTAAAAAGTACTTTATTACTCAATTGTTGTCGTTATCGAGGGTGGGTGTAATGCTATGTAGAGTGTATCATTGTATGGAAGACAAGCTAAACCAACCGAAACAAATTTATTTCGACGCTTTAGGGAGTTCGTCGTTAAATCGAGGGAGGTTACAAGGAGTTTACATAGTATCTCTTAATTCAATGGTAATGGAACACATTGTGAGGAAACTCAATCTCATTGTAGGAGTAGACCAATACCCTGTAGTGGGCCGGTATTGGGTTTTTGATGATGATGATGATGATTTCACTTTTTACTTGCTCCTATTGGGCAGATCTCAGTATTCCGAGTGCTATGTGACGTTACAAGCATCGTTGGTCTAGTGGTGATCATGTTCAACTGCAGATAACAAGGTCCTGGGTTTCATTCTCAGGACGGGCACACTAAAAATGTTGGGTTTTTTGAATAAGAAATTCTTAGTACCAGTCTGGAGTTTAGAAATAGGTTTATTCACCCTCTTTTCTCGGAGAGCAAGTTAGTTAAAAAGTCGGTTCTGTCGAAGCTGTGTCGTCTTGGTGCTGCCGTCCTGATGAGAGTGAGGGGAAAGAGAATGCATTTGTGTTTCCGCAACCACTTTTCAACCGACTTCAAAAGGTTTTTTTTCTGTGTGTTACCCGATTACTCGAAGATGCCTGAACCGCTTTGAAAAAATCTTTTTTGTTTTAAAGGGCATACTTTCCAGGTGTATTAAATAATAGCGAAATCGGTCGAGATGTTATTAAAAAATCAACAATAATGTAACCCAAAGTAGCAATTTTTTTTTGCTTTTTAGTTCCTTGAAGTTGCTTTTATTTTAATTTAAAAATAATTTACTAATTTATTGATTGCTGTAATATCTAGTTGTGAACTAAACAGTTGTGTATTCTCGTTTGTGCAGGCGATAGAGTGGTGCGAGTCCCCAACGCACGTACGTGCTGTGCCTAACTTCGAACTGCCCATAGAAATGTCTAGCAATATTGGTATGAATAATGTAAGTATACCTTTATTTATTAATTAAGAGCACTAACAGCATAAATATTACACACACAAAAACAATTACCTAAAATACCTTTAAATGTATTAAGGTATTTTTACAAACCAAGACTGCATGCTGACTAGAAAATGTGAAATATCTATAATTCGTTCTTAATTGAAAATGTTAAAATAGTTTTACCGGGTGTTGCCATAAAAAGGATTGTGTGGTTTTATGAAAACACGGTAAAAACTAACAATTTTCGGAATAATATTCCATTAAGAGAGACTTGTAAAATCAGAATGATAATGTGAAATGATAAAAGTAGACTAGGTCTCCAACTTACATTTTTATTGAACTCTGTATCTTAGAGTACGACAAACATAATACTCGACAATTATTTAGATGATATATACATATTAAAAAAACTGAAAACATTATTTTATAATCGTTGAGTCATTTTGTCCCGTTTTCAATTATTTTCATCATGAGTTTCAATCAGTTTATAAATGTTACCAATATTTAATGGGGCACTGGCACAAATGATAGTCTATACACTACACGGTCAGGTGATGCGAACTATAGGCGTCGGTATATTGGCCTCGGCCGCTCGCCTGCGAGCGCCTGTCACTTTATCTCTCCTCCTCGGTCGACCGTCACGCGACATGCAACACACACACACACACAAACAAAAGTTTCACTTTAATTTTTTTAAGATATATGGCAGCCTGGATTTGTGTAACTGGCCTTCCAAATCCATGCCTCGTCAAGCAGCCTACGTAGGTCCCGGGTATTTTTTTCCAATGCGTGTATCAGTGAAGCCTACCGACTCGCATTAGAGCAGCGTGGTGCGTTTTATACTATAAAAAAGTCCAATATCAACGATAATCGTCATTTCTAGGATCTCGGCTCCCCGGATGTGATATCCACGTCGACGCAAGAAGACAAGTCGCTCTACCAGGCTTTGCTCGATCCGTATACAGGCTCCGTAGCGCTGCGTCACACGCCGCATAGGAAAACCACTACTAGACGGAAGGTGCAACCAGTGAGTATTACTTGTATTTCGAATACTTTATTTCCCGTGATCAATCCTTTCAGAGAAACTCCTTCATAAAAAAATACGCAGTGACAACCAAAACACCATTTTCGAATTCGTGGATTCCATTTAAATTAATTGGTTAACTAACAAATGATGTAAACAATTTTGTCGATCGGCGCTCACTTTAAGCTGAGTACGCCGGACGGAAAAGAACGATATCGCATGTAGGCTGCATAACGCTTTCTCCTTACATGATGATTTATATATCGGATGATCGTCAATACATTCCAAAAATCGTGTATCTGCTCGTCAAAATATGTGCAGTCGTTTCAAAGATGTGTAATGTTGCAATCGTTCATATATACGGGCTGAATAAGAGCGATTTTTTATAAGAATTTTTAGTAGGCATTTTTTTTTAATTGCTGACTTTTCTCTTGTCTGGTCTGGTGGGAGGATTCGGCAATGGCTAGTGAACACCCTACCAAGAAAGTCATGCCACCAAGCGTTTCGCCTACCCATGCCGCGTGGACCGATTAGGGTTATAGCTACCATCTTAAACTCCATTATCACTTATCGAGAGATTGAATAAGATTATTCTACTAAATCGCAGACTGACATACTTTATTCGTATACATTACCGATTGTTTAAATAGCATTAGCGAAGTGTCGATTACGCAAGCAGTCTGCAAGTATAATCGTAATTAATGTTATAATGTCAAATTCAAAGGTCATTTTCGTCCAAAAACCAGTTTTATTTCGACTGCAGTCTGCAGTGATGTCACACTATGAATAGAGTTTTATTTATATTTCATCAGACATGCCTTTTTGTAGTAATAATTGACGGACAAAGCGGAACATCTGATGGGAACACACACATCACACACACACACACAACAACACACACACACACACAACAACACACACACACACACACAACACACACACAGAGAGAGAGACACACGCGCAAGTCATACAAACATGCACAAACACACACACACACACACACACACACTCACACACACACACACAATATATTGCTTAAAACGCACAAAACTTAGAAAAGTTAGAGGTACGTGCTAGGATTAAAACTCGCCCCCCCAAAAGTGAAGTCGAAGTCCTACCCATAGTATTATCACCGCTTCTCTCACCGGGTACGGTACGGAATTCTAATAAAAGTATGTTTTCCCATGCGTTTCCTTGTGTAACAATAATTGTTTTGTCAGTGCGTGTGACTTCATTGTTTGAAAGTACCTCGCCTTACGTCATTCTTTCATTCGTCAGTTGCACAATGTACCACTTTGTAGGTGAAGTATTGACTTTCAAGGTGCTGTGGTCTAAATCAGCATCGTTTCGTCTTCCTCCCTGGCGCTGTGGTAAGAGTTGTGGTCTTAGAAGTGGGAGGTCCCAGGTTGGTGATCAAATTCAAACAAAATCAAATTCAAAAATGTTTTATTCATGTAAACCTCATCACAGGCACTTATGAAGCGTTCATACATTTAACATGTTACACTAATGTTAGTGATGGTGATAAATGCATTCGTAACTTAAAACTAAAGCTAGGAGGGTTCCAAGTGCGCCCTGCTCGAATAAGAGTCCACAACAAACTTAGCCAGGTTTTTTCAGTAGGGTTTTTTATTTATTTATTAAAATTATGAAATATAATTTTAATGAAAAAAAAAAATGAAAATAAAAACATGAATTTCAATGTCGTGTACATTATTTTACTAGTCAAGCCCTTTCATTTTATTTTTGAGGGCCGATTGGCGCAGTGGGCAGCGACCGTGCTTTTTGTGATAGTTAATAGTATTCTCCACCTTTTAAACGAAAAACCAAAATAAAAGAATATGGTTAAATTCGGTCGAGAAGGTTCAGGGCCTATTGGGTACAAACACACAATCAAAATCTTACCTCCTTATAATATTAGTATTAGCAGAGAGGTGGGCGGTGACTTTGATCCGCGCAAAATTGCGTACCTGCAAAAAACCCATTTATTTATACGGATGTTCTGATTCTGTTCCCAGCCTCCGGAAGACGATGATGATTGCTGCAGCTTGGAGAGCTTAAGCGGCTGTTCGATGGAGTCTGAAGATGAGCCGCCCCCACTGCTGTCCGCGCCTGAACCGCCCAGCGAAGAAGATAATACTAAACGGTAATGGGAGACCTAAGCCGAACTCAGAGCACGTGTTCCGATCACTTTTGTTTGGCTATATATCACTTGTGGTAATAGTCGTTGAAGACCACCAAGCCGCATTGGAGCAGCGTGGTGGGTCTATGCTCTAAAACCGTCTCCCTTATGAGGCCTGTTCCCAGCAGTGAAGCGTTAATAAATAAATAAATAAATAACGGCATTAAGCCCCAAAGTGAGCGTAGCTTGTGTTAAGGGTACCTAGATAACCGATGAATAGTCTACAAAATACTTATAATCGATATAAATATAATAAAAATGTTACAAGCCGTGTCTGTACATTAAACGTGATTTCTGTAAAAAAATAACGTAAAAATGCAAACTTTTGTCCGTTTTTCGGTATGTCTGTTGGTTTTTGCGTGCATCGCTCAAAAACGACTGAACGTATTTAAATGTAATTTGGTAAATTTATAGCTGATACTCCGGATTATGGTACTTTTCATCCCGAAAATCAATAGGGTTCGTTCGGGATACAAGATGAAGGTATTTGTTATTTTAATCTACAACTCTTGACTTTCTTAACCGATTATTATAATTTGTCTTTGACTGGAAAAGTTTTATTATTAGTTTGATTACTGTGCACATTTTGTAAGGCGTCCTGTAACTCCGACAACATTAATTTTGTCGGAGTTACAGGACTGAATCCCACTTGAGACGTAATAAATGCATGCAAACATGCTCGGTGAATAACGGTTACAATTGTCATGGTAGAAGCATTAAATTTTGGTCACGCGCGCTAGGCAAGCAATGTTGTCTCAAGTGTTATAAATTTATAAATTGCGTAAAAAATTAAAGTTTATAATTCAAGATAACTATAATTTCATATTTACCAGATATTCAATTAAATTGATTACGATTTTGACATTCTGTTGGTGGGTAAGACCTCGGGAGGTATCTTTGCATCGTTCGAGGTGCATCGATAATGCAGACGTATTTATATCAAAATACCCAACTCAATGTCATGAACTTTGGTTGTTAATCTAATATAATTTTAATTGTTTCTTAAAAACTATCAATTAACTATTTAATAAATAGTTAATTGATATATTGAATTTATATGTATCAAAAGTTTAATTATTTACCCACTTTATAAATTTACTGTAACATAAGTCAGTAAATGGATGGGTGGGCCACTTGTACATCAGGTGCTTAGCGGGCACTACTACTTGTTGTACAACTAATTTTGAATTTTGGGAATTTAAAAAAAAACGTAACCAGAATATTGTTTCCTTTAGGGCTTCTTTGGTGATTCTCCTCACCTCTGATTCCTCGGATCCTTCCACAGATCAAAGTCAACGAACACTGTGAGCGAATGCAGCGACCCCATTCCTGAGTATTCCGCGGCGGACGAGTTCCGAGACGAGCGCTCGTGGCTCTCTGTCGCGGTCCAGCATAGCGGGGGACGGGTCACGTGCGATATGAAGGTGATATTCCATTTGGAACTACATTGTTCTTAGCACTCTTAAGAAATAACTATTTATTTATAACTTAAAAAGTTTCTTTTTGAGTTGGAATTTTATTCCTGCTGAACTACATGTTTTTCCTACGGGTAACATGCTTAATACACAATAGAGAACGTGTTGCTACGTAATAGAAATCGCGTTGCTACATAATAGAGAACTTGTTCCTACATAATAGAGAACTTGTTCCTACATAATAGAGAACTTGTTTCTACATAATAGAGAACTTGTTCCTACATAATAGAGAACTTGTTCCTACATAATAGAGAACTTGTTCCTACATAATAGAGAACTTGTTCCTACATAATAGAGAACTTGTTCCTACATAATAGAGAACTTCTCGCTACATAATAGAGAATTTGTTCCTACATAATAGAGAACTTGTTCCTACATAATAGAGAACTTGTTGCTACATACTAGATAACTTGGTTCTTTCTTAATATAGAACTTGGTTTTTTCTTAATATAGAATTTGTTTCACATGAAAGAGGACTTGTTTTTATATTTTATGTTCATGTACCTGTGTAATAGAGCACTGGTTCCTACATTAAATCAACTTGTTCCTACATAAAATATATTATTTCCTACATAATAGAGAACTGCTTATAACCGTACTGTAATACCTGTGTATTGCAGGTGATCGAGCCGTTCAAGCGGGTGGTGTCCCACGGGGGCTACTCCGCGGACGGCGCGGCGCTCATCGTGTTTAGCGCGTGCCACTTGCCGGACAACGCGCGCCCCGACTACAAATACGTCATGGACAACTTGTTCCTGTGAGTCTTCTTTTGCATTATCCTGTCCATAGGAAGTGCTCCAGTCGTATAGACTATTCCGCGACGGGGGAAGCCGCATTGATCGTTGGGACGTAGACTATTAGTGATAAGAATTTGCAAAGACAATCGATAGCATGCGGCAGCAGTGTTACAGAGCATTCGCGATGGGGCGAAGTCGCACAGACGACAGGAGGTGAGGGGAAACTAATAAATAACAAACAGTCGCATAGGCTATTGGGATAATGAGGGCAGTTGCATACATCATAAGGATAGGGGTGGTAGTCGCATTGTAGGAAAGGGGTGATTGCATAGAGCATTAAGACTGGGGTGGCGGACCAATAGACCATTGGGAAAATTGGGGCAGTTGCATACATCATCAGGATAGCGGTTGCAGTCGCATAGAACATTTGGGAAATCAAGGCAGTCGCATACAAAATCAGGATAGGGGTGGCAGTCGCGTTGGGGAAAAATGGCAGTTGCATAGTTCATTGGGAAAAGGGCAGAAAGATCAAAAGTGGTGGGAGGGGTTGTACTCGCAAATGTATTTGGACGAAGAGGGCGGATCATGGTGGTACGAAAGCGGTGGTTCTGTGGCAGCTACGTGATGTGGAGCCTGGAGCGGCTGGTGACGGACGAGTACGTGCTGGTGTACCTGCACGGCAGCGCGGGCCGGCGCCGCTTGCCGTCGTGCGCCTGGCTGCACGAGTGCTACAAGCTGGTCGACCGCAGGTGAGCGCCGAGTGCGACGTCGTCCACTGCATCACATCGACCCATACCCAGGGTCGGGTATGCTCCCGCAATTACAAAATCGCATCTCTAAGTCATGTGCTATTGCACCGTTTCTACTACTTTCTACCTACGATAACAACATATTGCCTACGATTTATAATTAAAAAAAAATTTACATAAGTATATCATTACTATTTTTTTTGGTAAATATTTTTAAAGTTATACTTCTTTCGGCGCGTTAGGGAATCAATATGAGTGTAAATAGTTACGATGCGCGCGCACGCCGTCACAAAAAACCGACACCATGCTTAGCTATAGTCAAAATTTTAGTTTTTCAAAAAAAGCTTCGACAGTACAGTACACTTTCAATTGTCAAAGTCTGCGGGCTCATTCCGGTGATTTAATTGTACCAAAATCTTAATTTGAATGTTCAGTGGTACGATAATGAGATAACTATATACGCGTTATAATAAAACTTTCAATGTATTAAATACCTTTTTTCTATAGACGAAAGATGAAATTTTTAGAAAGGTATTTATCCAAAGAGTTATAACTTCTAACGCGTGTACATAATGTAACATAATGTACACACGTTTTATTTTATTTATTTTTAAAATATTATGTAATACACGGGAAAATCCCTTTATGGAGCACTGGGTTAGTACACATTCATACAGCAAATGCTCAAAAGGGTATTTACCTTAATTAGGAGATTAGTTTGTCCAATTTTAATTTATAAAATAGTTAATAAGACATTTTTTAAGAATTTTATCCGAAATAAACGTTATTATTATTTATATGCTATCGATAGAACACGATCCTTCGATACCATATAAATCGAAGTTAACATTCACACGATTAAATATATAAACGTGGGTAGAAAAACTTACAGGAGGCACACTGTATTTTTAACAAAAAAAACCGACTTGTATAACTATATACGTTGGTATAAAACGCAAATAAAATGTGTATAATCAATTTTGAAAACTAGATATCAGTTGCGAAAAAGTTCTATTAACTTTGCTAGAATATGTCGGTTTAACTGCGATTAAAAGTTAACCCTTTCGAGTTCACAGGCGTGATGTTATGTTGTACAATTGTGTAAACATTTGCTCTATTTTTTTTAAGGAGTTTTTCGCCTTCCTCCGAATCTCTTCATATCTTCTATATAAGATTGAAATGGGGCCAAGTGTTGAGATTTTATGCCTACGTTTACTTATTCCATCGCGTGCCAGAATGCCAGCGCCATCTAGTTAAAATACTGGGAGACCGTACTGTCACTAGATGGCGCTATTCAAATACCATATAAATCGTAGTTTTCCGCAATCGAGTAGTAAAACGTCTGTAGAAAATGTCACACTTTGTATTCTGATATAACTAGAACAGCTTCGAGGTGAGAGAGAGAAGGCATTGTAGGGGCGCCCGAAACTCATTCAATGTTGAACGTCTGACTTATCATCTTTGATAGCTCTAACCATCACCCGTTTCAGTCGGTGGCTTGCTCAAACACTTAGAAAACCCGTTAGAACTTTACAGAACTCAATATTGCTGTTTCTGTCAATATTTTTACTTCGTCGTAGAACAAAAGTCATACTAAAATAAAACGATAAAATAGTTTTCTGACCGATTTCGCCCACGGTATTAACTTGAGCGATATTACACAGGTGTGCGCCAACACAGGAGCACTCTGTGTACCCTCACTCTCATAGCCCGATGGGACGGCAGATTCGACACGACCGGAAAGAGATCGGGCGTATGACCGACTGCCTCACGTGCTCTCCAAGGCACGGGAGTGATTCACCGAAAATTTCTAGAATTTGATACTAAGAATTTGTTGATAGAAAATCCCAATACATCAGCTGTGATCCAACGACGCATCGAGCCAACATGAGTTACTACAACTAATAGTACTGACGCTAGGTTGATGTTGGTTTTTGTCAATGTCCTTGCGACTCTGAACAAAATATTGTATTCTATTTGCAGGTTAAGAAAAAGTCTGAAACATTTGTACCTGGTCCATCCCACCTTCTGGTTGAAATCATTCGTCATCATCACCAAGCCATTTGTTAGGTGAGAACATCAAATAAAAGCTGTTTTACAAAAAAACGGACTTCCTAATGTCACATAGTAAAAAATATATTTTTACGTTTCATGTTCTCTGAAATTGCTTGCTAAATTTAAACTCTTGTGCAAAGAATAGCCTAAAGCAGGGCTTCCAAACATGGGCGCCGCGGCGCCCTGGTGCGCTGTAAAAAGTACAGAGGTGTGCCGCCGCTAAAAAAACCAACAATAATAATTCAATTCCAACGCCTTGATTTTTTGATTTGTCTGGCTTGTATGGAGATCATCAACCTCACCCATCACATTGATGGGATGGGCTCAGGTAGTTTTATTCTCCTTCATTCTTTTCAAAAAAGAAAAATAAATAAATTTAAAATAAATTTTTTTCATGAAAAAAAGTGAATGTTTTATTTTTGTGCCTACCTGCCTGACTTACCAGTAGCTAACCAGGTTAAGGCTTGGACGCATTGACAAATGTTTAAAGTTTTTAGTGTGCCATGGGCTTAAAAAGGTTGGGAACCCCTGATTTAAAGGAAACAAAAAGCATGTTTCCTTAGTAAAGATTAAAAAAAAAGTTTTTTATAAAATATCACAGTTACGTTTCCTCTCAATCGAATAGAGAAGCGGATTGTATAAAACTGCAATACAGAAAATACAGAAAAAGAAGTGGTATTGGAAGTCCGTTTTTGTAAATAATTTTTATTTCCGAATTTTAATGGCACATCTTGCACTTGTTATTGAACGTAAATTTTAAACTTACCATATATTGACCTAGTCAAATTACAAACACACTGACTCCCAAGAAAATTTTTAAAAACGCTGCTTGCACCATTAACGAACAAACTTTTAATTTGTGACTTAAAATTTACATTGTTATAATACGAATTTGCGAAAAACTTATTAAAATACTTAAATATTTTTCAGCTCGAAATTTTTCCGAAAACTTACCTACATCAAAAGTCTGAACGAGCTATTGGAGAAAGTTCCGGTCGAACCAAATGCCATACCGGATATCGTGAAAAATTTCGACGCGCACAGGCGATAGGAAAGATAAACACGTCGCTCTAGTCGAAGAAAGGATGTGACTGACAGAAAATTATCACTAAATTCTCATTATTTCATAGTTTAAAAAAAATTGGTTGGTATTAGTAATCTTAATGTGAACTAATCGGAGTCATAAGACATATTTAAAAGAGTTAATTCAGACAAATTGAGAAATTATGATATTGTTAACGCGGGTAAAACCACGGGACACAGCTAGGTAAAATAAATAAAAGTGTACCAACATAATTTTTCTATTGAATCGTGAAAGCAAGAATTTTATAAAAAAATGTCAGTTACTATTTTTTTCAACTGGGTAGACGATACAATACGTACCTTCATTTTATAACTATTATATATACATATATAAGATTAAATTAATGTAATTTCTCACAAATAGAAGGCATTAGTTCAAAAATAAGCTACAAAGTACCACACGCACAGGTTTTTTAATGACTTTTGAAAAATTGTTTTTGTACTCTGGCGATGTCATAATAGCTTTACATTAAATATATTTATTTTTTAATAATTAGGTAACCATTAACCAACAATTATTCTTTGAGATATGAATAGATCTCGTCGGTGACAGGATTCTTCTCTAATAGGGGAAAGCATTTAGAGCTGTCGCCCACCCCTCTGCTCTAAAACGGGTTGGTTATACGTTTTTTGCAATTGTAGTGGTTTTTAGTAGTATTTTTAAAAAGAGGCAGAGTAATGTGTACCTTATTAATCTTTCACTTAAAGCGCGTCTGCAGCTCTGGCGGGACATTTGCAAAAAAAACAATCGCACACAGTTTATTACTTTTAATATTCAATTCATTTCTAGTTTGCTTACTCTACTTGAAACGTCAAGTCAGTCTATTTGTAGTGACTCTACCACCGGTTCGGAAGGCAGATTCTACCGAGAAGATGCGGCAAGAAACTCAGTTTCCAACTTTTCCAACATTAAGAATTATTTTTCATCTTCCATTTGTTATTTTAATAGCATAAGGTACATTTTACTTTGGCGTTCGAAGATGACTCAACAGGCGTGACGGTAAAAATCCATAACTTACCCTAAGTTATGGATTTTTACTTTTCTATTCTAATTAGGTATAACCTATTCTAATTAGCTATCAAAGAATAGCGGTATAAAAGGCTGTTGTTTACTATCTCATTCGCACAATATTCGCTTCGCTTTCGCTTGGTTGTCACCGTGTATTTTGTTTGTTTAAACTTTTGAGAGAGAATTTCTTTAAATGTTGATTTAATAAATAAGTTAATGAATGCTGAAATATCGCACGGACACAGTATCCGCTTTCTAACTAGTCAAGTATACGGCATCGTATCCGAACGTTACAACGCTTAATAGTAATGCGGCGCGACCGAAACCGAACATCAGATAAATCAGAGTTTAAACAAGATAATGTCTTAAAAATAACAAAAATGTCTTAGACCCATGACAAGAATACAAAGGTTTAAAAACTCAAAGAATATTGATTGGTGAATGGTTTTTAAATAAATTTAAAAAATGCAATAATAGCTATTTTGTAAGAATGTCACTGTTAACATGATAATATGCTACTAATTGTTGATGAAATATTGTATTAGTGCAAAAAATTCTCAATAATTTATTTTTAAAATATCTTTGTTAAATCACTCAGTAAGTTCAAAATGTTTACTAAACATATAGTTATAGACATAACATAACAATATAAAACCTTCGTGTCCACACGAAGGTTTTATAAACATAAAGTCCACATAAAGGAACATTTTTTTTTTTTTAGTTGATTAATATTTTGAGAATAAACGTTTTTTTTTTTTTTTTTATAAATACAATTAGTAGTATAACATCATTTAATAAGGCTTGAGTGATTAGAATAAATAATGTGAGTTTTTGTAATAGCTTTTATAAGTTTTTTGCACATTTTGAAAAAAAAACGAAAAACTAATTTTAGTGGTAGGTGTAAAAGTATTGCAGTAACATTAGTTATATGAATGTTAGTTAAACAATATAGAGAAAGTAGTACATTCCATAGGGCATTTGAATTGATATGATACTATTTTTTTAGATTATAAAAAAAAACCTAGAATCTCTATTTTTTTCCACCTTAAATCTCTGCTAGAAAAATATCTATTTTTATTATTAAGTTAATTTTAAATTTATAATAGAATATTAATATTCATACAAGTGATGCCATATCAAAATAAATAAATTCTATTTACAGTATTAGAGCTTTTATGAGTTACAGCGACTGAAAACATTTATTGGCCATTGATATATAGATGTTTGTTTACCTTTACATTTAAAATATAACCAAAGGAGACTGCTATCTCTCACACCAATATGACATATACTCAACAACCAATAGAGATGTTTCCTGCGTTAATAAGGAGCGCTTTGATTGGCTAAAATATTTGTGTAGTTGAAACTATAAAAGCGCTAGTACATAATTAATTTTTAATGAAAAAAGTATTTTGTTGTATTAAAGAAAAAAATTAAGATATATTTTTTTTAATGCAAATCGTTTTAAGTTTTTTTGGAAATATTCCAGTTATTCAGTAAACCCATTCCAGTGCTGGAATGAAATGAATGCAGAATTAATTAATTGATAATTTTTTAGTTAATGGTTAACGGCAGTCTTCTGAATCCAAGCATTCCGCAAACTTTATTGAATAATCCTTAATTAATATTAATAATGCGAAAGTACGTTTTATTTGTTAGTTTGTCTGTCGTAAAATTAGAAAACAGGTCGGAGAGTAACATAGATTGCTTTTTATCCTTATTAATTGAGATTGATTGCATCAACATATCTCCAGATTTTTATTCACATATATATATCATATTATTAGATTACAAGAAAAACATAAGTTTAAAAGAATTATTTACTATTTGTATATTATAAATTGATTATAATTGCTGAAGAAAAAAAATCTATATATTAAACGTTAATTTAAATTAAGTATTTAAACTTGAAACTGTGGAATGGGATTTTACAGATTTTTTTAATTTAATGCTTGATATACAAGTGTGTACACGACGTAGCACTGTCAGCGACTGACTGAATTCTGGGCAGTCACCTTGTTTTAATATCGCACACTTGTATAACTTGTGTATCGCACACTTGTACTTTAAACACTAGCCATAAACAAAGTATCTTTATTTTATTTAGTACTATTTTTAAACACGACTTGTTCCCCCTATACCCTCCAACTAGTAAGAGTTTTTTTTGCCAGGAATGAGTAGTCTTAGGAATAATAAGAAATAAGTTTAATTTTGCCATAACTATGCCGATATTATTATAATTAATTTAAGAACATTTGGTGCTTTTATTTTTGATTATTTCCTTCAATAATAAATAGGATCTCACAAATTAATATTTGATTGTGTCGATTTTAAGAAATACATATGTATGATAAACTTTCTGGACCAATAAGATGTTTCGATAATCAAAAAAAAGATTTTAGTGATATGATATTAACATTTTGTCTGCGCCATTAAGTTTCATATACATATATATATATATATATATATAGTTATAGTTATATATATAACTATATATATGTATATATATATATATAGTTATAGTTATATATATAACTATATATATATATATATAGAGGCGACACACAATGTTATGCTCGTGTTGGGTTTTCTTGTACTGTAAGTACATATTTTTAGCGCACACCACGGTCTATTCAATAAATTTGAACATGTTTTCGGTATCTTAAGAGACTGCATGAACCTTAGATACAAGCAACTGGATGGAACACGGTAGTGATGGCTGGTGTCTTCTCTATTAATATAACTCAATGGACCACGCACGAAATATAATTTGTGACGTAAGTTTGGATACATATTGGATTTTTACGTCACAAATTTTCAATTTGAATATCTTCCTGTTTAGGTTATCTTACTGAAAAATCCCTGACGTTTTTTTGTATCTATTGCTAAACCAAGTCTAGATGCTTTGTCAACGTAACAATGTGAAGGCTCTTATGCAGTTTTTGTATAATTTCCACAAATTAAGAGACTTTAAAATAAAATTATACATATTAAGGTAATTTGGAGTTCATATGTATTTCTTTAAGTTTTTTTTATATACAGAATGATAGGAGATATTTTTTTTTATAAATACCTACATATCAACATATTTTGGAAACTGACGTGACAGACATCGGTGAAGAATTTGTAAAGACGTCATATAGTATAAATAACCAA
The DNA here is from genome assembly GCF_905163445.1 of Pararge aegeria. Classification (NCBI taxonomy): domain Eukaryota; kingdom Metazoa; phylum Arthropoda; class Insecta; order Lepidoptera; family Nymphalidae; genus Pararge; species Pararge aegeria. The sequence goes on from NC_053186.1 coordinate 679,753, forward strand.
TGCAATGGTTGTATACGCCAAGAAGATCGTATTTCATTGTCATTATTAAAAGTCAATAATATGTAACATATTTTTTTAACGATATTTCCCAACATCCTGTATATATGACAAGTATTTTATGTTAAAAAAACGAATATAATTATAACAGATGTGTGCGTAAAAGTGTAATTATGTGTGTAGTTATATGTATGTAACAAGTGGTTGAAATGAAAAAGAAATAAAGCAGTTTTATTATATAGAAAAGTTTCATTATTTGACCCAACTTATTAGAATAATAATCCACGTAATAAAGATGACGTCACAAAGCATGTTTCCGCGCAACATTTTGCGGTCACCTGGGCTGCAATTGACAAGTGCAATTAATTGGATAATGCATACACTTTTATTTTTTCCCGACAAAATTAATACGTCTGCGTTACCCTTTCGAGTTTACAGGCGTGATGATCTTCGAAACTCTTCATCAAATCTATATGAAATTTGTATAGACACTATGTTATCATGTATTAGAATAAATTGCTTTCGATCAAAAAATTTTGCAAGTGAGTTATGCCCGCCCGATATGCGTAACAAAACAACCGAATTGAATTCCATTGATGATTGACCATTTCCTTTTTGAAGAAAGTCTGTTAAAAAACTTTTAAGCGCTTTTTCAGTCACTCACCGAATATACGACTATCCGCGTGCTCTGGTGTCTTTCACATTAGCCTTCTCCTGTATGCTGACAGCCTGGTATAATTATGCAGGACACTGCTCACAAATGATTTGATTTCTTCAAAACATTGTGTGTGACCTTCCCCGAATTAGTGTCTTTTACATCTCTGGAGTATATCGTCGGGAGAAATACCTATCCGAAGAATTCCAGGTTTGAATTTTTACCTCGAAAGACGTTCTTGACTCAGAGTTGGTGCATAATACGCCTTCAGTACATACATCTTAAGATCCGTAGCTATAAGCAGCTGAAAACAGTTTTGCAATTGATCCACACGAATGCCACAAGGGCAGTAATGAGGCTCGCATACCTTAATTCCCAAGCGTAAACATACGGCCACACGAAGTGATGTCCAGTCGAGTATCGTCCCTAAGCTGTGAGATGGCAAAGCGTGTAGCCAGTGACCTGACTCTTTTTCGGATACCGCTATAATTCGCGCCTTCTCCGATGCCGACGTGCATTGTGCGACGAGACCCCGCGTGTGCTAAGATAACACGCGGTTTATCCCAAAGGCCTTGACATTCCACAGCCGAAGGAAAGCTCTCACCAGGACAAGAAGCACTCCATGCTGACCTCGCATCCACAATACTGCACCAGAACATCAGACGGACATGATAGATTAAGGATCTGACTGATGAGTGGGGCAGAACCAGAAGCGGAAGATAGGAATGCTGGGAGTGCTACGCTTGTAATGGAGCGTATGCCTAAGCCCCCGTATTTAACAGGAAGGCTGGCTTGAGTCCAAGCGCGGTCATCGAAATGTAAATTTAAAATTTTGCATAGTGTCCTTAAGAGAAGCATCTAAAATGGATGTCAAAACAGGATATTTCCAAAAGGGACAGCAACGTAAGAGGTACATAAATTTTGGGGCAAAATTCATTGATTGATTTAAAAAAAAATATATTCATTCAACCAACGAGTCACGAGGTTTTGGGTTCAATTCTAGATCGGGTCAAAAGTTGTGTCCCAAGGGCTTGGGTGAGTGCTCGGGTATGCCCGCCAAATCTCATTTGGAACAGTGCGGACATTAAAAGTAGGTATACCTAAGAGAAGCGTTATGTGCCCAGTGTTGGTAGGTACTCTAATAGTCCCAAGCCCAATTAATAGGGTGATAATAAAACAACGTATCACATACAATAATAGGTTTATTTGATGCTGTATAATGACATTACATGAAAATAATTTCTCTATTTTTTTTTCAATTGTTTTAAATACACTTTGTGATTATAATAGCTATACCTTCAATTTATATATTAACTTGAGTAATTCTGCAATTAAACAAATGAACCTACAGTATGCACAATTTATATTCCCTAGGTAGGTTTTAATTTTAGGTCCCTAGAGTCGAGAAGTAGCCACAAAAACCCTGTGTGCTGCACAAATAAGGATAGTTTTGAAGTTATACTTTTTTTGGCGCGTTAGTGAAAATATATTGAGAGTTAATTTATATTATGCACGCGCACACCGTCACAAAAAACCGACACCCTGAAGTTAGCTGTAAGGTTTGACAGTGTACTTACACTTTCAATTGTCAAAGTCTGCGGACTCATTCTGGTGACTTCATTGATTCAGTTGTACAAAAATCTCAAATTATGATGTTGAGTGAAACTTGGTTGTCCGATAATGAGTCTATTAGTATTTCAAATATAATTACGTTTATTATGCCCATTTCTTTAATTTTAAGGATTTTTTTTATTGTGATATTTAAATAAACTTTATTTTACTAATATAATTATCAATGCGTTATAATAAAATTATCAATGTATTAAATACCTTTTTTCTATTGTTAGTGTAGTTTTTCCTACAAACGTAGAATAAGGCGAAATATTTTTATCTTGTTACGCCAAAGAAGTATAACTTCTAACGCGTGTACATAAGTACACACTCGGTTGTTTTTAGGAGTTAGGTAAATACGTCTTGGACGACAACAACTACTTCAGACCGGTCAAGTAAGATTGTGCGATCCTTAGCGGCCTTGGGAGAAACTGTTAGAGTATCGTATAATTGCAAGACAGTGGTACACATTATGAATTTTACGAATCTCTAACTTGAATTGGAACTAAAAGGAGTGCTATCTTTACCCCAAGATTGTCTATAGCAAAGAAAACAACCACTTTCAGTCCGGCCAATTTAGTTCACGCAGGACCAATGATGTTTGATCTTAGGTTCATTAAAATTTAATTTAGCGTCCGCTCAGACAGAACATTGAACTGAAAAATTCTCGGGCTTACTGGCTCCATTTGGACTGAATATACAAGTGAATTGTGTGAATATCGATTCTGTCACACGCAACGTAAATATCTGAAATGACCCTCACGCGTAACATTTGCAACGTTTGTATACTACACAAAACCACATCTACTGTAGGTAAAAGTTTACCCGCAGGCGCTTGCGCAGAAGTGTAACTTCTTTGATTTAGGAAATCTTTTAGCTATGATTTTTTCAATGTAACTGGAAATATAGTGTATCTCTCGGTCATAAAACCCAGTTTCTTGAATTATATACCCTCGTTTACACAATTTAGATAAAACTGCTTTTATTGGATCTAAGCTAATCTCTGTGCCCAAAATTTATAACGATTGGTTCAGTGTTTAAGCCGGTAATGGGTTACAAAGATACAGACACGCGTTTGCGCATATTAGCACATACGTTATCCTATATACAGTACAATATCCAGTCGTAGTAGAGCTTCTCAGGGGAAGTACTACGCCATGTTTATTTCTGCCGCCAAACAGCATCGTTGCAATCCTTGTTCCGGTCTGCAGGGCGTGGGTGCCGCTGTAATTACAGGCAAATGACGCTTGACTGGCTACATACTTGACGTTTCAAAAGTGCTTATAAAGTAGGCCTACTTGAAATAAATGAATTTAAATTTGAATTTAACACCTACGCCTTAGGTTGATGGACACAGGGCGACAGTTTGTATGAAGTGTTGCTGCGTTAATAAGCGATGGATTTCCATTTTTTCCAGTCGGGCCGTTTGACTAGGTACGTCAATAATTATTATTAAAAAACAAATATCACATCTTATATTCAACATACAATTGTTTTAATACATGCTATCGAGAAAACGTTTACTAGTTATAGAAGGCCAGGTATAATGTTTATCGCAAGAAACGCATTTTTCGCGGTAAGTTTACAATAGATACGATAAAATGCGTTGCCTACGGCGCGGTCTTCGCGTGCCTTTGAAAATGTATATGCTGAATTAGGTTATATATAATAATTTTATAGTTACAGTGTACCAATTTGATTGGTTAAACATTGTTAAATACAATAAATAGTACTTCCCGCTTTCTTATTATCTTACAACCGTTAAAATCTCCATACGTATGCGTTTCAAAAAAAACAATTTAAATACGGAACATTTTATTTAAGTTACTAAAAAGAATTATTAAAAACTTGGTGCATTCAGAAACACCCTATAGCAAGTGTCACTGACGCTGAAACAGGGATCTCTAGTGAAAATTAAATATATTATTATTCGATCAGCTGTTTCAAAACTGCTATTAGGCAAGAGTTGTCTAACTTCAGATAACCTAGATGGTAATTTTGACTGATATACAATTGTCGAAAGTCAAGATTTCATCCATCAGTTGTTAAAGGTTGTGTAACGATAGAAATATCGCACCTATGTTTTAATTAATGTAACATTAGTATAGTTAACTGAACGTCATTTGAATTTTGCTCAGTTAAGGGAGGTTGGCGATGTAAGATGATAAAAAAGTTTCAGTATAAATAAACATTAACTTCGTAAGGCTATATCCAATTCACAGGTACATTGCCGAAGATCTGTTTGGTATGGAGAATAAGGATTGAAGAAAAAAATTACACCCTACAGATTCTGCTGCTTTCGAGGGGTAAGTAGGAAATTAATGCAAAAAGTAACGTATCGTTAGATCCGATGCTTGCAAATACCTTATATGCTTTCCTTTAATGTTGATTTATAGCCTCTGGTCCTATTCTTAAGAAAGCATTCTTCCAATTTAATCAAACCCTAGTTATCTCGGAGAATACTGTCGCAATCAATTATATAGCAGATAACAGAATTAGGAAAATACAGACATTATTGAGTGCATTGGATTTAAAAACAGTGGAAACCCCCAGCGTAAGTCTCACTTGACACCCGCAGAATGTTGTTAGCTCACAAACTTTTTCCCATTTTGTGGTAAATGCAAAAAGTTAAAAACCTTTAGAACATTAGAGGTAAATTAATTACTGTCAACAGTTAAATGTTAACCGACTAAGTTTGTTGTGGGCTCTTCTTAGACCAGGGCGCGTTTGCACCCTCTTAGCTTTAGGTTTAAGTTGGCGTACGAAGTTATCACCATCCCCGTACAATTATGTAAACATATATGTATGAACGCTTCATAAGTGCCTGTGATAGGCCTACATGAATAAAGAAATTTTAAATTGAAATTTGAATGGTATGAAGTGACTAACCGCCTGTTCGAGAAACAACTCTAAAGTGGCGTGGTTTTTGATGCTTCAATATAAGTCTTGTACACGGTTTCTGTATAGCATAATTCTGGGTAACAGATCATGCAAATGCATCAACAGATGCAGATCAAAATGATGACAATTCGAAAGGTGCTTCTATCGAAATAGTAAGGGTCGACGATATAAAACGAAAACTGAGAGAGAGAGAGAGAGAGAGAGGGGGGGGGAGAGGGAGAGAGAGGGAGATATTTATATAGAGAGAGGGAGAGATAGAGAGAAGAGATATATAGGGTGGATAACTTTGGATCTATGCTTGCCAAGAAACGATTTCATCATTTCTAGAGTTCACACCCGACATTCGAGATTTCCACTCGTCGCCTCCTCTGATGACACTGTAAAGTCTGCCCGTCATCAATACTCTATAACAGTCCACAACTTAACCTTTCTCAACGGGAGGGTTTCCCTAATGATCGCAGTAGATGGTAGTAGTAGCACAGAATGCTGCCGTCGGTTCTGTTATATTTCCTTAGTCGCCTCGTACCGATACACACGAGAAGAGGAGGGGTGGTTACAACTGTATTCTTATCTGCCGTATAGCCTTACGAGGTTAACTATATAAGTTAATATTAACTAGGCATAGTTAAAAAAGAGTAAACTAGTGAACAATGAACACGAAACGTGGTTACTTAGTCTATATTTGGACGAAGGCAACCCAAAAAAATACCTTTCTTTATATACAGGGTGATCATTTGAAATGGATCAGTATGTCCAGCTTTTTTTTCGTAAAAATGTAGCAGTGTCGTTGGAATCGTCAGTCTCGTACATCTTTAGGGTATCCTAAATTAGCTGCCATAGACCATCTTAAAAAATCACCCTTTATATGTGTATTTAATACATATTACATCAAATGCTTGAGTTAAAGCTACAATCACATGAATTTAAAGTACATTTATAGATATACACTTACCTTGTTAGTTATATATTGAAACTACCCCACATACGTTCTCACCAAACACGAATAGAAAAAAATATATATTGAATCAAAAAAATTGAATTATAGTTCTCGTTTTATGTTGAAAACAAAATAAAGACTTAGTCTTTATTTTGTTTTTTAAGATTCATCTGAAGAACAGCGCCATTAGTATATAGTAAAATTACTAATTAAGAAACATTCAAGTTACAACATAAATACAAATATCTAGAAACATACACAAGTTTTTTTAAAAAGAATTACAAAACAATGTTAAAGGATGCATAAGTATACTTCATAACGGATCATCCTGTAAAAATATTAAAAAAGAAGCATATATATTTTTCCATACAAACGAATTCAAAACATTCCAAGTGTTTACTTATGGCAACCCTAGTGAAGCTAAAAGACCGACACGCGCATAGTTCCTAATAAAGTCACAGGAGTCCCATGATTTTAATTTTGCATGAGATATTAGGGCTGTATCTGATTTTTTTCAGTAAAAACTGTGGCAGTGGTTTACTCAAAAGTATTAGGTTTTCGGTTTCACAGATAAGTCTAAGAGACAGTACTTCGGTTTTCGTACACACGTTGTATATAAAAATAACATATAACATCAGTGGAATTAGTAAACCAATAAATAAAATAAAAATGAATGCACAAAGAAGCGGAAAATAAAATAAAACAAAAATAAAAAAAAACGCATCAGCTTTATTGAATGCAAGTCTTGTAATATTTTTTGTATGTAACAGTAGAATTCATATTAATATTCCTTATCGTCATTTTAATATACAATACATTAATTAAATAATTCATAGTTAATAGTGTTAATTAATAATGCAAAGTGGCCATTTTAAGCGAATAATAATTATGATTTTTTGTATCAGTTCCACTAATAATTAACCAAGAGATATTTGTAGTGAAAAAATAGATTAAAATTTATTCCGCACATTATAATATGAGCGTTTTTAAACAGACAGATGTTTTAGTTTACACTCGCGTTTAAAGAAAAATTAAGCGTAGAACTAGCGCGAGCTCATCAAAACAGAAGAATCTTTAATTTTTCAAGATGTAATGGTATTATTTTAAACCTTTACTTAATAGTCCATTCATATTTTTATGAAGTATTGTTTAACAACAGGTTATTACTGAATTTATACTTAAGTTACAGTCCTGAGACAAAGCCATTTTTTGAGAGAGATTCCGGGGCAAAATACTATAACAACAGTAAATTTGTCAACCTTAAGGTGAACTGTATTGGGCTGTGCTTAGAATTTAACTACCCCTAATTTCTTATGTGAGAGCTTTCCTCAACTTAGTTTCGGTTTTAGGTTGCAGATTTTAATATTAAACATGAATTTGAAATTACTAGTTTCCTTAACGTAAAAGGTGTAGGGTTCTGACAGACAGACTGACGGACGGATGGACGTAAAAAAATCACCACAGGAATCTTTCTTTGCTCAATCAATTTGCAACAAAAAATAATTGTTAAATTAAAAAAAATATATAAAAAACAAAAGCTATTTACAACTTTTACTCGATGTTTAATGATAGTAACACATACCCGACACGTCTGGTGCAACATTTGGTCGAGTCGTTCATGTGATACCAGCCTTATATGAAGTTTTCAAACTACAGGCCACGAGACTAAACTTAGTTTAGTTCATTCTGTTCCAATATTGTCGCCTAAACCTTAAACTAACTAATATTAAAGCGTCACATAATTACGTCGGTCACAGTATACACACTAGCGACAGTTGCTCGACAAAAAAGTCGGTATACTTGAATTTGTATAAAGAAATATGAAGTCGCTAAGACCTCATTACAAACACGACAAGTTCAATTCAGGAAAGACACGACAATTAGACAAAATATTGTCATAAGTAACATTTAAGATATAAACATACTAATAACACGCCATGTAACCAGATGAGACGTTACCTTTTTATGATATAACATAATTTCTACAACCAGTCGCGTTTATGGGTTGTATCTCATACTGTGTCAGACTGCCTACGTTTTGACTCGCGTGGCTTGTTATAAATCTGTATCCTCCTTTACAAATAGCAATACGTTATCGTTAATGTGTCTTTGTCGTGTGCATGAAGAAATTCGACAGACAATTTTGAAACAACAAGTCGTAAGTTAGTTCTTAACCTAATCGCGAATTCATCACTCATTATTTAAAAATGCCATTACTAAAATGATAAATTAAAACAGTTTACCACATAAGTTTGTCAATTCCTGAGCCGATGGACGTTGGACTCTCAAGTTGTTGGGCTACCTGAAAGACAGCGTTGGCGAACCTTCCAAAAAATGGAACGTCGTGACACAGTACAAAAGACATTTGTCCAGCAACGTCCATCGGTTCGGGCTAAGGTTAGTTAAAAATTAGTTTTCATCACATTTCTAACATATATTTATGTCTATTAAACTACGTTAACATATAATAATCCTTACACGAGTCGATTAAATAATCGATTTAATATAAAATCGATTTTTAAGTTTAAGGCTGTTTGATACACATTAGTTATATTTAAGCGTATATTCTAAACGCATTAGTTTAATAGAACAAGGAAAAGTACGTGCAACGTTTGTGTACACGCAAAATACATCATGTCTCTGTGTACACGCCAAATATATCGTGTCAGCGTGTACACGCAACAGGCATTGTGCAGATGTGTGCACGTAAAAAAAACTTTAAAATTGCTCATTCACAAGACCTTCTTATTTTATGTCGGGCTGCAGATATATAACTTATCTATTTTACAGGATTTTTTTATGAAAAATAATAATCACTGTGACATTGTATTACTTAACTTAATGTTAAAAAAATATATATTATGAAGTCTAGATAAATAGGAGTAGTGCAGTATATTATATATCTAAGAAATTTCATTTACAATACAATACTCTACTCCCAATATGTAAATATATATTATGAAGTCTAGAGTCATACAAGTAGTGTACAATACTGGATATTTAAGACGTGAAGTTTACAATAAACTTTACTACACTACTCATAAAATTTTACAGCACGTCTTTGTGTCGTCTATTTTTTTTATTCTTTAAGGTGTCAAATTTGACGGCACAAAACGCAGTTGCAATATCACAAATCAGAGCTCTGCAATACTCTTATCTTTACTTTCAACGGTATTTTTACATATACCAATGATTTCTCAAATTCTCGGTTGTCACCAAACCCCGACTTGTCTTGCTTTACCCCGAGTATTATATTTGTTGTCACCATCTCGCGATTTCACTCAAAAGTAAGATAGTTTAGGCATTTCGTTATATCACTAGATCTTTCGCAGTTTGAGATTTTCAAGTTTGCAATCGTTACGTTGTTTTAGAGCCTCGGAACACTAAAACGTTAATGTAAAATGACCTTAATGCCTCTCAGTTTAGAGTGGATAATTCTGTACTGGCGATTATTATTTTACAAACGGTTCTAGTAATGTGAATAAATTTGAGCTTTTATTGTATCGTTATGACTATACGAATATATCTATTGCGAAGATCCAATTCGGTATGAAGCCGGTTGGTGTAAGGGAGGTTAAATTTTGTCCTTTTTACCCCTCTTGCCTCGGAGAGCACGTTAGGCAACGGTTTATCCAATTACAAGGAAATTCTTGAAATAACTGCATGTCTCGTTTTTCTGCGCCCTAAACGTATCATGTCGAGTGTAAAAGTTGTGAGAATGTCCGATATAACGTCTACTATAGTTTGCCCGCTTTCCTGACATGTTTTAATCAAATGGACGAGGTAACATTTAATTTATAAATGCGAAAAAAGTACTGTTTGTTTATTTTTACTCTTAACTTTGTTCGGTTCATTCAATGCACCGACCTTCATGAAATAGCATGGTGATGAAAGCGGGATACTAAGTATCCCAAAAAAGGTACAAGGTGACGTTCTTCACAGGATCTTGCAGATATTTGCATTGGGCATCTCGGACACAGACGGAGATACTCTTTATCTCGGGATAACTTACGAGGATTTTTAAAAAGTCGAGATAAACGCGGACTAAGTCACTCGTGTCAAATAAATAGTGCGGGTGGATAGTGTTAATAATAATAAGAGAATAATATATTTTTTTAAAACCATACTGCGGTCTTACGAAGTTCGGTCAAATATTTGTTACAAAGTTATGAGACCAAGAGAGATGTCAGGAAAACATACTTTCAACGGGCGGACTTTAATATCGGACATGCACAGTAACATGTACACAGAACATACAATGTACCTATGTATTATGTCTAGTGTATATATACATATACAGGGTCTACACGCCTCATATAATGTTGCAACATCGGCAGTACCTCGGCCTGGCGCCGCCGCCAGTGACGGGCGGCGTCACGGGCGCGAAGTAGGCGTGCACTTTTATGTTCGGGAGGTGGTTCTGTGACAGATAAACAAATTATTTATTTCTTGGGTGCTGGAATATACAGAAACAAGCACAAAATTACTTACTCATTCTCTCCAAGCATTCTAGCATGTACGCACGTTCGCACGCATTTACACTAACACGCACTAGCAGTCATAAACGCTGTCTCGCACGCACGCATTGTACGAATTAATAAATACCCTTTTATTGCAAATCAAACACAAGTCTAAATAAGAAAAAAAAACAAAACACAGCGTATACATTTTGGCGGCCTTATCGCTACTTAGCGATCTCTTCCCAAAAAATATATACGTGGCGCATGTACACGTATAGATTATGCTTTAACACATACACGCACATACGTACTATTAAATGCACTTTCGCACGCACCTCTACACGGACAGGCAACACTCACAATCACACTACCGTAAGAAAGTGCGCACTCTTGCACCCACGCACATTCTCACACGCATTAAGTTTAAATACAGTGCCGTAATTTTCAAAATGAGCCTTGTGGAAAAGGATAGTTAGATGTACATGTAATAAAATAAATATTTTAAAGTGTACGACATTTTGTGTAGTAGGCCATTTTGGATTTTAAATTTATCCTAGTTTATGGAACTCTACTATAAGTTTTATAAGAGGAAGACGTGAATAACTATATAATCCGCCATTTTGTGGCTGCGGCAATCTTTGACCGACTTTCGTCAAAAATAGCTAAGAACACTCCTGACATTACCACTGATGCCACAGACAGGCGTACACACACAGACACTTGAAACACCCCGTCTTTTTTGCATCGGGGGATAAAAATACAAATGTCCAATTGCAGAGCAGCAGTGGTCCAGCCGTGGGGAGGAGCCAGCTCGTCGTGGTGAGCGTGTACGTACCCTCAGCTTGCGTATCGCGTTCCGGGTGACCATCTGGCAGTCGTACAGCTCGATGAGCTGCAGGTTGTGGCACGAGATGAGGTGCTCGAGCGCGCCGTCCGTCACCAGCGGGCAGTTGTCCAGCCCTGGGGAGGAACCGGCTCATCATTCCAACGAGGACAGTACACAGGAGTTTCACCCCTCAAGCGCCATTAAAACAACTTTGAATGCACAAGATGAACATCAGGGAATCGAAACCGAATTCTTGACAGCAGTAGTTGACGCTAAAACAAGCCTTTAAGCGTTATATAAAAACAAAACACAAAAGTAGATAAGGGAATCCAAGTTTGTATGTGAAAAAACTATTATTAAGTTTATATCAAGACTTTAATCAGGACAATAAAGGATTGTATTGTTTTTTTATGCCAATATTTGTAGTTGAAAACTATGGTCTATAAACAGAGCAAAACTTCGCAGGGCATGCAAGGAAAACGTAAATACAAAGTGTCGCCCTGGGTCCATTAAACGAGGTGTCACCAGCCTCATGCGCCGGTAATTACACCGGCAACTTGGCGACAGAAATAAGAATGCGGTAGTAATATTAAATGAAAGGTCTTACCAAGTACGGTGAGGTGCTCAGCCGCACACGGTGACATTGACAACTGCTTGATGCCGAAGTCCGTGATGAGTTCGCAGTGGGATAGCGTCTGCGACAGAGCACCAGCTTATACAAGGTCATTAAGGAAGGCGGTCCTAGGGCACCAGCCATAAAAAATATCATGAAAATGAAGCCTAATAAACACACAAAACAGGGCGTTGCTGGAGTGTTGTTGCGTTGTTACTACTCACCAATTTTTCTAGTCTAGGACAGCCCATCGCGAGGTGCACTAGGGTGGCGTCAGTTATTAACACGCACTCTTCTAGATCCATACGCTCCAGCATTCGGCAGCTCTGTCGACGAACATTTTTTATTGATTCGTGTGAAGTACTAAATTGAGCGAAGCGAGCGCGAAATTTATGACATATCTGTCAGTTCATACCGGATAATTTTTGAAACGGCTAAGCTGATTCAGAAAGGGACCTAAACTGGTGCGTAGAGACTACTTTTTTCACTCTTGTGCATATTCGTTTCCATCCTTAACACACATCTGTCTTCCAGCTTCGTCGATCGCGTTTCCACCAGTGCTAAGTAAGGTAGACTATGAAAATCATCATCAATATATGTCTATAGCAGTTCACTGCTGGCCTATTGGCCTGTCCCAACATGAGGGTTTTCCCATAATCACCACGCTGGGCAGGCAGTTTAGTGATCGTAGCAGATGCTTATAGTAATACAGACGACGCTGCTGCCCGTTTTCCGTTACATTTCTTAATCACCTCGTACGATACCCGCGGGAAAAGGAAGGGTTATGACAACTGTATACTGACCGGCCGTCAGCACACGGCAAGTTACCATAAAAATAAAAAAATCGTTCCATATGCCACTTATATATCTTTGGGCTACACGCCCTAGCACAGTACAAGTGGAAAAATTGCCTAAATGTAAGTTTTGACTTTGACCTTGAAACACGTAACTTTCTCACCCTAGGTAAGGCCCGGAAGCCCGAATCCGTGAGGTGCGCACACTTCAGCGCCATCAGATATCAGCCGAGGTCAAGATTCGAGGTCGAGATAGTAAGGTGGAGGCGAGGCGGGGAAGCTGACCGGTGACACCGGGCCAGCTTCAGAGTCGGCAGTCAGAATGGGCGAAGTGTAAGTTTTGACTTTGACCTTGAAACACATTTGCACGCGAGTCTCACCCTGGCCAAGGCCTGGAAGCCGGCGTCCGTGAGGCGCGCGCACTGCGCCAGCTCCAGCGTCACCAGGTCGGGGCAGGCGCCGGCCAGCGCCGCCAGCGCCGCGTCGCTCAGCAGCGCGCAGCCCGACACGCACAGCCGCCGCACGGCGTCCCCCAGCCTCGAGATGGACTCGTCCGTGAGGTTCTGTGCGCCGCAAGTTATGAGGTCACTCTCCCTGCTACTTGGCTAAGTTCGTTGCGGGCTCTTCTCAGACCGGGCCGCGTTTGGAACCCTCCGAGCTTCAGTTTGAAGTTAAGGAATGCGGCACGTTTACGACATATTTTATAAGTATAGGTATTTAATTATAAAATTTGGCGGCTTCAAAGGTAACGGATTTTTTACCATAATTTGTTCACGTTCTAGGTAAGGTGAGGAAACTGGCTCGAAGGGTTTCATTTTTCTTTTTTGTGAAAGTGATATTAGTGTGGATTGTTTTGTTTATTGATTTTCTAATAAAGATGCACGTGCTATATAATTGATGAATGTTCATTATTTTAGTATCACTATAGATTTTTTTGGTGGAAGTTCGAAAAGGATATTGGAAAAGAGTTTTTATTGATCATTGAATGAGTAGATAATAGTAAAATTGAATTTAGTTTAGTCTAATGGCGAAGTGTATTAATTTATTATAGAAAACTAAGTTTCCTATGTAAGTGACTTAGGTCTTTTTATGGGAATAAATGTCTTTAAACCTAAACCTAGCTATCAACCATCACTAACATTAGTGTAACGTGTTCAATGTGTCAACGCTTCACAAGTAGCTGTGATATTTATTTATTTGAATTTTGATATTCTTGCAATTCTTTATGACATACTACAGTATTTATTACGCGACATGTCGAGATGACAATTTCCTAGTTATTTTGTGAGACAAGGTAATTACGTTAAATATTATATTTATTACGCAACAAAATAAGAGAAAATTTATTACCACCTTTTAACACACATTTCTAGTACTTTGCGTTACTTTGAAGAATTATAATGTTGGATTGGTTTTTTAGGGTTCATACGGCGGTCGTCGTCATAAACCGTCATATTTAAACAGTTGAAATACTCACAGATGATGTATTTCTGTTGCCTCTATAAAAACAAATACTAAAAACGAATGCTCGTTTTGCTGTAGACGCTTAAAATAGTCACAGAACATTTAGTTATATATTAAATTTCACTTTAAAAATAAATTATTGAAATAAAATAAAACAAATATTTTAGGTGAATTCTCATGCAACAAACGCGATTTTTTTGCCGTTTTCATAGATAATGGTACGCAACCCTTCGTGCGCGAGTCCAGTCCAGTCGCACTTAGCCGGGTTTTTTCAGTTACATTAGCCAATATAAGTGTACCTGCACACAGCTATTAACTAAAAGGCTAATAGTAATTAAGCAAGGATGATGGTTTATGGGTGAGAATGATGGTTTATGGGTGAGGATGATATTAATTGGGTGAGGATGATATTGAATGGGTGAAGATGAATGGATTAGAATGATGATGGATGGTTGAGGACGAGGACGAAAGAATGATGATGCTGAAGTCAGAACTACGGTAAAAGGGACTTACTTCACAACCTTGCACATTCAGTACTTCTAAATCAGGGCAGTACGTGGCGAGACAGGATACTGCCTTGTCGTTCACATTTTTACAACCTGCCAACAAGAAAAATACAAATTACACGACAGAAATCGGTCTGTCTGTAATTTTAAAATAAATGAGTCCTCTTAATAGGCTTAGGAAGATGGAGACCTTATAATAACAATATCATATATTTCCTTCGTTTAAGCGAAAATTGAAGGAATTCTGAATGAATACAAGTTCCTATGCAATTAATGACTATCTCATAGATAAGGTGTGACATTAATTTCACATGTTTTTAATTATTACTAAGATTTTGTCAAATCAAATCGTTTATTTGCAGATTGGTATTACATTGTTGGTAGGTACACAAAATATAGGGACAAACAATCCGCCTTAGATGGCATGCAAAAAATATATATGATCGTACACTAATTCCTACTTACTATAATAATACTATCCTAAGTCAATCCACATTATTGAAATAAGAATTTAAGAGAGCCTTGCAATTAAACAGAGATTATAACCTTACCCCTTTTGAATCAAAAGGTGACCGTTATAATATCAAAAAACATTCCCGAGGGGGTTAGAATAAACGCAAGTATGTCGTAAAGAATATGCCACAAAAAATCTCTCATCAAATTTTCAGGATATCTGCTATGCACACCTTTATTGTCTTTTGGTTATTGAAAAATCCAACAATTGCGAGTTCCGTACGATTATCTAATAAAACGCCAAAAAATCACGTTTGTGGGCCCCCTTAAATATTTATTTTATTCAGATTTTTGTGATAACTCTGTAGTTTCAACTATCGAGTGATGTGAAATGAACGATGAACTATCGATGAAATTGTCTTACTATCGAGGTTCATGAGATACAGCCTGGTGACAGTCGGACAGACAGACAGACAGGCTGACTGACAACGGAGTCTTAGTAATAAGGTCCCGTTATACCCTTTGGGTACGGAATCCTAAAAAAGGAATGTGTACCGCAGAGTACATAATGCCAATTGACCAACTAAACATGTCAAAATAGTTAGTATTTACACAGAAAACATTTGTTTTTCTTGTCCAGGATAAGGTAAGTCCACTCCCCATCCCCCAAATAAATAAATATACTACGACAGTACACACATCGCCATCTAGCCCCAAAGTAAGCATAGCTTGTGTTATGAGCACTAAGAAGACCGATGAAATGTTTATGAATAATGTACATAAATACTTTTAATATACAGAAAAACACCCAGACACTGAAAACCATTTATGTTCATCACACAAACATTTTCCAATTGTGGGAATCGAACCCACAGCATTGACTCAGAAAGCAGGGTCGCTGTCCACTCCGCCAACCCGACAAAGGAAAGGGAGAAAAAAACACGTACACTTTAGGGTTACGTTGTACACAAGAAGTTACCAAATTTAAAAAAAAATTATACATATATATATCAATTATTATATCATACAAAGTATAAGCCTACAACACAAAAGAAAATGACTCAGAAGCAAAATAAAAAACTAATTAGGGTGGCATAAAATGATTTATCAAAAAGTACTATGTGGACGGACGACATCACACGAGTCTAGAGAGTCGAGAGAGTATTTGGGAATCACTATAGAATACCTATATCCAGCAGTGAGCATAGGGTGATAAGATGATGATTTTAAAGGTGATGATGCTGTAACTCACCCCTGCATATAAAACTTTTGAGTTTGGGACAGCCTCGCGCCAGAGCCTCCACGCCATTCTCCGTGATGGACTGACACCATGACACGTTCACGTGAGTTAAAAGCTGCAAAATATTAACACGTCAAGTTTGTAACTAGTGTTTATATAAGCGATTTGATCAAAATTCATTTTTCACGCCTCATAAGCGAAGCGTTGAGGTGATACTCCCAGTCCCGATATATGAAAGTCAAGGACTTTTCGAAACTAAAAATGACTTAGTCTGTAGTGTGTCTCTTATGAAAATTGGGTTCGTTCGAATGCTTGCGAGTTGCGAGCGAGAGTGTTGCTTTACGTCGAGAATGACGCGAAATGCTGAAAGTATTTTTTTTTTATTTCTTTTTATTTTGGTAAAAATAGTCATTACACGGAAGTAACTTAATATTATAATAACACTCTTATAAAATAGACTAAAGATTTCCGAAAAAATACAGTTAATTTACAATAGTAGCAAATTTTAAAAGCTTTGAACAGAGAAGTAACGCAATAAGTGGTGGAAAAAAAGGATAGGTACCTACATGATTAATTAAAAACATCAAGAAAGAAATAGATATAGTTGAAGATAAAGATATATTAAAAGAATTTTTTAAAAGATGCAGTTTTAATTTTCTTTAAGGAGCTAAAAATCAGGTCCACGTCAATAAATTCATAGTTATATAGTCTCACAGCACGAGAAACGTAACAGTTGCATGTGTATTTTTTATGGAAAATTGGCGTCGAATACAAGTTTAGTTTACGATTGAGGCGAATAGGAAGTTTTAATCATTTTTTTTAATCGGAAAAATTAAAAAATACAGCTGAAAAGTTTAAGGTACTTTTTTTTAGGGAAAAACGAGATTATGAGACGTGCACTTTTGGATTTTCCAATTTATATCACAAGTAGGCCTAGTTTATAAGCTCATTTAGAATGTTAAGTATGTCTGTTTGTAGTGACTACCACCGGTTCGGAAAGCAAATTCTACCGAGAGGAAGCCGGTAAGAATCTCAAGTAGTTACTCTTCCAACATCAATATTTAGAATCATTTTTAAATTTTGACACAAAAAAGTTGCCGTGTTATAAGTTTCACGTGTCTGTGTGTATGTGTGTATGTGTGTGGGCGTGTGTCTGTGGCATCGTATTTCCCGTTCGAATTAACCGATTATAACCGACTGTTACTATAGTAATCTTTAACCCAGTTTGACCTTAAATTTAAACACAGTTTTTTCTTACCGGACATCCATCCGAGAGGGCTTTTAACGATATGTCTGTTATACTAGGACAAGAGTCCAAGTTTATTCTGAAAAAAAAAAAAACAATTAGAGGTCAGTATACTTTTGTAATTTTTATTAGTTTTTGTTGTTTCCTACACTTGGAGGAATTATCAATTTGATAAATTTAAAATGCTTATAAAAATTTTCGGAACCGACAGGATATGAACCTGCGGATCTTTGGCAATCGCGGCCTGAGCTCTTAAACCAATTTTTAACAACCGCTGATGCCGAAATCAGTATATGCCTTTTATATCAGTCTTATAGCGACTGTAGCGCCATCTAGTAGCAAACATTGCAGTTTCGATCTACTTTTTCTTTTTTTATTACAATGAGATACGTTGGAAACAAGAGATGACACAAAGCTTTTTTTATACTTAAATAAATATACTTATTTTTTATATGCACTTGAAAATAAATATCATTCAGTGGTCAAGCATCATCACCTCACCACCGTAACCTATGTCATCACCATAACCTTGCCTAAGAGGCGTCTCTTAAGCACTTACTTACTTCTGTAGTTTGCTGCATTTCCTCCCCAAAGCCTGGCAGGACTGGTCTGTTACCTTTTTACATTTGTTTAAATTCAATTCTTCTATGTTCGGACATGACTGCAAGAAAAAAAAACTATGTGTACTTTATGTACTCTGTCGCACGTATGTAGATATCCTTTTTTTGTTGTAATAACAGTAAAAGATTGAGCTACAAGGGCAAAAAACAGTCTTATTTCCCTTGTAGCATAATCTAATATTTCATGTTATGTGTTTAGGCGGACTAAAACTTAATTTTATGCACTTATGTATCAAATTTAAAGTAATAATTGACTTTCCGGCCCTTGGTTCTAGTTTAGTTGATCTAACCTTTAGGAGAGGATTATTTTTTGTTACAAAGAGTATATAAACACTACGATGTTTGTTTTTAAATTTCTTTTTTTTTCTAGTTTATTAAAACGTTTTCCATATGTACACCGACAAAAATAAATATACTCGTATATATTTTTTTTTATAAAACATACAAACTATGTATATATTATATTATAGTACTTTTTTTGTCGGTTTATAATGAACGCACTATACGTATATAAAAATATATATGTCCGTTCGATTATTTACTCGACATGTGATCATCTTAGTCTGTTCTGAGGAGAAGAGCTGGACTTAAATTTGAGTGATATTTGTATGGAAAATTAAATAAAAGCTTTATAAAATCAAGATCACTTAAAATTAGAAATACGATACACAGAAGAGGGATATAATAGAGAAGAATACCTGTGCTAGTGTTTTAATGGAGCCGTCCGCTATGCTCTCGCAGCCCCGCAGCGACAGCTGTCGCAGGAAGCCCCCACAGCGCTGGGATATGTTTTCTATTACTGGACCCTGCAACGTCGTATATAATGATATATTTTTCATAGCAGATAATGTAATTGACGGACTTAGCAGATGACCCACGGCTAGCTCCTTCCATAGCTTTATCGTCTCTTCCAGCACTGGCGCACGGTTGGAAATATTATCCAAAAGATATACGTGTGAATTCTGGGTGTTGGGAGGAGGTGTATGAGTGTGTATATGTGTATATGTGGGTATGTGTGTGTGTGTGTGTGTGTGTGTGTGTGTGTGTGTGTGTGTGTGTGTGTGTGTGTGTGTGTGTGTCTGTATGTACGTGTGTGGGAATGTGTATTGCTCGCAAATATATGTGTATTGCTGCTCGGAATGTATATAGCTCGTATAGGAGAAATTTGCCATTTTATGCAATATTCCTGCTGTATGCACACCCTGGTAAGAAACCCAGTGCACGCCACTGAGTGTTTGTATGTGTTAGTGTTTGTTTGTGTGCGTGTGTGTGAGCAAGAAGAGAAGGGTAAGAATAAATGGGAGCAAGAAACACGTCCTGCAACATGCCGCATCAACCCTGAGGTTTATACTAAGGCTACAGAAATGACAAGAACTCACCTCTACATCAGTCTGAAAGTCAAATAAATCTATTCGTTGCCAGTTTGAGCCGTCTAGTGCTAATATGTTCCATAGTTTTGATACCTGACAGCAAAAACATAATATATTAATGGACATATATCATTTATCAGCAACCTTATAATTTTTTTGTCCCGCACAAGTTAACCCTTGACTGAAATTTCAATTTACGAGGTTAATGCTGTCTAAGATAGTAGCGGGCTAACCTGTTAGGGCTACGCATTTATATTAAACCCATACCTCAATTTAGTTTTTATGCTGCAACGTACATTAGCACAGTACAAAGAACAAAGCACCTTTGATTGCGACCTCCGGCACAGTGGTGAGCGCTGTAGTTTTATAAGTTCCAGGTCCCGGGTTCAATCCCCCTGCCGGGGATCAGCAATAAGAATCTAATTTCTTAATTTTCTCTGTCTCAAGTGGTGGGAAACTTTGGCTCCGAACTACCAACCGATACCCGTTACCGGTAAAGTCTTGACGCCTAGCGTTTCAGCGTTCCAGTACGATGCTGCATAGAAACCGAATAAGGTATAAGGTATCATATCAAAGTTTAGCTTGATACAGTAAAAATGTGTAAATTAGAGGGTAGGGGAGCTTTATACAGTAAATTTGTGTATCCATTAAATGTGTAATGTAATCATATTATTATTTATGTGACATTGTGTTTAGTAAATTCAAATTTTAACTGACCGAATTATTTTTATAATGACATTATAAGTAATTACTATCCTGACTGCTGTAAATAATTATTTGTATGTTTGCATGCCGAAATAGTAGAATATATTGAAACTAGAAAAGTTATTGTGAATTACATTTTCTACACATATTCAAGCAAATAAATACTATTTTTATCTCAAGGGGGGTAAAAAAAAGGGTAAAAAAAATTTGAACTATATTCATATGATAAAAATGGTTACTGTCGCAGGTCTAAGATTTAATTCTCTCTCACAATAACAATGTTTCCAGAAGCTTCCTATAACAGATTGAGAACGATGACACATTGATATCGTTCACATTCCATCAGGGTACAGTCGTATTAGTTTCGGCCAGTATCTAAGTTACCTGTGCGCATCTACATAGTGACACTACATCCAAGTATGACAGTATCCTTAGAAGTAACTCTTTTGGCAGCTTTTTGTTTATATGGTTGTCATCCTCGCCCGAAAACCGAGCGATCTGAAATCAACAAGAAATAATATATTACTTTTTCACATAAGTACGTAGAAGAAGAAGAAGAAGAAGAAGAAGAAGAAATACGTTATTGCACACAAACATCAAAATATACATAAAATATAGAATACGCAAAAGAACAAGAATTGTATGCATGCAAAGGCGGCCTTATTGCTGCAAGCAATCTCATACTATTACTCTTAGAAAAATCCTGTTATAATGATAACGATATAAAGCTTTATAGCTAAATATTAACTCGACTGTGAGATGGTGATAACAAAAAAACCTGGCGAAGTTTGTTTTGGGCTCTTCTTAGACCACAGCGTGTTTGGAACCCTCCTAGCTTTAGTTTTAAGTTAACGAATGCAGTTATAACCTAACATTAGTGGTAACATGTTAAATGTATTAACATGTTATGTTCACTTTAAATCTTTATAGTTATGTTATCCTCTGGTCATTCATATTTTATATTTATTGGTGGTCACCATAAAAAGTATATGTTTATGAGTGTATTAATTAATAAATAACTAAATAATAAAAAATATTTATACTATGACAATACACACATTGCCATCTAGCCCTATAGTAAGTGTAGCTTGTGTTATACATAGTAAGATGACTGATGAAATTTTTTATGAATAATGTCCATAAATACTATAATAAACAGATAAACACCCAGTCACTGAGAAATATTCATGTTCATCACACAAACATTTTCCAATTGTGGGAATCTAACCCACCTACACTTTTACTTATGCATCCAAGTGCGAGCGCTTACGGGGCACTGTGGGCTTAACAGGCACATGTTCAACCTAAAGCTGCAGGACACAGATCTATGTAGACTCTGCGGAGACGCCGCTGCATTTATTTAATCTGTTCCTGCCCCGCGTTGATGCAAAAACGCAGCATTCTTTTGGGGAAGCATATAATACAACCAGAGGATGCTAAATTTCTTTCAACACGGACAGTGCTACTTTTCCTGACGGCGACAAATGCTTGCTGGGAGATCTAGACAGCGGCGTCACAATAGATTGTAGCCGGTCGGCGTGACATCAGGGACCAGGCGAACCTGAGCCGCAAGCAGAAGAAGAAGAAGAATCTAACCCACGGCCATGGACTCAGAAAGCAGGGTTGCTGCCAACTGCGCCAGATAGCCGTAAAGATATACTGATGGTTTTCAAATACTTTGTCAATGATCCACAAAAATCTCTGCATGTGACCATGCAATATCTATGAAGACTTACTATTACTCTTGTATGAAAGCTGTAGTCCATACAGAAGTGTTGTCATCTATCAGAGTCTCAAATATAACGCTAAATATTTGTCTTGATGTTACTTATAATGACAGTCTGTCATGTTATTCACAGACAACTAGATTACCTCTCTAAACAATCATAAAAACATGTTGTAAATGAAATGTGATAAATAAACATTTATCAGTTCATTCAAATATTCATATATTCATTAGAATATATTTATAAGCAATTACTGTTAATTGATATTATGGACACAAGTATTATAAATCAATTATATATCAATGTTAAAAGAGAATAAATGTGTATGTTATTATCTGACATAGAATCAATATTTAAATGGCTGTGTTTTAATTTAAATGTATGTCTAGTGGTTGGCATGCCAAGTAGGCCTGGATTCAATTTCCAGATTGGGACTAAAATTGTTAGGGATGGATTAATAAAATCTACATTCCAAGTGTGGGGTTTTAGACTTATTTAAAGTTAGGCTGGTCTAAGAAGCGCCCACAACAAACTTATGCATTATTTAGTGCTCAACTAGTGGAAGCACCAGGGTACCACTTTGCATAAGATGTTGCAATGTGGGGATTATTTATTAATAATGATAATTATATTTTCTTTCTTTCTTTCTTTCTGTTGCCTCAGGTCAGAAGAGTGGTGTCATTTTTGTTTAGATAAATAACAATCTACCTGGCTGTTCAGTGCATATTCTTGGCAAAATTCCAGGCTATAGTACTAGTATATCATTATTTGTATACAATTTGTATTGTGTTATACAACTATTCTTCACTTTATTTACATATAATTATAAGTTAGTTTTAAGCTAAATTAAATCTTTAAACTTGAAAATTATAATAAACTTAGCATAATTATCATTAAAATTGTATTTGCAAAACTAGGTATTTTATTACTAATTCTAGTTATTAAATGATAAGATCGGAAAATTAAAGTGTAACCGCAAATTCCGCGTAGTTCTTACATACTACTGTACTGTACATACATAACGGTAAATAATCATTGGAGTTGAGTGAACCAGCAAAGGTCAATACACTTGACGAGTTTAATTCCTTATAATTAATACCTAAGCTATAATGCGATAATACGCGCTGACCTTTATATCAAAAAAAACATAACAAGCAGACAGAAACAAGCAAGAAAAAAAAACAACAGTTTTAAAAATAGAACGAATTGTTTATCGTAACGACACAGCTATAATATAAGTTAACAGATTGAAAAATAATTGTTTTAGCAGATTTGCAGTTGAATCCGATACGTTAGGAACATTAAATTTATCAAAACGCATGTTAGAACAAAGAGACTGGTCTTCAAAGTACGTAGAGCTTACTGTCAGCTGTTTTTGAAAAATACAAACAAAGTGTTCGATCGATTGTATTGCACTTACTTCGAACTTATTCCTTGCGGAATAAGACATACTCGGGAACGGCGTCACCTTAGCCACTGTTATATTTCACTGGCACGGCAAACGTAAATAAAATGTAGCGCTGGGTAATTTTCACAGCAAATATGGTGGAAATTTTGGATTTTTCGCCGACCGACGATAGAACTCCGTTGTTCCGACTTGCAGTGCGTTCGGAAACTGTTGTCACTGACAGGCGACAGTCACCCTTAAGTTTGACGTTTCTATACAAAAACTTAATCAAGGAAACAAAATGATCTACCATCCATTGTATCACCTATATAAGCATTTATAGTAAATAAATATTTTCATATGATGGGAATGATGATGATATTCATGTTATATTTTTAATTTACTATTTAAGTTCTGTTTCAGAACGGCTGACTGGCAATGACTGTGACAACTGACACAGACAGTCTAATTGGCACAGTGCTTCAAGGCTCAGCTTTATGGCAAGCAGTTGGAAGCGCGAGGTTTAAATGTTTTTAATGGGCTAAAGAAGTTGAAACGCTATTCTTTACAAACTCATTCTGCCCGCGCGGTTCAAACATCGTTTAGAAGCATTCAATTAAACTAGAAATCGACATGCATTTCTCGTGTTCGGCTTTTGGGTCAAGCCGCAGTTCAGAATTATTTACTAGGTTGGTTTTTTATAATCAATGCGATCAGACTTCTGTGGTATTACAATACTAAAATACAATATTAAAAAGAATTCAGACCTACTGTAAAACTATGGTTAAAATAAAAACATGGATCAACAGCGATCTAACACATAATTATCGCACACACATAGTTTAGATTATAAAGTATTTTCACATTTTTATGCTTAGGTCCTTCACTTAATTTAAATTGATGGAGTTATAGGAATAGGTAGGTGAATAAAAAAGTTATCTTTACTAATAATTAGCTATATTGCAGCCAGTCTAAAAGTAAATTTATTTTTTATTTATTTAAGCCTTATAAGTTTTCTTAACTTAACTTTCACAACTACAATTAACTATGTACCTACTGCTTAGGTCTATAATAACTATAATTATGTATCAGGATTCCAGGAACTCTCTCCGGTGAAGGCCTCCTCCAAGGCTTGCCATCTTTTTCTATCCTGGTGTAATTTGATCCATTGTGGACCCCCGATTTTCTTCATATAATCGTACCATCGAGTGCATGGTCTGCCTCTGTAGGGCTTGCCTGGTGGACCACTACACGTGGTTACTGTTTTGATCCACCTGTAATCTTTTAGGCACGCCGCGTGATCCACCAATTTCCAGTTGTCTTACTTGACGTAGTGCATCGATTGCTTTCATCTCTGATCTTAAATTTGTGTGTCTTATCTTATGTAGCTTTTTAATATTTAGCATGCTCAGTTCCATTTCTCTTTGACATGTATTGATATTGTTTTTTTTGAAATTTCCGTATCTCAGGCATGGAATAAGATATGAATCCATAACTCTTAAATATCTCTTCGTTACTCCAATACCTGCTCCACGTATTTTTTACTCTTTTCTCAATTTCTTGATCGTTTCTGTATCTGTTGAATTCAATTTGTTTACCAAAGTAAATATACTGATCGACATATTCTAATTCATCATTTCCAATTTTTACAGCTGGTTTTATATCGTTAGTCATGGCTTATGTTTTTGTTAAATTTCTATCATATTTTGAAATTGGTTGCTCGTTTCTGATAGCAAACCTACGTCGGTCGTCTGCAAACTCAAACTCAGTGGTTCAAATATTTTCCTTAGATGTACAAGCCTTGTTTTTTTCCAATCTAGCTTACTTATGTTGGATTTTAGTTTTGCAATAAACTTTGTTGGAGAGATATGGTTCTTTGTCTAGCTCCTCTACTCTCTGGAAAGCTTGGTCCAATGGATTCTAGCTTTACTCGACTAGTGCTGTTTTCATATATATGTTTTTGTATCGTTTGGATCTCTACATTTTGTGGTTTTATTGTTTCCCAT
Source organism: Pararge aegeria (assembly GCF_905163445.1). Classification (NCBI taxonomy): domain Eukaryota; kingdom Metazoa; phylum Arthropoda; class Insecta; order Lepidoptera; family Nymphalidae; genus Pararge; species Pararge aegeria. The sequence continues at coordinate 705,271 of NC_053186.1, forward strand.
ATACATTCGTGCGAGACAGTATTGAAGGCTCTTTGGTTGTCAATAAATGCAATGTAGAGAGGTCTACGCCGCTCTTGATATTTTTCTATTACTAACTCTAAAATATGTATATGGTCCACATGTGAGATTTTTTTCTAAATGAGTAGAGTTTTAATCACTGTGAAAGAATACAATGGTATGCCTATTTAATAAAGAATAAATTGTAAACAAAGCTATTTTACTACACATATAGATAATATCTAATTCTACACGTATTTATATTACCGATCGTTGCCCGGTTTCAAAATAAAGTAAGTACCTACCTACCATATTCTACCTACACAATAGCAATAAGTTGTAAACATTTAATGTACTTCATCTACAATCATCTTTTTTAATTTATTAGAAAGTTATAAATCTACAACAGAAGCTTCTTGGTCGGAGACATACTTAAATGAATAATTTTGGTTATACAAGTAGGTTTTTTGTCCAATGGATTGCGACATCTATGATATCAATCAAGGTTTTTTGAAAAGATTTATTCTTTTATGACCTACTAAACGGATTAGGTATGGGATTATCAACTTTCTCGAAAGGGTAATAACGGTGAGATTGCCAGAAGGAAGGTATGGTGTATCTAGTTTCGTCGTCAAATTCGTTTATCTTCTGTATTTCCTCTTTGGTCAACTCGAAGTCGAAAATATTTATGTTTTCTTTTAGACGCGAGTACTTCACTGTCTTTGGTATCGGTATGATGTTTCTATCCACCTGTAAAATTAGTGAAATTGCATTTAAGATTGGTTGGGATCGAGTGATAGACCATATGAAGCGGTGATAGATCAGTGGGTAGGAGCTCGACTTCACTTTCAGGGGGCCGAATCCCTACCCCGCATCGCCAACTTTTGCAAGTTATGTGCGTTTCAAAAAATTCAAATATCACTTGCTTCAACGGTGAAGGAAAACATCGTGAGGAAACCTGCATCTCTGAGAGTTCTACATAACGTTTTCAAAGCTGTGAGGAGTCCACCAATCCGCATTGAGCCAGCGTGGTGGTCTACGGCATTATCCCATTTTCATTGTGGGGGCAGACCCGTGCCCTGATGATAACGACGGGACTGAATTCGATCTGCGATATGCACCGCTTATTGTTCTTAACAAGCGTGAGGAAACCTGCATGCCTGGGAGTTTCTTATAGCGTTCTCAAAAGGCGTGTGGAGTCTGCCAACCGCTATTGTTCAACTTGCCTTAACCTTGCCTTCTCGGTCCAAGTTGTCCCTGTAGTGGACCCGAGGATCTGTAATGATAGTTTCTAACCGCGGAAGCGAGCTGCCTGTCCTTCATCAACATCAATAAGCGTTTAAACGGAGCTTTAAACGTAGGTTTAGTTTTAAGTAGACGAATTTAGTTATCGAATCGAATATCGAATTTAGGTATAGTTTTAATGATTGTATATGGCAGGTAAGCAATTTATGCTCGTCACATTAAAGGAACTGATGGTGAAGGCCGGGAAAACTACTCAAACATTAACGTCCCGGCTTCGAAACTAGCAATATTCGACGTCAAATCAAAGAATGAGGTGAAAAGACGGAGATTAGCATAAACTACTTTTTATTCCAGGACGTTGAACGCTTCCTACGGGATTTCTAAAAAACCGTTATAAACGCGGTCGACGAACGCGGGCGACAGCTGATCTAAAATATATAATGGACAGTCAAAAAAGGTTTTCTAGAATAGTCCATGTATGTAAAACTTACGAGCCATCTGAGAACGACTTGTGGGGTAGTCTTGGAGTATTTCGTCGCTATTTCCAGCAGGGTGGGGTTATCGATCTTGGGCCCGGGGAAGTCGATGCCGTATCTCATCACCAGCGAGCCGAAGGGGCTGTAGCCCATGACCACGACGCCTTGAGACTGTGCGTAGCTCACCAGCTCTGTCTGGATGATCTGAGGATGAATCTGGAAGGAGGTAACCTTGGTAAAATTTCAAGAAATTTAAGGTAATCATTAATTATTATGCTTTTTACGAGTCTCTTTTTGATGTGAAACTTCTTTAGAATCGTTGTGGTTTCAGCCGGCCAAGGGATAGAATACATTACACATTTTGTTTCCTATTTAAGTTACAAGGAAATCGAATAATATCTAGATAAAGAAACAAACACATATATGTATGGGACAGAGTGAGATAGAAAACATTATACATTTTTATACCTATTCTAGTTACCATAGAAACTAAATAATAAACCTTACATTTATCCTAATAATTCTGATACTCTACATCCACCTCAATCTCTCGTAAGTTACTTTCCAGAAGTTACACATCTTCCGTGTGTAAATAAATTACACAGGATTTTTTTTTCTTTACAAATTATTCCTTAACCGATGATAAAGGGATGATCCCCTTGATTATCTTAGCCGTTGGTAAGCGAAAATGCAGTCTAAGATGATAGCAGGCTAACCTGTTGTATGCAACTATCTAAGATGGCGGGCTAACTAATAGGCGTATGTTAGTTACAGAACTAAGCTAACCTAAGCCAAACTCCTAATAGATTTTTTTATCCTAAGCGTTCTTACGATTAAAAATTCGAAATTATGCGTAAAGTCTTGCCTAGTGGGAGGGTCATGGCTAAATACCACCCTACAGGGTAAGACGCGCCGTCAAGTGATGTAGCGTTCCGGTGCGATTTCGCGAAGGAACAAATCTTAGACTGAACCATCATCACATTACACCAGGTGACAGTGTCATTTCTCATGGGCAAACTTGTAGTAAAGTAATAAAATGTTTAAAACTGAAATCCGACAGTCATATTCGCTATATTGAATTTATTGTGATGTCATATAGGCACTCGGGCTGCTGAAACAATGACACCCAAATTATTAAAATCGGCCCAATATTGGCTTAAAAAAAGTGGAACATCTATAAATACCTACATAGGCACATGGATTTTAAACACATTAAAATCCTGTAATGTCGAATAATAAATGCCCTTCAGTCTAGTTCTTTCATGAATCACATTCTGATTTGATCACGTAAATATTAAGTGCAAGGTGAATACCTCAATTTGTAATACAGCTGGTTTAACACGGCCCTCCTTAATAAGTCTCTCAAGCTGCTGCTTATTAAAGTTGGAGACGCCTATGGACTTCACCAGGCCCAGTTTCTGAGCGTCTTCCAACCCTCGCCAGGTCTCCAGGTAGTCCACATCTGAGTATGAGTAGTCTTCCTGAAATGTACAAAGAATCGTATATGTTGCCCGGCAGAGATCGCTACTAAGCGATAGTCTTTATGTGCCCGGAATGGATCTCGGTCTCCTCCGAAAGGGAAGCTAGATTAGCGATGTTGTTGTGAAGAGGCACGAGGTCGCAAAGGAAGAGGAAATAAATATATGCGGGCGCCCAGGATCAGTGAGAGGGTATTTTGGTGGCAGTCGTAGCATTAAGTACTCTTACTTGTAGTTAACTTACACTAAGTCCAATAGGCCAATGCATGAGGTAGAGGTCAATATAGTTTAGTTCAAACTTGCTTAGAGATTCCCTCAGAGCTTTTAAAACGTCTTCCCGTCTATGATGAGTGTTCCATAACTAAAACAGAAGGTACATATAAAAAAAAGCGTGAAAAAGTGTGCGTACACGCGTAAGAAGTTATACTTCTTTGGCGTAACAAGATAAGAATCTTTTCATAATTTTATCTTTCGTCTTATTCTGCGTTTGTAGAAAAAACGACACTAACAATGGAAAAAATGTATTTAATAAATTGAAATTTTTATTATAACGCATTATCTCATTATAGGACAACCAAGTTCAAGTCACTCAACATTAAAATTTGAGATTTTTGTACAATTGAATCAATTAAATCACCGGTATGAGCCCGCAGACTTTGACAACACCGAAAGGTACACCGTCAAACCTTATAGCTAACTTCAGGGTGTCTGTTTTTTGTGACGGTGTGCGGGCGCATTTAAAAAATTTACTCTCATAATTTTTTCCTTACTTGCCAAAAGAAGTGTAACTTCAAATAACGTGGTATACTTATGTACACGCGTTAGAAGTTATACTTCTTTGGCGTTACAAGATAAATTTCTTTTCAAAAATACTTGCTACTTACCTTGGTAGTAATAAATATGTCCTCCCGTTTAACTGCCCCTTCTGCAACCTTGATCCGCACCGCTTGCCCTATTTCCTCCTCGGTGTTGTAAATCGTCGCAGTGTCGAAATGTCGATATCCCACATCTATAGCTTGCAGGATAACATCTCTGACGAGGTTATTCTGAGGTATCACCGCTCCATTCTGTAAATCCATAATTTGAATTTGAATATTAGGTAAAGTAGAAACTTCTTACTCTTAGTTTACAGCACCGACGCAATGTTGTCTGTTTATCGGTTTCTACGCGCTTTTTATTAGCTTTACCTATATGTTTGTTTGTATGATTTTTACCGACTCTTTTAGACACATTTTGTATATAATCAACGCATCAAAAGTCCCATCTATGTGCTTATTTGAATAAAAAAATATTTGACATTGACTTTGACTTTGAGACTTGATTTTGACCCTCTTCAAAAATAATAGTTTAAAAAAACAAGTTTTTATAAATGAACTAAACGAGAAGGTAGAAATTTGTTTGCTTTTTTATACCAAGCGTGTTTTTTAGTTTACCGGATACCGGATATGCTTCGGTGAGTGTGCTCAGGAACTTCTGGAACTTGTTCCTCTGTCCATGTTTTACGAAAGAACTGCGAGACACCGTGAGCGGTGGCATCCTTATATGGTTGATATTCCATAAACACGTACGAAACGTTATCATTCACGTTTGTGATACGTACCGCTAGAATGTGGAACGCCCTCCCAGCAACTGTGTTTCCTGCCGCGTATAACTTTAGTACCTTCAGCAAGAGTGAATAAGCTTTTTCTAGGCAAGCGGGCTCCAACCCAGACCTCGTCATTGCTTTCCAAGAGGCATGACTGTCGTCAAGGCCTGCTGGCCGGTATCGTTAATAAAAAATTGAAAAAACGTGTGTGTACTTATGTACACGCGTCAGAAGTTATACTTCTTTGGCTAACAATATAAAATCATTTAAAAAAAATAATCTATCGCAATATTCTACGTTTGTAGAAAAAACTACACTAACAATAGAAAAAAGGTGTTTAATACATTGAAAGTTTAATTATAACGCATTATTATCTAGTTAAATAAAGTTTAATTAAATATCAAAAATAAATAAGTACATATCGAGAATATAGTTGTTAGTTTTCACGCAAACATACGTAGAATGGCTATAGCTAACTTCGGGGTGTCCGTTTTTTGTGACGGGGTGCACGCGCATTGTAAAAAAAATACTCTCATAATATTTCCCCAACGCGCCAAAAGAAGTAAGTATAACTTCAAAAGGTAGTAGAGCTGTATGTGACAGATCTCGTCCGGTGAAGTACAACCTGCCGTAAAGCTTTGTTGCAATGCTGTGTTCCGGTCTGAAGGGCGTGGTTGCAGGTGTAATTACAGCACATGAGGCTCGGGTTGATGGGTTTGCAGGACGTCTTCCTTGCATGCCCTGCGAAGGGTCGCTCCATTTATAGCCGATGGTTTTTCTCTCCATCTGAGCCATCTGCCTGGTGTGTCAATTACTACAAAACTGTATATATAACAGTAACCTTTCAGTGTGTCTGTTATTTAAATTGTTTGTTTTTTTTCTTTATTCGTTTATTGACACTAACTAAGTAGGTATCTTTTACCTTATCATACCCAAGGTAGGTTCCCAAAGCTAAAGATGGTATTCTCCTTCCATCGTTCAGTTGGTATTTTGGCACATTCGCGAAACATAAATTCATCTGAAAACTCAAATTATATATATCAAAACGTCACACTGAACCTTTGAGATTTTTTATTGAACTTCGTTATGATTAAGCCACATTCTTCATACAAATTTTATCGGCAGGTACTTTAAATTGTTATTTATTCCTCTATAAGATTGGCGCGGTGGGCAGCGACCCTGCTGTTAAAGTCAAGACTGTGGGTTCAATTCCCATTACTGGAAAATGTTTGTGTGGTAAACGTGAATGATTTTCAGTGTCTGGGTGTCTATTTGTATAATATTCATCAGTTAATTAAGTACCCATAACACTGATGGGGCTAGATGGCGATATGTGTATTATCATAATAAAAAAAAAGGTGATGAAAAATTTTTCCCCGACACTTAGAACTTTTTTCCGAATTAGTCACAATAATAACATCAGCATTAAATTTACGTTCAAATTTAACGTTACTATGCTCGTGAAGTGTATCAAAATAATAAATCACACACGCACACACATATACGTGTCAATGTGATTACAACTCGTCAATTACATAAGGTATTTAATAAAAACTGAAACCGTTCTGAAACTGAAATCGTTATTAGCATTATTACTTTTTTTGTTTTATTATTCAAATTATAATCACTGAGCTAAAAACAAAGGTAGGTGTCGCTTTGTTTGAGCCGTAACCTATGATCTTATCTAAACTACTTTAATATTGTTCGGTTAAGCTAGGATCTTAAAACATCTCAATTTTAGGCAAACATTTAGACCACCTTAAGAGTGAGAGAGAATAAATGTAAGAATATATTTGTAAGAAATATAAAATTTAGTCGAGAATTAAGATAAATAGGTTCGGTGGTTTAAGTAAAATTCAGTTACAATTAAATTAACAAGTTTTGCATTTGTATTAGCAGTATAATCTTTATTAGAATAGATTAAAAAATCATTTGTTGAGATTTAATTTTAGGATGCATACCTCGAAATTTGATTTTATTTACATATCCATTCTAAAATAAAATTTTGCAGTAACTGGTAAATATTTTCGAAAGTAAAATATAAAAGGTTGGGAAAAACGTACCGCTGAAAAGCAAAAAATACTCACCAGTGTAAAAAGTAATAAGCAGTTTGTAGCCACGTCCATACTCTATCCCGATGTCAATAAAACTGAATGTGCGAGCTTTAATTCAAGCACTGTTACAAATAATAATAAATTCTTGATATCACTTGAAGTGTACATCCAGACATATCAGGTCAGGGCACTGTCCATTAAGGCTCCGCACGTCAGGGCCACATAAAGTTTGTCGTCGCCTGTAAAAAGTGATTGTAGATTAACTACCAGTTTTCAGCGATTATGTCCTCGTACCTCTCATGAGTGTTCTTAATTTAATATTTCAGATTTTATTGTGTAGAACGTAACACTTCGCTAAAATCTTCCAACCCCGAATGCACCTCTTTAGGGGTAACCAATATTGGTTCAGCTGTTCCGAAGACAGATAGACAGAAAGTTAGAAAAATCCTCTTTGGGTTATTCTTCCAGTCAGTCGGCTGACGATAAGTTTGGATTTACATACAGGCGCGACAGTAACATTTGTTTGGTTTAACAAACAATGAAATCATATCAATCAATCCATCAATTTTTTAATTTTGCTTGAATATGGTACATGCAACATGTTTACATAGGTGTTAATTAAATTTTATAAGTATCACATATCCTGCCAAGATTGGCGTGCAAAAATTATTCGTTAATGATTATATAAATTTTCTACATCAAATAAATAGTTACAATACTACTTAATAAGCAGTTTGTGTTGAGTTGATTAGCAATAATTATAAATGTAGCTTTGTTTAGAATAGTAAATTGACTTCATCTGACAGCACCTTTCAAATGTCAGCACGTGGCAAAAAAACCTGCGTACATACCCCAACACTACACCACGCTTATTGATAAAAAAGAAGCTATATCAACAATGATTAATACATTGTTTTTAGGATTAAAATGTACGCTAATACAGTCACGTTAAATGCTTTATTTGGTAATTCAGAAGGGCTTAGTTACTGTGCAAAGTATTGGCTTTGGCTAACGGTGATGTTAACATATCAAATCAGCCCTGACAGTGATAGGTGTGAAGAGACACTAACTTTTATTTAAATCACTTACTTATCAAGTACACATATGAAGTTTCACTTACTTATCTACACGCTTAGTTTTTTATATATATATTTCCGTTAGTCTCGTTATGAGTTCAAGCACAATTTCGAGATCTTTATCCGCCGGAACAGGTCTCCTTTCTCTCTCACTCTCTCTCTCACAGCGGAGTACGGGATTCTGAGTTAAGTCCCACCAAGACTGTTAGTAATGACAACCGGGAATGCTCTCATGCTCCCTGGAGCACGGCACAATGCCAGTTTCCTAACTCCAACGTCAAGAACTCCTTGTCAGAAAAGCCCAACATTTTTTGTTAGTAGGCAGTTGCTTTCTGTGACAGAGCTCGTCCGCGGAAGTAGGTAATGCCGCCATGCTTATTTCTGCGGCTAAGCAGCATTGCTGTGTTCCGGTCTGAAGAGTGTTGTCGCCGGTGTAATTACAGGCACAGGGCGGCAATTAAGTCTAAGTGTTTCTTACTATAAAATTTCTACCAAGTAATCGAATAAATGAATGTGCGAATAACATTGAAATGACAGTTTATTGCAAACAAACACTTCAGTTTTGTTTGTTAGTGTGGGACATGGATTAACAATTACACAGTATTTACTCAGGCGTATCAGTTTACTATCCAAATACCTACTGGGTTTTTAGCCGCGAAAGCATCTTGTTTCTTGGTATAAATACATCAAATACCGCTCCTTGTTTTATGACACCAATTCGTTCCCAATAAATTCACCGATTGTCTTTGAACGGTTAACATAGATTTTGACAGCCGACTGGCGCAGTGGGCAGCGACCCTGCTTTCTGAGTCCAAGGCCGTGGGTTCGATTCCCACAACTGGAACATGTTTGTGTGACGACCACGAATGTTTTTCAGTGACTGGGTGTATATTTGTATTTATGTAGATAGTATTCATTACAAAGCCACGCTTACATTACTCGTAGTATATTTATTTATTATTTATTTAATTGAAAAAGTAATATCTTTTTTAAATTTTTGACCGACACCAAGGCAAGACACAGACACGTCAAAATTATAGCCTCCTGGTTATAAATTTTACGTGTCTGAGTGTGGCATCGTACCTCCCGAACAAGTGAACCGATTTCGATTTTGTGTTGAATTATTTTTAATGATAATCGGTCCAAGATGGACGGGCCACGGGACCTCAAAATGGCGGGTTACATATTTATCACAATTCCGTCAATCTGGGTATCGTAGGTATGTGGGTGGTATTGCTGTCTAAGTTGGTAACGGGCTAACCTGTCGGGGTAATGGCAGTTATATGAAACCCATAATAGGTTTATTAGCAACGTATCGGAACGCTCAATCGCTCGGCGGCCCAACTTTGTCGCTAGAATGGTAAGTAGCCACAGTGGAAGCCAGTATATTATGGAAAACTCGCAAGAATATCTTTATTTAATCAAAAAAAAAACTTTTACATCACGCGTCACGTTTAACTTGAGTACCTTCAAGGTAAGAGGGAGAGAGGCTTTGTCTAGGCAAGCGTGCTCCAATGTAGACCTCATCATTGCTCTTTACCAGGCATGATTGTCGGGAAGCGCTGGCCTGCCATTAATAAAAAAAGGGTAGTAGAGACCTGTCATTTCCCGCGTAATATTTAAATAAAAAACACACATTACTCCAAAATCTTAGTGGAGCATGCCGGGGATCGTTTTCGGTCCCCCCGAAACGAAAGCCAAACTATGGGGCTATCACCGCTCGACTGGGAATAATTTGAGGTAAATTGGCCCCGGGTCTTGTTGGGAATTGAACCCGGGGAGGTCGGATTACTCACCACTGAACCAGAAGCGGCCAAGTTTCTCTACATGGGTGCCATAAAGATTACTATAATCTTAATGGCACCCATGCGAACAGATAAAAAAATATTTTTATTGTTTAGAATACACTCGAGTTATGGGTTTGATAAAACAGTTGATTTATCGTTTAATGACCAATGTCAAGTGGCAGGGTCGAATCAGTAAAATTACAAGTCCTTAATATAATCTCCGCAACAAGTAGGTATGCCTCTCTCCGAGATTTTTTATTTGGACTGAGTCGGTGCGGTGATAGCCCAGTGGATAATGATTTCTGCTTGACCTTTGGGGGGACAAGTTTGCATCCCAGCACGCTCTAAATCAGTTTAAAATATCGCTTGCCTGACAGTTCTACATGTCCCTAATGGCAAAAGCCCTGTAGTGGGCCAATAATATATATAGATATATAAAAATGTTATGTCGGTTTGTGTACGCTTCAAAAACTCAAAAAGTTCTGCACAGATCTTGAATCTTGATAAGAATTGTTTTTATCTATTTTTTGCATCAGTCACATATCCGCGACCGCGAAACTACAGTTTTTTTAACGATTGATGTACCAGTGACCACGCCATGTGCCGAAAGCGAGAAAAACACTCGCTGACATATGAAATGTATTCAGTTCAGTTTGTCATTTCTCAACCATTCCATAAAAATCTGCCACAGCGAAGCGTGGCAGGGTACAACTAGTGGTTTGATATAATGGCGATAATGAGAGTGTGAGTAGAAATGGTTTTCTGTGAGACTAGACCTCCGCCTAAGCATTTAACTTAAGCATGCCTGAAGTAAGTAATATACAACGTGTAACGGAATTACGAAATAATATTGAAGGGTGCATAAGTATATTTCATTAGGCATCACCCTGTAAAAATATTAAACCAAAAGAAGCATGTTTATTTTTCGATACAAACTAATTCAAAACATTCTAAATGTTTATTTATGACAACCCTGTTGGAGATAGCCGACGCGCACCCAATAAAGTGACAGGAGTCACATGATTTTAATTTTGCATATGATGTTAGGGCTGCATCTGATTGCTTTCAGTAAAAACTATGGCAGTGTTTTACTCCAAAACTATTGGGTTTTCGGTTTCACAGATAAGTCTCACAGACAGTACATAATGTAACTCTAAAGCCTGTGAAGTATTATTTCGGTTTTCATTTATACGTTGTTTAATCAATCGTATTAATTAAATTCTTTATATCAAAATATAATGGTAGAGACTTATCAACTAGGTAGGTAAAGGATAGCATTACTAAATTAAGGCTGCAACCGGAACATTTCGGATTACTTAGATTATTTATTCATTTCGTGACTTATTCAGTAGTGTGGGGTTTTCTTGGGAGAATAATAATACGGCGGGCTCCCAGATCCTTCCGCATCAGTCTTTGAAGTGAATTTAATTCCACGTGGCCACTGGAAACCACCTTTTGTTTCGGGATATTTAGCTGCCACCCGAGATCCGTCATTGCGGCACGAAATCGCCCAAAAGGTTGCAAGTAATAAATAAATAAATATAAATATACTATGACAATACACACATTGCCATCTAGCCCCAAAATAACCGTAGCTCTTGTCATGGGTACTAAGATAGCTGATGAATATTTTTATGAATATAATACACATAAATACTCATAATAGACAGATGCTGATAAACACCCAGACACTGACAAACATTTTTCGTTTGTGGGAGTTGTGGGAATCGAACCAATGGCCTTGGCCTTGGACTGCGCCAACCGGCTAAGTCAGTAAGTGGAAGGGGTCCTGACCCCCAGCAATGAGGAACAAGAGAGAATTATTCAGCAATACAACACTATTTCAACCGATTCCATTGCATGATCTTTTCTCCGTTTGACTTAACAATTATTCAATGTAAAGTCAACATCTCCTGAGGATGCTCCGGTGTCGGAGCAAAACGTGCTTACAGGGTACATTGCCGAAGATCAAACAGATTATGTGTGGAGTATAAAGATTGAAGTAATTATAAATTACACCATACAGATTCTCCTGATTGTGAGTATAGCAAATTAACCTTCATTCGCTTCGTTGAATCCCAAGCCACTGTCCACTTCCACTACAAAGCTGAAGAGTTTGTTTGGTTGAATGCGTTTATCTTAGGAACTACCGGTTTGAATGAGAAGAATATTTTAGTGTTGGATATTTCATTTATTGAGGAAGGCTATAATATCAGGTTCCGAACAATAGGAGCGGAGCATCAATAATTTTTTTCCTTTGAGTAAAGACATGCCAAAAAAATGTACTTATTACGGAAATGTTCTTCTTTTTTTTTATTCCACTACAGGTTAGCCCGTGTCGATGATGCAGTCTAAGATGGTAGCGGGCTAACCTGTTAGGGAGTATGGTAGTCTTACCCCTAATCGGTTTTCACGCGACACCGCACCGGAACACTTAATCGCTTAGCGACACGTATTTGTGGATAGGGTAGTAACTAGCCACGGACAAAGCCCCTCTCTCACGGCTATACTCCCACCAGACCAGACCAGAGAAAATTCAGAAATTATAAATTCCCAAATTCCCCTGCCGGGTATCGAACTCCTACTCAGCGCTACTACTAAATGCACAGCTTTCAACGTTGCGCCAGGGAGGTCGTCAAAAAAGTTCGTAGTCTTTAAAAGTTCTAAAAACGTCCGCAACAGCATAAGTCTATCTTATATCGTTGACTCATACGCGGACAAAGTCGCGGGAAGACTGCCACTCAATATAATAAGACGTGTGTTAATTAGGCACCTTGTAACCTTGTAAAAGTTTGTTTTGAGTTCCAAGACCTTTTTCCTTTAAAAAAAAAGATGAAAACACATTAACTTTTGGTCTTCTTTTGAGTAATAACTGAAAAAACGGATGCACACTCGCAGGTTGTTTGTAAACAAACCGCTTTGTATAGGCCGGGGTACTGTCGCGAGGAACGTTGCTTACATAGATTAATATGATACTACAAGATTACTTATTCTTTTACATTTTTTAACTCTCTATTGTATTTGTAATTTTATGAATTTTCTCTGTGGTGTACAATAAAAGTGTATTCTATCTCGGAGATAGTTCTTAGCTATAATTTATGTTAACAGTTTCATTACAAGTATAGATTATGTTTGGATTTAAATTAACTTACGTTAGAATTTCCACTTGTTCGTTATTTTTTGAATTTAATCCTATTGAACGGTCGGTTGTCATTCTCCGATTGGTTAGCACCGGTAGACGCATAACGGCGGGAACCAATCAAATTGATGGGATCCTACCTGGACGGCTGTGAGTTTTGGCAGGAGATTGGGTTTTTCTTCTTGGCTGGTTGGATCGTTCTCTGTAGCGTCAGGGAATCAAATGGTTGCGGTTGTAAACAATAAGTTCATATTGTAATAGTTTATAAAGTAAATTAGTAAAGTGATAATTGTATGCTATGTTTATATCCATCTTTTCGTGGCCTCATCGCTATCCTACAACAATTCTAATAATTAGAACCGAACATAAATGTTTAAAATTTTACTAGCCATAAGATACAGTGTTTTATAGCATATACCCATTACGCTACTTTAAAAATGGTTGGAGACCATTATGATCTTATGTTCGTGGTCATAGCCGGGAACGACCCATAAACCTGTTCTCTACTCTAACGCACGTGGCAAACAAAAGCTGTTTCCTGACTTCGAGTGATTACTTACAAACCGTTATTTACTAATTTACTAACGATTGCCCACGACTTTGTCCGCCTATTATGCAGCATGTGTCCTATACAATATTTTATCTCTATGCAACATTCTTGAGGGTTGAGAACCCCTATGATTTCCTCAACCAGCCTGTGGAAGGCGCGTCAAAATCGATCCAACCGTTTCAGACATTAGCAGAAACCGACAGACAGACAAAAAAAAAATTATTATAAGTACTGTACTTTCTTTACTTAGTAAAAAGCTGTCACTTGGAATTACTAACGGACCCTTCTATTTTATTTCCATGTTTATTTGTCGAGTAACCGTTTTCTCTGTCACTGTACCTAGTCGTAAACATAACATTGTGTTGAAAGTTTAGATTCCTTCTCATTCCTAACACATTTGTGACTTTAACCAGTTTGTTTATTAAAGAGTTAAATAGTTAAAAATGTGTTACGTTTACATTTTATTGAGTTTAATTACCGCGGTGGTGGGCGCAGCTACAGATAATTATAAAGATCAATGTGAGTATTAACGGTCTTCGATTTATGGAGATACTAATGCCATCGACTTGGAACAATTATGTTTGATCAACACTATAGAACGCTATAGAAAAATAAGTTACAAGTAGGTATGTTATGTTGAAGCGGTGATAGCCCAGTGGCAGGAGCTCGACTTTAGTTTCGTGGGGCTGTGTTCGAATCCTAGCACGCACTTCCGACTTTTAAATTTTGTGCGTTTTCAGTAATTAAAATATAATTGCTTCAACGGTGAAGGAAAACGTGTATGCCTGAGAGTTCTACATAATGTTCTCAAAGGTGTATGTAGTCCAGCAATCCGCACTGGAATATTGTATAGAAGCAGGCGTTACTTTGCGGAAATCCATAATATATTATGAAAATTAAGCTTAATTTGCTATACTCCGCGAACAACAGGAGAATCTGAATGGTGTAACTAATAATTTCTTCAATCCGTATTCTCCACACCAAACAGATCCTCGGCAATGTACCCTCTACGCATGTTTCGCTTCAGATGTTGACTTTACAATGAATAATAGTTGTGTCTTAATATCTGATGGTGTGGAGTATACGGATTGAAGAAATTATAAATTACACCATATAGATTCTCCTGAATTTCGCGGAGTATAGCAAATTGAGCTTAATTTTCATAATAATCCGCACTGGGCCAGTGTGGTGGACTACGGCCTTAACCGCTTCCCATTGTGGGAGGAGCCCCGTGCCCTGTAGTGGGCCGGTAATGGGTTGGTATGACGATGATGATGATGATGTTAAATTGCATTTTGATAGCTCCTGCGAGGAGTCGATTCCGGGACCTACCGCTTATAAGATCACAGTGTGTTCCGACGTTGAACATCGGATTATATTTCTCACACTAAGCAAGCATATCTCCAAGCAAAACGCATTATTGAATAACGTAAAATTATGTTTTACCTCCAGTCTGCACCGATCCCCGCACCATGAAGAGACACGCAGCGTACTCAGAGTGGCCGGACTCGTACTCGTGCACCAGGCACCGGTGTCAGCCCGGGGGGCGGAACCTAGCTATATACACCGTGGGGTATGGCGACCATGAATTATTTCTTAGTGACAAGGTTGCTTGGAAGCAGCCGCCTCCGCTTTCATCTGTCACAAGATAGAAAAACGAATGTTCAATCTCAAATTGTTGATGTTGGAAAAGAGCAACTGCTGGGTTTCTTGCCATGTTATTTTCGGTAGAATCTGCCTTCCGAACCGATGATAGATTCACTACAAAAAGACAGACTTCTTCGTTTCAAAAGTGCTTATAGAGTAAGCCTACTTGCCTATAATTTTAAGAATAAAATCTCACATAATTCAGTACCTGATATAAACATCCTTTTTTTTATTTTATCTTCGCACACCGTTGTCCCAGGGAGGTCGTCAAAAACACTTTACAGGGAGTCTACTTGACAATTGTTTTTTTTAAAACCTTCTCCTGGGAAATCTTGCAGAAAATGCATGAGCAAACATTAAATAATTTCACAAAACAGCCGAGGAAAACATTTCACTTTCCCATCCCTAGACCAGAAGTTGGGTACTCCCATGCATTTAGGTAGGGAAAGTACCTAGTTATATAACATAGGAAAATTTTGAGAGTAGGTACAACCGTACAACGATATATTGCAATGCGCCATCTTCCTTCGCGGCAAATAGGTGTAAACCAATAATTACCGTAACAGAGAAAGAGAAAAGAGTAGAAAATATTTTAGGAACTAACTACGAATAAAACAGTAGTTTTTTATTAGGTTTTGACTCCTAAATTTCCTTAGTTGTACTATTTCTAGGTACTAAATGATGAACCAAATACTGAGATGTTTAGTAGTACCGAGATGTTTTAGATTAGTTTTAGTTTATAGCGATGGCTTAGTGGCGAGGGCTTCGGACCTTCATTTCGAGGATTGATTATTGATGATAATTATGAGATACTAGATGAATTAAACCATATTGTATTGTAATAATATATACCAGGTGTAAACGAGTTGAGGCTCCAGAATCGGCCATCGAGTGTGAGGAGGTGGTGGAAGACACCAACATGCAATTCCCATTTTGCTGTACAAGGCTACGGTGAGTAGTTACGAGTAAGAATTGTTCGATGGGACGTTAAACTATTTGAAAAAAATCAACGTGTGGTTCTTTAGAGCTTTCGAAAAAGAAAACAAAAACAAACTTTTCAGGTTTATAACTATATATAGATAGATAAATAGATGATGGATCGAATGAATTAAACTAAAACAAATGAATGAACGGCCGGTATCATCGAATGAAGTGAGACATTTTCTTGTATATCGTTCAAAAATCCGTCCTTTCATTGTTTAGGAGTGAATAATTATACAAATCCGTTTTTTATGACGGAGTCATGCTCGAACATATTATAAAAAATATCCGAATCGAGGACCTACTCTTTTCTGAAGGAAGTCGATTAAAAACTACGATATACCTACTTACTTTGTATACTGAAAGAAGTCGGTTAAAAACTACATAATATACCGTTCGCTATTTTATTGTACCTAGTATTTTTTTCCATTTTACTGGGCTGTAGGCACCGAGTTAAATTAGTTGTAGAAGATATGTATTGGACAGATGAAGGAGCTATTATGATACGAGAGTTATTTATCTTAAGCCTTTTTGTTGAATGTGCCAGATGTCTCGTGGTGGTGCGCGGCGAGGTGTGGACGCGGGTGCTGGGACAGCCGTGGGAGACGCTGCCCGCCGCGCCCTGGAGCCACATGTACAAGATGAAGAAGCCGCCGCCCGGAGAGAACGTCTTCGGCAATAAGTAAGGATATTTACATCTAGCCTTACTTTTTTTCTACACCCCCAAGTGAACTCGTAGACTGTGCTTCGCTCAGGCAAAAATTAAATTTACGTGTCGGACGTGTGTCACGACTCAAAAGTTACGGTATTTATTTATTTATTAAGGACACTAACAATATACATATTTACCACATACAGTAAAAAACTTGTACAATATTAAACACATTCCCTTACATCTATAACAAGTGACCATGACATTCACAAAAATTAATAATAATAATGACATGTAAACACAGCAAAAATAAAAATAATCATAAAGATAGGAAGGAATAGGTGTTCTGTATGTAATATCTATCTTAAGGGAGGGCTCACCGATAGGTAAACATGTTTAATTAATATCATCAATTTCATTAAAACTATAAAAAAAATAATTAACAAGTCATTCAAATATATCTATAAGTATACCCAATAACAATTATTTCTAACGTCTGATTGGCGCAAAGGCAGCTCTCACAACTGGAAAATGTTTGTGTTATAAACTTGAATGTTTTTCAGTGTCTGGGTGTTTATTTGTATATTATAAGTATTAATGTATATTATTAATAAAAATATTCATCAGTCATCTCAGTACCCATAACACAAGCTACGCTTACTTTGGGGCTAGATGGCGATGAGTGTATTGCCGTAGTTTGTTTTTTTTTTTATGTCATCGTTCCTAGTTACTTCTATGTCAATACATACTATGTATACATGTGTCATAATTTTAAGATACAGACGGGTTCGTGATCGCAGTAGTTGCTAGTAGTACAAAAGACGCTGCTGTCCGTTCTCTGATATATTCCCTAAGTCGCCTCGTACGACACCCGCGGGCAGAGGTGGGGTGGTGACAACTGTATTCTAATCTCAAAGTCAAAGTCAAATATTTATTTATTCAAATAGGCACATAGATGGCACTTTTGATGCGTACATTACATACAAAATGTGTACATAGCAGTGAGTAGTGATGGCGATAACTACATTCGTAAACTTAGAACTAAAGCTACGAGAGTTCCAAACGTGTAAGAGTCTATCGTCACAACACTGTACTTTTCGGAAGTAGGTATGTGCGTTTATCACTTGCTTTAACGGCGAAGAGAAACATCGTGAGGAAACCTACATTACTGGGAGTTCTCCAGAATGTTCTTTAGGGCGTGTGAAGTCTAGCACTCTACACTTAACTAGTACAACGGCCTATACCCTTCTCATTCTGATGAAAGGATACCCGTGGACCGGTAGTGGGTTGATAATACTATAATGGGATGATGAATCAAGGTAAATAGATAAATTGTGTCACAGGAACGCAGATCAAGGGCCCATTTACGAGCTGCAGTCAGACCATGAGAACGAGCGGGACAAAGTCGTCAGGGCGTCCAAGAAGTCCGCATCAAGCTCGGACTGCGATGAACCAGTTGCCCGCGCAGTGCCGTCGCCTGACATAGTGGTAAGATTCTTTACTTTAGAAATTGAAGTTATTTATTTTATATTTATTAACTTTTCTTTGTTCCATCAAATTCTACCATTTCGGCATGCATAAGATGATAAGGTACAGTCATATAAAATGGCGGGAAAAATAGAGGTACAGAAATTTATGTTTGAGTTTATAATGTACTAAGTTGTAATTAGATCTCCAATTACAACTTAGCACATCATTTATAAGAAACTAAGACGACTAAACGTCGTAAGATATGAATAAGTACCTACTGCCCCGTACGTGTGACAAAATGTAAGTAGGTACTATCGCCATGCTTTTTTCTGTCGCTATGCTGTGTTCTTGTCTATATAAATAATTTAAAAAGTAGCAGTAATATTATATTAAATAAGTAGAATTAAATATTATTGTTTTAGATAGCACTAGCGACACCTAATGATGAGAAGAAAAATGAAAAATCCAGGTAAGTAATTATAGTTCGTAACAATTTAAAATGTCCATATCTACATTTCCACTGTTCATATTTCTTTTATTAGTCTGTAATACGTAAAATTTTCGCACTTCTATTCTTACACCTACCTATGTTGTAGAATCAGAATCTCGAATATGATTGAACTTAAATTGTCGACAATGTGACTTGTAGGGCTAGCATGCTTGCCACGAGATTATTCCCATTACTAGCAGGTTTTTTTTCTATAGCGAAAGACGAGATAATGGGAAGACATAATTTTTTCCCGGTGACTTAAGTCAATGTCCCGAAAAATTTCTGCCGATTTCATTAATGCATGCACTGAATACTGATGCATGTTGGAAAAAATACTAGACTATACCGATAACCTAATATAAATAAGGAGTTTGTGATGTCATACAAAAATATGTTTGATTTTTTTCTACCTAGACACAAGAAGTCAAGATATCCAGCCAATGGTAACGAAGTCGATGAAGAGAGTGACAAGGAACGTATCGAAATCGAGCTTGATGATACGCCTACGAATGAAAAGGTCAGTCACAGTTCGCACAATCTTGCACCGTATTGCATGTACTTACTATTTTTTTTTAAAGTAACGACAAGAGAAAACTGTCAACTGACTGTGTCTTCAGACAAACAATTAGTTTTTGAAATTAAACTCCTTTATTTTTGAATCTCAGCTGGAAACCGAAGGATCACAAAAAAGATTTGACCGATTGGAATTTACGAACCGAAGAAACGAGCGTTTTTCATCTATATTCGATAAAAGATTTCTATAGAGTTTAAGTTAGGATATACAACTTTATAACGAAGTATTTTGTGCAGGCAACATGGACGGAAATACCTCAAAGCCAGTGGAATGAACACGACCCATCTATGGACATTGAAGGCCCAAGAGTAAGTTATAATTTCAGTAGGTAACTAAGTAAACACTAACGCACGGAGTGCATGAACGTAGCGGAGCTTCAATAACGTACCTACCATTTTTTCACAGTGAGTGAGTGATGATGCAGTCAGTAAGATCGTATCAGCCTAACCTGTTAGGGATATGGTAGTCACACTCCCTTTCGTGATTTATTTTTCTAAAAAACTGAAATACATTTTCATGAATCCAAAAAACCGTTTAAATTCTTGCTTGTAGATGTAAATATAACAGGACGATATTATTGCAAAATTTCATCACCCTTTCCCCCATAACAAGTTTCTTAGGCAACTCTGTAACTCTTTGAGGAAACGATGACATGATTACAAATTAACTATTTTTTTTTTTCAAAAGGCTCATGCAGATAAAAGCGAGAGGCCATCGGGTCTTCAAGCACTAGTAGATGCTATTGGCACCAGAATGAGAGACATAGAGAGCGTGGTGCAGAAGATGAGTGAGAAAGTACATATAAAGCCAGAAACTGAACTTAGCAGTGGAGAAAGAAGGTGAGACTTTTCAAAATGAAATATGGTTGCCCTCGACTTCGTTCGCGTCTGTTTTGGTTTTTTTTTAAATCATGATGAATAACGTATTTATTTCGCTAATAATGATTAATAAAGCTTATAAAAACACCTTCGACACTGCTCACACCCACGCTCATTCCCACTCCCACTCCTACGCCCAGTACCAAGCCTACACCCACGCTCGGGCCACGCCCTCTCCCATGCACATTCGTTTCCTCGCCCATACCCACTACTCCCAAGTCTACGTCCAGTCCCAAGCCCGCGTCAGTCCCACGTCTAATTCCACGCCCACACGTAGGCCCTATTCCACATCCAGGCATTTGGCCAGAGAGTCCAATCGGGCGTGGGTGTCATCTTATCCCAAAATCGAATCATTTAAAGTAAAAAGAGTAAGGGTAAGCTTCATAATAGCTATACCTACTTTTGTTCACCTCCAAAAACGTTATCATTCTTATTTTAACTCATCATGCAGCCTGGTAGCCGAAGTTTTTTTCTTGGAAAGCCTTGGTTTTTCCCAGAAACATAGTACGATGAAGATAAAAATAATGAGAAAGCTGCAATCTTAAATCTTTAGATCTGACAGCGAGGCGTCCGCTAATCATCAGAAGTCAGATGATATGGCACAAGGTAAAGAAGAATTAGGAAAATTAAAGAAACATCCCGACATTGAACACTACAAAAGGTAATAAAATGTTTTAGTATCTTATTTATTTAATTCGTTGGCTCAGTGCAGCGCGACCGCTTAAAAACTAGTGCCCTGCTGCATCACTGACAAAGGGCGAGGGATGAAATTCAGGAAGCTTTGTGATTACTTATATGAATTTGCTGTTCTGCTCTCCGTACTTTCAAGTAACTCTATGCCAAAAAACGAAGTTGATTGGTTTGGTAACAAACATACTGTCGCTGTTTTGGCCCGAAATCATAGTTTTAGTTTGGTAGCTTTTTTTGAACTTGGCTTCGTCGTCGCCTTCAACTGACAGCTGTCAGACACTTAACCTTTACCGGTGCTTTTTTCCCGGTCCGATCGCGCGCATGGAGTCTTTTTTGTTTCTTCCTGCCTTTTTGTTGCGCTCAATTAGTTAAGTAATTGTGAATCCCTCTTTTGAATTGATAACGTTGGTAGGAAAGTAAGTATGGAATGATCATGATCATCATCAGCCAATATGCATCTCACTGCTCGATATGGCCTCTTTGAAGCAGCACCAATTATTTTTACTCCCTTCGGCAGACAATAGATGTATAATCTGAGGTTCAACTACGAGTAACAGCAGTGCAGTGACGGCGTTGATCATACTTCATACATACTAATATTATAAATACGAAAGTTATAAGGATGGATGGATGTTTGATACTCTTTCACAAAAATTTTTGCAATGGAGCTAGATTGTACACTGTGTTAACACATAGGCTGCTTTTTATCCCGGGAAAATGAAAGGTTCCCGCAGGACCAGTGGCGTGTACTTCATACATGCACAAACGCACTGCATACCCTAACATTTTCATATAACCGGCAACGGAGGAGGATTTTGCCATTTTATGCCATTTTACTTCGTTATGCTTACCCTGGTCAAAGTTCCACGCCACTGCGCAGGACTCATGCAATATTCGGGCAACAGCTGGTACTTCATACATTCTTTTGTATTTCGTAATCGCATTGTCTAGCTAGAGTTCCCTTGGCAACACTTTTGGAACTGTCAGTTAAATTAAGGATATGTTACAACTAAATGTTTTCTGCCGTCAATCAAGTCTAATGACTAAGGAAGCTCAATTGATCGAGCTTCAATGGAAAATTGATTGCTTCTTCGCGGAATCATTCCTAAGAAACAACCAATGATAATGGCAAGGAACACTGCTGATGCTATTGGATAGGAGCAGGCGTTACTTTGCGGAAATGCATGATATAGGTATAGGTACTGCTGATGCTGTCCATTGTTTTACTGAGTAATAAAATTTGTGTGTGTACTTATGTACACGCGTTAAAAGCTATACCTAAGTACTTTTTGCGTAACGAGATTTATTACAACAAATTATCTAGACAAGCGCGCTTCTAGGCAAGCGCGCTTCATCTTAGGCTGCATCATCATTTACCATCAGGTGTGATTGCAGTCAAGCACTTGTCTATATACTTAAAAAAAAAAAAATCTAGTTAAAAAAAGTTTATCTAAATATCACAAAAAAAATCCTTCATAATTAAAGAAACGGACATAATAACTTTGGAATACTAATAGACTAATTATCGGGCATCCAGGTTTTACGCAACATTACAGTTTGAGCTTTTTGTACAATTGAATCAATTAAATCACCGGAATGCCCGCAGACTTTGACAATTGAAAGTGTACACTGTCAAACCTTGTAGCTAACTTAAGGGTGTCGGTTTTTTGTGACGGTGTGCGCGCGCATCGTAAATATTTACTCTCGCCATTTTCCCATAACGCGCCAAAAGAAGTACTTATAACTTCAAAAATAATTCATAAAACAAGTACATGTACTACTGGATGTGCTACAACAGCCTGTCTAATTTTATAATTCTTATTTTCTAATGTTAGCCTGGTGGGCATCGGCATTCCGCTCGTGGAGTCCATGTTCAAGCCCCGGCACGTATCACTGACTTTTCGGAGTTATGTGCGTTTTAAACTTAAATATCACTTGCTTTAAACGATGAAGGAAAATAACGTGGGGAAAACTGCATGCCTGAGAGTTCTCCATAATGTTTTCAAAGGCGTGTGAAGTCTACAAATTCGCACTTGGCCAGCGTGGACTACGACCTAAACCTATACATAAATAAATAAATATACTACGACAATCCACACATCGCCAACTAGCCCCAAAGTAAGCGTAGCTTGTGTTATGGGTACTAAGATGACTGTTGAAAATTTTATGAACAATATACATAAATACTTATAGTATACAGATAAACACCCAGACACTAAAAAACATTCATGTTCATCACACAAACATTTTCCAGTTGTGGGAATCGCACCCACGACCTTAGACTCAGAAAGCAGGGTCGCTGCCCACTGTGCCAATCGGCTGTCAAAGTAATGATGATGAATGATTCTGATGATTTTCTTTACGCAGGTTTACTGTCAAGAGCCGAGGCAGCAAGTACCTCAGCAACAGTGACGTCACCAGCGAGCAACCAGTGTTCGTCGAGGACACCAATCCGAACGGCTACTTCAGTGATGCGAGCAACAGTGTTATGAGAAGGAACAATATGCCCAAGGTATTTACCGGAAGCCAAAAGAGTTGTGCTTGTTTACAGATCGATTTAACAAGCGTCATTCTGTCGTAAAATTGTTAGGCAGTGGATTATTACACCGACCAAAAAAATTTGAAATCTAGTTTGTAGTATTTATGTATATATATACGTATATATGCAAATATATATCTTTATTTATATGCACCACCTACCTCTCTTCTTGAGCTGTGTTTTACGCCGGAAGAGATCGCTATGTAGCGATAAGGCCGCTAAATTGTAAAATTGTATACTTTGCGTTAAATATTTATTTTCAATTTTTCAATATGTTTATGTGGTGTACAAGAAAAGTGTATTCATTCATTATTTCATTGTTCTCTTCCTATGCCGTCTAGTAAAGTACGACCTATCGATCCTGGTTAAGATAATTAAAAATGAGATAGTACCTATCAGTGGCGTGCACTGGGTTTCTTACCAGGGTATGCATACAGCAAGAAAATTACATAAATTGCCAAAATCCTCCTCCTACAAGAGTTATATATATCAATTTTAGATTAAGCAATGCTTTTGTGCACGTATGAAGTGCACACCACTATCATTAAGCTGATGACAATTTTACTATCAGATCATCTGGTTCATGGCCAGCAGTTAAGTTGTTTGGCATTTTCTTAAGATCTACAAGTTATTTTTACATCGTAATTATGGTTTGCCTCTTTTCAATGTTAAGGATTAGATGTATGATAAAAAAGCTTGGGTATGTATTGCTCTAACTTCATAGCTAAATATTAAATTGTCTGTAAGATGGTGATAACAAAAAAAAACCCTGCTTAGTTTGTTGTGGGCTCTTTTTAGGTCAGAGCGCGTTTGGAACCCTCCTAGCTTACTAAGTTAACAAATTTAGTTATCACATAATATAAGTGGCAACATGTTATATTTATGAACGCTTCATAAGTGACTGTGATAAGGTCTACATGAACAAAACCTTTTTTGAATTTGTCGGCCAAGACTTGCTCATACCGGCGGGCTTTGTAATTAGTCCCAAATCATCGCTCCGCTGCGTACACGGCTTGGCTTCCGCTTTACCACTTGCTTTTAACGTTATCTATTACTAGGAGCCGGGTGCAGCACTAACGTATGTGGCTCCAGTCGAGAACCGACGCAAATCCCACTACGTGTCGCAGGAAGATGATAAGAAACACAAAAAACACACCCATAAGAGGAAGCGAAAGGTAATGTATCCGAACTATGTTTACTTTCATCATCATATCGACCCACAGAGCACAGGTCTCCTCCCACAATGAGAAGGGGTTAAGGCCGTAGTCCACCACGCTGGCCCAGTGCGGATTGGTGGAATTTTACTTTTATCATTATCATCATCATCATGTACAACGATAGACGCCCACTGCTGGACATAGGTATTTTGTAGGGAGTTCCATAATTCACAGTTTTGTGCCGCTCGAATTCAGCGGCTACCTGCAACGCGTTTAATGTCGTCTGTCCACCTCGTTAGAGGTCGACCAACGCTGCGCTTACCAGTGCGGGGCTGCTATTCGAACACCTTGGGAACCCAACGTTCATCCTCTCTCCGAGCTATGTGCCCCGCCCATTGACACTTCAGCTTCGCGACTCTTTGAGCTATATCGGTTACTCCGGCTCTTCTACAAATCTCCACATTTCTGACTTGCGCACGTAGAGATACTCCGAGCATAGCTCTCTCCATCGCCCGCTAAGTGACTCTGAGCCTTCTTATGAGGCCCATAGTTAACGACCATGGGTCACTGTTCGAATTTTACTTTAGTAGGATAAAATTGGAATAAAAATCATTTCGCTCTCACAACGCTGCAAGTTGATCGACATTCGTAAACACGCACCATATCCATACCGTGCCACTCGCAATCACTATTATAGAATTCTTATTAGACACCAAATCTGATTTTTTTTAAATGAAATAGAGCTTAGGTTTCGTGGACATTGGACAGCTGCGGCTGGCTAACCAGCTGGATCGCCGTAGTAAGACGAAAGAGTCATAATATTATCGGTAGTTCGTGAAAGAGACGCTCATCAATGCAGCGATGTACGATGTGGGGTTTTTGAGAGGGAGATACGATATACATTATACATCTTATATACGAGTATATTTGGGAATTCATAGTATCAAAATGTATAGCAATAAAACACAAAATCATCGACAAAACAAACACGATGTATACTTTGTGTCGCCTAGTAGTTGCTGACATCAGTATGTATATAAGTGAGCAGAGAATTAGTGAATAAGTGTTAAGGAAAGTGAAATTAGTAGTATAAAAATGTGGTGCTTTAAAATTGGCACCATTATCACACAACAAAATGGTAGACATTCCCCATTTTTCTGTATTAAAAATACATATTTGATGATGAGCATTACTTAACACTTATGAGTCTTAATTTGCAGGGAAAGGGTCACAAGAAGCACCACAAGGAAGAGAAGAAGAAACACATAAACAGACTCGTATCAGCTGAGCTGGACAAGAATGTACTGTCGCTGGAGGACAGTGATGCCATTGTGTAAATTAGAATGCTAGTGGCTATAAGTACTATTTTTTTTACAACTTTATACGTACCTAGTACTTAAAGTATCAATATGTAGGTATGCATTGAAACTTTTAAAGTACCTATAATAATTAAGTGTGTACAAGAAATGTTTTTTTCCCTAGAAATACGTACATAATGACAAACAAAACGTTTTGTCAACAATTGGCTGAGATCTAATGGCTCGTAGTTTGACTTTGCTTAGTTAGCCTAAGATCGGATTTATGTCCAACACATGAGTTGGTCTGTATTCCTAAAAATAAGCCTTAGAAGAACTTCCTTGTAAAAATCGTGAATATTATAATTGATTTCGTTTGAAATTAGGTAGGCACTTTAATATGACTTTAGCCTCCCTTTGGGGGGGACTGAGTTCAAACAACGGCATGCACCTTCAACTTTTCGGAGCTTTGTGGGGTTTAAAAACTTAAATACCAATTGGTTTAACGGTGAAGGAAAACATCGTGAGGAAACCTGCGTGCCTAAGATGCGAAATCCGGCCCTGCGTGCCAAAAAATTTAGTTTAAACTTTTATTTATTCCTCTACAAATTAGCCCTATACTGCAATCTATCCTGGTGGTAAGTGCTGATGCAGTCTAAAATGATAGCAGGCTAACCTGTTAGGGAGTAGGGCAGTTTTAAACTCGATATAACTAATCGGATTCTACGCGACATCGACAAATTACATTCAATGACATTTTCTCCCCTCAATATGGGTATTAATTTATTGTATTGGTTTTAAATTTTAATTATGCTGTAGCGATATATCGCCGCAACTTTGCCCTTTGTCGTATACGACAAAGGGCAAAGTTGCGGTAACCGCTAGTCAATTATACTAATATCTATAAAAAAAAACGGAAGCGTATCTGGTCATCTGTTGCCTACGTTCAGCTCAATATATTAACTAGGAAATTTGATACTTATTTTGATGAATAGCTTTGCATTTTATAATTATATACCAAATAAGTGACGTAGGTATCCAAATAAATTGCTGTTATTCGTAGAACCTTATAAATAAAAGATATTTTTAAAGAAAGTTAAAGAAGAGTTTTATTTCATTTACTACTGTTAATTGCCTCCTAGTCTGTTGTCTAGTTGCCTGGTCGACAACGGAATACGAGGATTTGGGTTTGATGAGACAGAAGAAACTCTGAGAGATTTGTCGTCGTTCAAGCCCGTCAACCTACATTGAAGCTGCGTGGTGGGTCAACGCTCTGAAATCCTCTACTGAGTATGGTACCGTGCCAAGAATTGGTACATTAACGGGATAGTGCTGATGGTTATGATGGAAACATGGCTAAGGAAATGAGAAATAAAACGAGAAAGGATTTTCGTGAGATTAACATTTAATACTATTTTATTTATGCACCTACTCGTACAATCAAAATTAAAGAGAAGAGGTATATATTTTTAATATTAAACAATAAAATAAAGCAAAACACTGGTACAACACACAATGGCAGTGCATACCTAAAATAATAACGTTAACATACTTATAATCTGTGTATCTGGACATGAAATACCATCGCTTACAATCCAATTTCAAATAGCCTTTGTTCACCACTATATCAAACGGCTGCTTCGTGGCCAAATATATTTAAAAAAATACAAGCGCGATGCCAGTTTTGCTGAGAGATCAACCACAAGCTATCTGTCAACGTATTTTACGCTCACAAAAGAAAACCTCTCATTAAGCGGTTAATGGATTTCGTTCCTTTATTGTTTTCTGAATTATTAATTTATTTATTTCTTTGCAAATTTATACAGGTCTTAAATATTATGGTTACCTCTTAACCAAATTCCGCTTAACAGCATGCAAATCATGTTTGTATAATAGTAAAAATCATGTCAAATAAATGTCACACCTTATCTATGAGATAGTCATTCATTGCAAATAACTTTTTTGCATTCATTCAGAATTCCTTAAATTTGCGCTTAAACTAAGGCAATTCGCGCGTCTCAATTATGTGTAAGTGATTATATAAAAGTGGACTGGTGCAGAAAAAGCTCGAAAAGAGCTGTTTTGCTGTATGGGTTGCGTAGTTTATACATACGTGACGTTTACTGCTACAGTTTACAAATGAATCCAACCGACTGATGCCCTTCACACACCTGACTTGACGCCAACTCAACTCGAATTAAAGCATTTAAATGCGCTTCATGTCAAATGAAATTAAGTGCCGTATGAAGTGTGTGACGCGACGAGTATAGCTTGTTTAATACACAGTTGCAAGATTTAGCCCATACTAACATAGCAAGTTAATTATATGCTTATTTGTTGTGGCATAAACCGGTTCCTTATTACTAACTTAAAATTTTCCACAAGCTGTTATCCTCCTAAGTTCCCGCTATTACGAAGTGGGGGGCTACCAACGTAGAACTGTGTAACTTTCGTAGTTCAAATTATTGATTTTAATATGTATAAATGTTTTTTTTATTTCATTTAACATGAACTTGGCGTAAACTGTTTTTATGTGTTTCTACCATAAACATATATTTTACATAGTTTTTTTAACAAATCATATCACTATCATAACATTATATTCATAAATATTGTAACATTTTTGCAACAATTGCGGCCAAAATTTTAAATCTTCCTAAATCTGATATAAGTTACACCATACCTGCAAACGCATTTTTTAGTTTAAATATGTTTTAGCCAATGGTCACGCAGAACATTTAGGAGCGAATATCAACAATTTTTTTGCCAGGGTTAGAATACCCTTTTGTGCACTAAAGAATATTGTCAGTGTAGTTTACTTAAGTTGCATACTGCATGCTTACATCTGGGACATATGGTATGAATGTATACTTATCAAGTTGTCTTGCTCACAATAAATTTCGCTTATGGAGCAGCATCGCAAGAGAGTAACTGATATGTATTATGATGGTGTGTCTCAAATAATTGCTTTAGTATTGTACTATGACAGTGCCACATTTAATCTGGGTGTATGGCTGTTGGCTAGTGCTGATAATGTTATTGGCATGTCTAAGGTGCTAGCATCAGTACATTTTGTCTTTTGCAGCAATGTGTCATAACCTTTGAATTGAAACATGCAGATCAGCAAGATAAGAACACAACTAGATGCAACAATATATTACAACTTATACCATACTCAAAATTGTTTGTGTATTTTATTATAATCCTGTATCAAAATATTCCTATCGTACATTCTCTATCACAAGTTTCTCGGTCTGGTACATGTTTCCGACAACCACCTGAAATATATAAAAATGACAATATTAACAAAGATGTTATACTAGGCCAAGAATAGATATTTGCCAAAAACTTAATCATTTGTTGAAATATGTGGAAAGAAGTAACTATCTGTGATTAAAAATAAAGCATAACAGAGTTTGTTGTAGATTTATATATTTGGAACTAACAGTACGATTGAAAAATTTATCTTTTCCCTGATTTATTGAAGAAGGTGGTAGACAATGAAGATGCTGCTGCTTTATGTAGTTCCAGCTGGTTTATCTTGTTATATATAAAGCTTGGACCCGGTATGCTTCTTCCATCGGCATTCCCTATCCTAATATAGTATCCCTTTAACCTATTAGGGAGGATGACACTGATGATAGTGAATTTTAATCTCTGTCATAAAATTACTTAAGTATTATAGAAGGTAACTTTATATGGATGGTCATATTTAATAGGCTTAGACCCAACAGGCTGCGTGCTGATGCTTAATAGCCTAGCAACTCTTAGGAAAAGATAATAACTATCAGAGATAAGTTGCTTTGAAAATAATGCGGCTCCTGGTGAAAAAGGGCATTGGTTGCAAGCCATAGACCAGGGCATGTAAACAAGTAAAAATGCCATACCAGTTATTAACAATGGCATTATTTAAGTTTATTTCAGAAGAAGGTTATGAATACTTTATGTTACCTGACGTTGGATTATCTCCAGATTCTGTTTCCCATATTCAAATTCTTTCTTTATTAATTTAGGGTCTGTTAATAATTTACTTTCTTTGAATGCATCTCGAATGCGCCTTAATGCGTACAACCTACAATTAAGAGAGAAAATAATTAAGAATAGATATTGTTAAGCATGAAAAAAATTATAACTGAATAAGTGATACCAGCGCAAAAAAATAATTGCTCCCAAAATGTAGCTCCTCAGTATATTTCGTTGGTTGGGTACAATTCCCAGGTTCAGACAAGCAATTAGTTGATTACCTCACTGGCACAGCTGGGAGCAATGTGGTTTTAAACAGGAGGTCTTGGGTTTGACAGGGGCATATTGGAACTTTATAATTTATGAATTTTCTCTTGTTTGTCCTAGTGGGAGGCTTCGGCCATGGCTAGTTACTACCCTACCACAAAGATGTGCCACTTAGTGATGTAGTGTTCTGGTTCAATGTTGCGTAGAAATTGATCAGGGGTATGGATTGAATGTAAATGCCATATCCCTAACTGTTTAGCCTGTTACCATCGTAGACTGCGTCATGACATACCAGCAGTTGAGATTGTAGTCAAAAGCTAACTTATTTTGTAACAAGCAGAAAAATCATGTTTTTCTTAGTAAAAGTCCATTTCTCAGAGAGCACATTGGGAGGAGCTGTCAATACCAATCATTTGATAGCAATCGTTATATCCTGCCAACCTCATCAAAGCAGCTCAATGGGTCTAGGCTCTGAAACCCTGTCTGCTATGAGAGATGATGCTTGTGCTGCACTATAGGACATATTTAAAGTACACATAGTAACTAACCATTTTAAACATGTACCAATAATAAAAAAACTGTCATTTGAGACTGCTACCTGTTTCAAATGGCAGTTTTTCATCAGTGATGTAAAAAAAAAACGAAGAGGGTGAAATAACTCAGTTCAAAGCAACGAAATAGCTGTTCTATTCCAGTATGTTTTAAGCTCGGCAAATCTTGGTAAAAATCACTAATCTTACCAAACGCAGTTACTTAATCAAATAAAAATTAATAAGTTCTACCCGAGATTTTAAACGATTTTTAGGTTATGTAATTATTTTGGAAAATTGTGCAATAAATACCTGAAATTATAGTTGGAGAACTTTTTAGATTCCTTCATTAGCGATTTGTACAGCGACAAAACTTGGATTTTTGGTATTGCTGATGCCATTTTGTTAATATTACGAAGGTTTTTAGAACATTAGAATACTAAGATTTGGAAACGTCAAACGATAGTAAATAAAAGCAAGTGCTGCCAAGTCTTAAAATTGTTTACCGCTAGAAATATTATAATATACTTTTTATTAATATGTTTTGATAACTACCAAAACATTAGTTGTATTAAAACTCGAGTGAATCGTTTGTTTTCCAAAATAAAGAAATCATCGGCATCTCGAAATGTAAACCGAGGATATAGGTATATACCAACCAAACAGACATATTTTCTCATCACAAATCTTGGAATTTTTTGAAATTACGAAGCACAACACGGATCCTTGTTTAGTTTTAAACGACTAGTTAACTAAATCTACTTCTTGTCGATAAGCCAAAATTATAATTTATACAAAAAGATTTTGGTCCAAAATAAAACTCGCACGTTTTTCAGAATACACACTTAAAGATAACAAAACAAACATTTTAGATGTAAAAAAAGGAAACAGTACATTTTACTTTCGAAATATATTATATTTAAGCGTTTTCATTATGTACTATACATATATATGTTATTTTTGATGATGAGTATACAAGCATTTGACACGAATATCAATATAAAATGAGCTAATTTGTTTTTTTAATATAGTAACCCAAAAAATCCGCATCACGACTTGCAATTAACTGGAAACCCCAATCTGCAGTCAAATGCTGTTATTGAACGGGGAGCTGTCGTCATTTTTGTTTTTAAATTTATTAAATTATTTAAGTTTTAAGCTCAGATCCCAATTTAAAGTTATGAAATAGTGTACACTGGACTCGTCATCTGTATTATTTTTTTCTTACAACCATAAAACGTGAGTAAATATATTTTACAACCTGTACTATTTAGTTGTTTACATATTTTGTGCATACATTTAAACTGTTTTACTTTCGTGTTTTGCTTTGACATCCAATTAGTGAGTTTAATTTAGCAATAAATAACTGTAGGATATGATATAACATCTAGAATACACATAAGTATGTTATTGTGTAAGAGATGCTAAGAAACCGGATTTTGATGTCTTCTTTTTAAGTTTTCTTTTTAAACTTACACGTCCTTGACATGAGTCGTTTTAAGAGTCATACATACTTAGAAAGCATTGTTGCATTTTAAACGTGACAGATCATGCGGCACTCTTATTAGCGTAAGAACTACTGAAGTGCGTCTCACAACACACTTAAAGTAGAGTTTCGTAATCATAATAAAGAAAACTAAATACTCATTAGGCTTATTTTTAAATAAATAATTTATCGAATATTTGACTCATCGTCTAGTTTTAGGCTTAACTGAAAATAATTGAATCAAAGCTTTAGTTCCAATCTCATTCATCAGTATCAACAAACCATTAGCTACATGAGATTGGTCCAGCATGCAGGTTTCCTAACAATGTTTTTTTTTTATCCCTAAAGCAAGTGATTTTTATTTGTGTAAATTAAATCACACATAACTCTTAAGTCAAAGCCATTGCTTTTAAATTTCATTAGATTTATGAATCCTAGGATTATTAGATTCATTATTTACAGCTAATCAAGTCCAACCCATGGTCCTGGTGAATTGTTGAGAGCTCAGGATCCTCTACAGATTTAACTGATAATAGTGGCAATTCTCTTGTACACTAATATCTAAAGATAACTAACACCTAAAATTAATAATCAATTGTATCCAAAATCTTTAGATGGTTGATTTAATTGAGAAGTGCTATACTATTATTATACAGGAGAGCAGTGGTGTGCATACAAAATAGGGGGAGATGATAAATCTCTGGTACAAGTTATAAAAACTTATTGATGGCCTTTTATAACTCATAATATGCCTACCCCCTGCCTACATTTAAGTTTATATCATCTGCCTGCTAAGTGCATAGCTTGTATGCACGCCACTGCTCACCTGTATAGAATAAAAGGATAGCACTATTTTCTAAATTAAATCTGCTTTCTATTTTGGATCAGAATCAAAATTAACTTTGGCTGTAAGGTGAAAAGTCTATAAGTGTACCTTCCCTTTAATTGTTTTACTTGTGGAAAAGGAAAACACTATATAGATGTTTCAATATAGTTTAATTTATGGGATTAGCACCAGGCTTGTTTGCAACAGGGTGTGGTAACAAAGAAGTTGGTGCAAAAAAAATGCCTCCGTAACTTTTGCAGGTACTTCTGGTATACATTTTGTTGGTAAGACCGTAATCGCCTACCATCTTTTTTTTAGTTTAAGAGTTTAGACACAGCATCTTGGTGGTGTACAACCCAGTACTCAATACCTCCAATCGCCCACCAACTTCACGGTTATATGGGCCGAATCGCGGGAGGGTGCGATACTTGCTATTTGCGTGTTGCCGGGCCGCCTTTCTGACTTCCTACGAATTCTTTAATATTCGCTCTTGTCCATTCTGCCATTCTTTGCATTCTGGGGCTCGACTCCACATCTACGGGCTTGCCGCGTTCTGCAACGACTCAAGCCGATACCTCGCCGGCCAATAATAATGGCTCCGGGCTTATTCCTTCTTGCGTGACAACTATGCGCAAATTTCCGCAGCCTAATGAAGTTTTCAGCTATACAGTAAGAAACTTTGACGAGTTTGTACGACTTATGCGAGTGCACTTGCTAGTAAAAACGCCCTTACCTTATGGCATGCAGTCTCCGAAATTGACTTCGATTTAGATATATGGACATTACGTTCGAATCCGCTTGCGATATCACTTTTGATGGATTACAAATGTGTGTTACGGATTGTGGAATAATGTTAACCTTTATTTATTAATATCTATTTATTTATTTAAATAACTTTATCGCATAATATAGGAAACACACACACACAGGAACACTTACTTAAACAAAATATGTGCAAAAGGCGGCCTTATCACTAAAAGTGGTCTCTTCCAGGCTACCTAATGGAATAAGGCAATGAGTGACGGGAAATCGCAGTAAAGGACTCCGAATAACTGCGAGAGTTACATTTTACAATTCTTAGAATATTTGAAGCTGGGCAGACAGTCCTTCCCGTTGAGAGCGGCCTGTAGTCCAAAAGGACTTTTATAATCTATTGATTGATAGTGAAAAAAGGAACAAAAATTCGTTGAACAAATTATTCAGAACCCCATTTTATGCGATAAAGTACGTTGCCTGATTAAATCACCTACCGCTATAGTCAGTGTTTACCCGAGTGAGTGTTGTCATCCCGTCTTTACACTACGGATCCCTGGCAAAGAAAAACTCAGCTACAGTAATTGGTTAATCTACCTAGTGTTGTAAGTTATTCATCATTGTTACAGTTAGTTCAACGCGAACTTAGCGGAAATCTTCAACAGTAATCTGTTAAGGACAACGAGACAATGGGCATTTAATTAACTCAAGTATTCACGGGGTAGTTTAGACGAGTGTATGTAACCGTGCGTTTTTTCATAATCACCTATACATTTTCCATAATCGCCGCGCTGGACAGACGGATTGGTGATCTCAGTAGATGTTAATGGTAGCACGGAGAAGGCTGCTACCCGTTCTCCGTTGTATTCCCCTCGTACGGCACCCGAGGGAAGAAAAGGGATGCCGGCAACTACTCGTATGTTCTAATCTGCCTGACCCACATGGCACAATATTCTTAATTGCTGCGGCTAATTTCAATACGTCCACAGCGACTATTGAGTTTTTCAGTAGATTCTCGGAGGAGTCTCAGATGCTGTAGATGTTCCTGGCCGACCGTAATCTCTTTAAAATCAAGTGAACCACCGCGCCTGCTCGCTTTATTTCTGACAATTTAAAGAAAATTTGGCTATCAATTACTCTTTGTTGTTTTTTCCCTACCTTTTTACTATCGAGTCATCAGTAATCGAGCATCGTCAGGATTTGCACCGTCGCATATTTGATATCTTCTTTCATTTTGCTTCCTCGTTTTTAATACGTACATGGATCTAGAATGCCCTTCTAGCCTTTTGCCCTTCACATTGAATCTTAACACCTTCCGATCAACAGTGAGGTAGAGTAGAGTATATAACAAGATATTTACGTAGCGTAACTGCTAGACCTGCTCGACCCCATAATACCATTGGTTATGAAGGAATTAATAACTACAGTTTTACTGCACACCACAGAAAAATTTACAAACGTGAAAATCAATAGAGCGATACAATTTGATCGACTTATCGCTACATACAACCAAAAGCTCTAAAAGAAAACATATGGCTATCGATAGCATATAGACATATGGTAGGTGGTGAATGTATTATGCTCAGTGATTTAGTTTATTATGTGTTTTTTATAATTTGTCGTCTACCGTTTGGTTGCAATCACACTCGGGGATAAAACAGCCTAAGGTTAAATGAAGGGTTTGCATAAAACAAGCCTTTTAACTCTTGATGTGGAGGTAGATATGTAAAACAAAAGCCGGAAGGGCTTTCGAAACCTTTGCGGGACGTATTGCAGCTCTCCCAACTAGATTATGCGTTCCGTGAGAATACGTCAGTTTGCCACGCTTTTGAGACATATATATGTAAGCCCTGTATATATATACAGGGCTTGTAACCGTGCCGTTTATGGTTTCTGTCTGAACTAGCTTTACAGTTACATTATTTTTTATTTCTGATTGTAGATGTAGATCATACTTATAATATGTCTTGATCTATTAGTAACCTATTTAAAGCTAGCGACTTTGTCCGCGTAGTGCTTTTTGCTCAAACGAAATTTTGTTTCGCTAAAAAGTACCCAGAGAGACACGGAACATTTCCCTGTAGCTTTCTTTCTGTCTACTGTGTCTTCCTGGCGCGTTGGTAAGCGCTGTGTGGTCTCATATATGGAAGTACCGGGTTCGATTCCCGGCAGGGCAATTTAGAATTTTCTCTGGTCTGGCTAAACGCCTCCCACCGGGCGGTGGGAGGCTTAGTCCTTGATTAGTTAGCCAATTTAGCCAACCGATAAAGACGTGCCGCCAAGCACTTTAGCATTCTGATGCAGCCTTGAAACCGATTAGGGGTTAGCCGGCTTCAACCGTAAATTATCTATTATCATCAGTTATAACTTATCACCAGCGTGAATTGATAAAAAAAGAAAAATTGCTTTAAATATTGTATTCCAAAAGAACCGTACATTTTTCTGGGATAAAAAAATGTCCCCGGCAAATAAAAATCTCTGCGGAAAAATAAACGTCAATCCGTTGCTTCGTTGCTGCGTGAGATATATACAAACGAACAAATACACTCTCGCAATTATAACATTAGCAAGTATGAATTCTTATTACTACAGATTATAAAGTTACCAGTGTTTTGTTCTATTCATAAGTATTTCATTGCGGTGACAACTGCGTTAACTGTGGAAAGTACATTTTAGAAATGAAGTAGTTTCTTGATTTCATTTGTGTTATTAACTCTCAAGACTTAGTGTACGATGTATGAAACAGAAGAAATACAGATGGTAAAGTAAATGCTTTGAAAACCCAATAAATTATTTGCATGTTGAATTTACAATGCAAATTAAAATCCCTATCCCTACTTCCCTACTTAATATAATAAATGTCAATGTAAGTTTGTTTGTTAACCTTTCACGCAAAAACTACTTAACCGATCCTCATGAAACTTTGTACACA
The DNA here is from genome assembly GCF_905163445.1 of Pararge aegeria. Lineage (NCBI taxonomy): Eukaryota > Metazoa > Arthropoda > Insecta > Lepidoptera > Nymphalidae > Pararge > Pararge aegeria. The sequence goes on from NC_053186.1 coordinate 741,788, forward strand.
TATTCTTAGAAGTGTTAGAAGTAATATAGGATACTTTTTATCCCGATATTAAGCTCGGTTCCTTTGGGAGAGGGGATGAAAGTGTTTGACGATTTTACACCATAACTCCGACAAATTATAACCGATTTAAATAATTATTTTTGTACCTATATCTATATATAGGTTTTAATATGTGTTCAATTTTGCCCAAACTTTGTGTAGATCTCATGAATGCGGTTGGAGATAGAGGACTGAACTCCTCAGCGGACAGCAGGAAACTGCTCATTTAAGGCTTAGCGATACTGAATACTTTATTTTTTTTTAGAACTACAACTGAATTGAATTCTACATAAAAAAACAAAATCAAACGCAGACAAAGTCGCGGGCAACAGCTAGTAATATATAAAATGAAATAAAAAACCCGGACTCTCAATGTAGTGTACATTATTCGTTGAGATGGCGGATTGAAGCGGTTATAGCGCAGCGGGTAGAAGCTCACTTTCGGAGGGCCGAGTTCGAATCCCAGCACGCACCTCTAACTTTTCTAAGTTATGTGCGTTTTAAGTAGTAAAAATATCATTTGCTTCGACTGTGAAGTAAAACATCGTGAGGAAACCAGCATACCTGAGAGTTCTACATAATGTTCTCAAAAGTATGTGGAGTCCATCTATCAGCACTGAACTAACGTGGTGTCCACCACGTTGGTTTAGTACGGTACGGCCTTAACCCCTTCTCATTGTGGGAGGAGATCCGTGCCCTGTTGTGGGCCGGTAACGGGTTGATATGATAAGACCGAAAAAACGCGTGCGAAATCGCGGGCAACAGCTGATTAGTACCAACTATAATTATAAAAATGAAAGGCACTTTTGAAAGTACCTCATATCGACTTGATTGTCCTTTCGTGAATGCGACCTTGTCATTTAAATTTAAATGTTAAAAACCTACGTATTGTTCTTTTTGTTTATACCACTACAAGTTCGCCCTTGTCTGCAATGTCACCTGCTAAGTGATGATGCAGGCTAACCTGTATGGGTTATATTAAAGGGCAGTTTTGTTAAACCCATACCCCTAATCGAGGAACGCTACATCGGTGATGATAATCCACGTCCGAAGCCTCCCAGACTCGAGAAATTCAGAAATTATAAATTCCCGAATTTCCCCTGCCGGGGATCGAACCCGGGGCTTCCAAATTAAACCACAACGCTTAGAGGGAGGTCGTCGTCAAAGACAAACTTGCCCGCGACTTCGTCCGCGTTTGTTTTTGTTTTTTAAGCATTCAAAAATAACTTTTCTTTATAATGTAAACAAATTACGATTTGTTTACATTCTTTAAATCCGCGATAACTTCTACATTAAATGACCGATTGGAATTCATTGAAAAGTATTTTACTGCTATACAACGTGTAACGGAATTATGAAATACTGTTGAAGGGTGCATAAGTATATTTCATGAGGAATCACTATGTAACATATTAAATCAAAAGAAGTATATTTATTTTTACGTACTAATTCTAGTCATTCTAAGTGTTTACTTATGACAACCCTATTGAAGATAGAAAACCGACACGTACATAGTACCTACGCTACGCGGCGCGTACCAAATAAAATGTCAGGAATCACTTGATTTTACTTTTGCATGTGATGTTAGGGCTGTATCTGGTTGCTTTCAGTAAAAACTATGGCAGTGGTTTACTGAAAAAATATTAGGTTCTCGGTTTCACATATAAGTCTCAGTAAATAATGTAGCTCTAAAGCCTCTGAATTATTATTTCGGTCTTAATTTACACGTTATATAAATAACCTTGTTGGATAAAACTATTTTTGTTAAACCCACTTTTGTTTCTACCGGCGATCTAATCAAATTTTAAAACACAAAAGCTTTTATTGCGACTTTAACTATGATAATTAGATATATTTCCTCGTGGACTATTTGTAGGTAATAACACTTTAATCATGAAGTACATAAGTTATATGTATCATCAATAGTTTTCTCAGCGCGCGTCAAATTATGAATTTTATAAAGGACATTTTACTACTTCGGTTTAAATTATTGCCATTTTCTCCAATTTTTAGATAATAAATTGTAGCCTATGTTAATTCCTAATATTAAGCATTCTACTGGTACAAAAACTGTTAAAATCGATCCAGTAGTTTTGGAGCCTATTCGGTTAAAGCAAAAAATCTTTACTCTTAATAATAGAGTCAAACCGCGACGCGACGTTGATCAAGTGATAAAGTTAAAAACAAAATTATATTTGAATTCTGTTTCTGAAATAATGTATACAGTAGCGAGTATTATTAATATAATAATTAATTATTAATACTGACTACTTGGAGGTACTTAGTACGATTGCTTGCCAATTGGGACGTCGAATGGATATATTAGTTTCATACGCGGCTCAGTATATTAAATGCATTATACATTATCAAGTCTATTGCCCAAGTATTAAGACTCCAATTGTAGTGTTATGTTATTATGTAATGTTTGCATTGATGATTCAAAATGCGTGCAATTCTGCGAAACGTTAATTTGGTCACTACGTCAAACTAGTTTAGTCCCTCGTCTTGGCCGCGTGGATGACAGTAGCCTGTATCACTTTGATGCGTGAAATAAAGACAGAGCAAATAATTTGCAGAATTTTAAAATGTCAATAAGGGCGGAATTTTGTGAGTTTCTATATCGCATATCAACATAATATGTTCAGGAAGTCAGACCTGCGAGATATTATAGTTGTTGGCAATTTATTTATTTTAACATCCGTTGGTATAAGTATAAGTGGTTCCCACGCATCATTCCACTTCAAAAAATTCAAAATTCATTTATTTCAAGTAGGCCTAATACAAGCACTTTTGAAACGTCAAGTCTGTCCGTGTGTAGTGACTCTACCACCGGTTCGGAAGGCAGATTCTACCGAGAAGAAGCCGGCAAGAAACTCAGCAGTTGCTCTTTTCCAACATCAAAAATTTACATTTTATATTTTAACATTCATTTTTCTATCTTGTGAGAGGTGAAAGCGGAGCCGGATGCTTCCAAGCAACCTTGTCATTAAGAAACTCATCAATTGTATAATAACCTCGCTGTAATAAATGTGTTTTAACACATTCTTTAAACTTATGGATTGGTAGGTCCAAAATTACCTTAGGAATCATATTATAAAAGCGTATACTCAATCCCACAAATGACTTCTGCACCTTTCGCAGACGATATGCAGATGTCACTAATTTATGACCATTTCTTGTAAGTCGACTGTTTATATCCACTTTTTGTTTATAAAGACTAATATGTTGTCTTACAAATACTATATTGTTATAAATGTATTGTGAGGCTACCGTAAGTATACCAATTTCTTTAAATTTTTCACGGAGGGATTCACGTGATTTAAGTTTATATATTGACCGTACAGCTCTTTTCTGCAATATGAATATAGTTTCAATATCAGCAGCTTTGCCCCATAATAAGATCCCGTAAGACATCACACTATGAAAGTACGCGAAGTAAACAAGTCTTGCTGTTTCTACGTCAGTAATCTGTCTAATTTTCCTGACGGCGTAGGCAGCCGAGCTTAGTTTACCTGCTAGTGTATCTATATGGGTACCCCACTGAAGCTTACAATCCAAGGTCATGCCCAGAAAAACTGTGGAATCTTCCATTTTTAGTGATTCTCCATTTATTATTATATTTTTATTAACTTTCTTTACATTTGGTAAAATAAATTCCACACACTTAGTTTTTTTTGCATTTAAAAGTAAATTATTGACAGTAAACCAGTGCGACACATGCGACATAGCACGGCTTACATCGTCAGAGTTGTCTCTACCTCTACCACTGCCCCGTACCTAACATGGTGGGCGGAAACCACAATTCGTTATATTGGATTAACTGCAGATAATATACCCACGTAATGTGTAACGTAATATTTAACTTAATTATATTATGAACGATCGACGTGTCTTGGCGCAAATAACTTTATAACCGCGACTCCGGCCGGTTAGGCCGCGTTTTTTTTTTTTTTAAATCCCTAGTATGATTTTTCGGGCTTGAATCATTCTATGTCCATGTCCGGATTCAAGCTCTATGGAAAAGTTCGTATTTTCGGTGTGCATGAATAAAATATGTAGTTTTTTAATCTCGCGGGAACCCTTTTTTACACGCTTTATATTAGCTTCACTTGTATGTTTGTTTGTAACTAGTGTTGCCCAAATTCAGTCTTGGTCTTGCAGTCTTGGTCTTGTTCTTGCGTTTTTGCAAGACCAAGACCAAGAACAAGACCGCGTATTTTTAGCAAGACCAAGACCAAGACTGACCGTGCAAGACTTGAGCAAGAACAAGACATAGCCTGCAAGACTCTTGCGTCTTGCAGCTAGGACTTAGCGCTATTTCACGGAGTAGTTAGGTGTAACAGTTCGGTGTATAGGTAGGTAGGTACGCTTAGGAATTCTATGAGACGCAAAAAACTATATCAAAGAATATGAAAAACTGGACCTATGCGCATTACGACTAATACCATAAACATAGCGAATAAAAAAATATCTATTAAAATCAAACTGAGTGCATGCATAGTTATGTTTTAACCATCGGCACTTTGATAATGCGGCATCAAAGGTTTTGTACTTACTTCTCAAAGAAATTTGCCGCTTTTCGGAAGTACATGGTTATGATACACGCGCCGGCGGCTTCTTTTGAAATCTAAAACAATCGTTGCCGCCGCGCCGAAATCATAACATTTGACACTATTCATGCAAAATAATTTCGAATTTTAAGAGTACCTACAGGTGTTCCAAAGAATAAATAAGTTTCAGAGTGCTTAGAATGAAAATGAATACATTATACTGATCACGCAAGTAGTATTATGATTAGGATAAAATGGTGAGGATAGGTAGTAGATGTCATAATAATTCATTCTAGTAAGTAATTATAATATTGATTACTTATATGGTTTTAAACTAATTACTTAGGTACTATTATTGTACATTTAGTCATTATATTTCTTAAGTTTTTACAAGAAAAAATAGCAAAAAAGTGTTCGAATATCTCTGAGAGAGATGATGAGAGTAAGTATTTACTAGCTGTGCCCGCGACTTCGTCCACGAGGAATAGTAACTTTGGAGGTATAGTGACGTTCAGGATTTATTTATTTATTTTAAAACTTCTGTCATCAAACATACAAACGAACTCTTCAGCTTTATTCAAATAAATGATAAATCGTAAAACTCTTTTATTAAATTTCTTATAAGTTGAGGGTTCAATCTCTTTCTAGACAGATAAGTATTGTTCTTTAAAATACAGTCAAGTTATTGTAATTAATTTGTTTTTTTACATGTTTTAGCAAATGTAAGCTTATAAATCATAAATGTTTATTAAGAAACAGTTACTTCCATGGAAAACGACATATAGGTCAGTTGATTTTTCGAATTTCTTATCAAATCTTCAGTTATTTATTAATCTGCTTGATCTTTACTATGGCTATGTTAATTCAAGCTCACAATGTTCCAATTCTAATACGTTTTTCTAAGATTTAAAGTAAACTTTAATAAATAGTAATAGACTAATAGGTAATTGCAAGACTTGCAAGACTCTTGCTGCAAGACCAAGACCAAGACCAAGACTGGGAGCGCAAGACCAAGACCAAGACCAAGACCAGGTGTATTGGCGCAAGACCAAGACCAAGACTGGCTAAGTCTCGTCTTGTTCTTGCATTTGGGCAACACTATTTGTAACCGACTTCTTTGGGCGCGATTTTGACCCACTTTAAACGGTCAGATTTCTTTCAAACTTTGTAGACATATCGAGGACCGATGACAATACACTAATCTGAAAAGATTATTCCAATTTTCACCATAAAAAATAAGATTTTTTACTAATTACTACAGCGCCATCTAGACCCAAATGTAAAAAACCTATGGCGTTCGCGTACCTAACAAATTCCACAGAAAACATTTAGCTACTAGATGGTAGAGGGCGTTAGCTATTACTTTTTAATGGGCTGTTTTAAATAATAATTAGAACTTGCATTTCAAGAGACGGGCACACTGAATAAAAAAAAAATATTTTATCTCTTTAATGGTGGATGGGTTACCGATTAATTTTGCTCTAATAAAAATAATAGATCAAGAAAAACTAAAAAAAAATCGCTATTATGAATAAACTAAAAGAAAGAAATTAGTTTAGTTTTTTATACCAAGCGTGTTTTTTTAGTTTGTTTGAACTATTTAATTATTATTCCTTGGCTAAAACGTATACTGTGCCGATCTCCAGAATGCAAGCTTTATAGCTGTTAAACATTGAATTTACTAGTGAATATAATTTTATTTTATACCAAACAAGAAAACCGGCCAACTGCGAGTCGGACTCGCATAGCCCCTTAAATTGATTTCATTCTGTTTTTTTTTGTATTTGTCGTTAAGTACAACAACAAAAATACATCACTCATATTGCTTTATCATATTAACCCATTATCGGGCCACTGGCCCAGGCCCATTGGTGCACTCTACACGCCTTGAGAACTTTGTGGAGAGCTCTGGATCCATCATCATCTGTGGAAATTTTAATAGAATACTATTGAAATACTATTACTTCTATGCTAAGCGACTAAGACACCGGCAGGTATCTTTGTATCGTTCGAGTCCATGTAGGATGAGTGTATCGATAATGCAGTCGTATTTATATCGAAATACCCACCAACTCAATGTCATGAACATTGGTTGTTAATCAAATATAATTTTAACTGTTTCTTGAATACTAATTTCTAATTAAATAATAATAATTGGCGTATTTGTAAAAAACCTAATCAAATTAATAAAACATCTGGCTAATATGATTTTATATTTAACAAAAGTTAAATTATTTACCCACTTTATAAAATTACTGTAATAACTGCTACTCCTAATGTAGTTTGGTGAAATAAATGAAAAATTCAAAAGGGATAAGTATACTCTAAGCCTTTATTATTTTTTTAATATCATGAAAACTATCTTTACACTAAAAAAAAAAGAAGTTTGGTTAATTATGTTAATTTAAATTGCTTTGTTTGGTGGATATCATTAGTTGTTACTTTATTTATAAAGTTGTGATAGACAGCCATATAGCATCCTGTCGATAAAGATAGCGGCTTGAGCTCACACATAAATTATGCACACCAACTAGCTGATGACGCGTTATTCGTCGGCGTTTATCAGGGTTCTATACAATTCTCCCTGGAACCGTTTGTTTTCCTGGGATAAGAAGTAGCGTATGCTACTCTCCGTCCTTTCAACTAACTCTATGCCAAAATATCAAGTTGATCGTTTGTTTAGTTAGGGTGTAATAGAAGGACAAAAAAACAAACACCGTCTTGTATTTTTAATATTAGCAAGCATTGTAAACTAACGGTTTCCCGCGACTTCGTCCCTGAATAGTTGTACACAACTTCTGCAAAGTTTAACCGTACAACTTTCCTATACAACGTGTAACAGAATTGTGTAATAATGTTGAAGGTATAGGTATAGGCATAGACATAGGTATATTTCATAAGGAATCACCCTGTAAAAATATTAAATCAAAGCAAGCATATTCTTTTTTTTTATAGAAACGAATTTAAAACGTTCTAATTGTTTACTTATGACAACGCTATTGAACATGAAAGACCGACACGCGCATAGTACCTAGGCTTGGCGAAGCGTAACTAATAAAGTGACAGGAGTAACATGATTTCATTTTACATGTGATGTTAGTGCTCTATCTGAGTTCTTTCAGTAAAAACCAGTGGTTTCAGAGACATAACATAATGTACCTCTAAAGCCTGAGAAGTATTATTTCGGTTTTCATTTATACGTTGTATACAGCACAATATACCAAATATACCCCAACCTACCGCGTAGTCTCGCTCATCTGCTTTCCTCAGGAATTGGGTTCTCAAATGCAAAAAAGATATGTTGAATCGGACTGATATCTCTAGTTTTCAAGCGTTCTGAGTTCTGACCAATGAATATTTATCCCCTGTTTAACCTCTTCGAGTATAAAAAATGTAACGATGTTCACTCTCGAATCGGGTTTCAAACGTTTAATTAATAGAAATCGGCCGACACCCATATTAATTTAAGATTTCAATCATCTTATTCTGTGACTAGCGGACCCGCGCGTCTTCGTCCACGAATGAGGCACTTAAAAAATTAGTCGCATGTTGTCGCGGACTGTTTTATAGAACTTTGGACTCGGTATCGATTGTAAAGCATCCCACGGTCAAAATTTTAAAAATATATTAAATGTACAGAAATCTTCCAGTTACAGATTTATTTGGGTATAGATTTCAATGGCCCCGACATAAGGTAGACTTTTTTAATCACATTGAAGTAATACAACTCATTAATGCAATTATAATAAGTCTAAACTATATCTGTTTTAAGTTACGGTTGCGGTTGGATAACTAATAACTAAATAAAACATAAATAGCGATTCATGCTTTGGGAACACTCCTCTTTTCCCGTCGTAGGTTAAACAATAAATAGAAAACATATAAATCGCCTACATAAGATATAACATACGTGCCAATTAACATATAGCTCAGAGGATGTCCATAATTTAACACTTGTCGCCCCCAATAGCTCACCACAGTGTTAAATGTATATGGAAATAGGTTCATCTGTCCGTATCTATCTATTTGTACTTATAATAGAGCTGTAGAACTGGCTCGTTGGTCTATTGGTGAGTATGTTCCACTGCGTTCCACGAGGTCCTGAGGTCGGGCCAATGTATGGTATCTATTGGATTCCTCTATTAAGAAATTAATAAAAAGTACCAGCCCGGAGCTTGAAAATCGACGGTGATTTCCCCCGTGCCTCGGAGAGCACGTTCAGCTATCGGTCCTGCGTCTCATATCTTTTTTTTTTTTTTTTTTTAGAATACTTTATTGCACAAACTTAGAAAAAATACAAGAAAAACACAAGAAGACAAAAAAATAAGTAAAATTAAAAACAATTAAAAAAAAATAATAGTAGACTTTTGTAGTGGAATAGAGAGTACACCTCTATTTGCTCTCGTGCACTATAACTTCTCCCGCGTAGGTGGAAAATCTTCGACCGAGATTGACAAACGTGGCCGAAATCGATCAGGAAAACTGTTAAAGCTAAGGAGTTCACTTTTAACACGCTCGTGCTATGTCAAGTCATATATACATTGTATAGGGTTCCTATTAAGGTATTAAGGACTACGTCAAAGATAAAACTGCTTGGGTGTAAATTATCAGCTTGCTTCTTTAATAGTGTTAAATGACAATGTGAGATGGTAATAACACAAAAAAAACAACTGGCTAAGTTTGTTGTGGGCTTCTTTGGGGACCAGGGCGCGTTTGGAAGTTTTAGAAGGGACATATAAACGAGTCCCCGAGTAGGTAGTCCACCAGCTCTGAGGAAGATCTTCCTATTGCTACTGTCGAGGGTATCTCCGTAGCTTTCGTACAGATTCGAATTACAATACATTGAGCTAATGCGATGAAATGTGATTTCAGTACACTGTACATCATTGCAACGGGCAACCCCGCTAAGCGTAATGTAATGACGTACTTTACCTATAGAAAACAGGTCTAGTTATTAGGCATTGCCGAACGAGCGGTGTGGAAATTAACATTGCTTGTTTGTTCCAGCATCACATGGCACGGGATGTGCACCTGCAATGGGATGATGAAGACAGGTACACCACAGACCGAGACAGCGACGACAGCCCCATACTCAACTACAGGTAAACCCACGATCTCTATTAACGTCCCATAGCTGGCACATGCCTCCCAGGCCTAAGAGAGAGACTTCTAGAGCAAGGACCCACCAAGCAGTAGAAGTTATTATCACAAGCTTGTGACATTGACCACGTCAAGCCGATAAACCTGTGTGTGGTGTGGGGCAGACCAGCTAGTGGCTTGGCGACGCACAGTGGGCGTAAATTCCACCTTCCGCCAAGCAGGATTTTATCTTTAAAAGAATATAATGATTATGTTTTTGTTTACGTAAGCCATATTTATTTCTATGCAACTATTAAAATGTACCTAACAATGTCAGTGCAAAATAGTTTCGAAGCTGGCACACGTCTCGCATGACATTTTGATTTTGTCGTGAAACATATATTTGCGCGCCTCGGCAGCAAATTGACCTGCATGCCGTCACAAAAAACGGCATGACGCTCTCTTATGCTGTTATAGCTCATTTACGCCATCGCTTACCTTTTTTTTTAAATTTATTATTTTATCATTATTTATTAAAGTCCCACTGCTGGACACATGTCTTTTCTCTCATAGGAGATACGGCTTTAGAATGCTGCAATACAGGTTGGTGGGCTGTAACGATTATTGTCGCAAGTTAACCACTAGACCAACGAGGCAGTTTGTTTTATACGATCGAATAATAACTAGTTTCCTTCCATTATACGGAACCCACAGTGCACGAGTCTGATTCGCCCTTGGCCGATTTTTATTACTATTTATCAAGTGCAATAATTATAATATTTTTATTGGCCTAATAATAAATCCAGATTGATCCATTAATTTGGATAATATAATCAATTTAGGTTACGGATACACTATTTTATTTCACTCTAATCTTTAGGGTTTATTTCCTTTTATGTATCACCGGCAATGACGTCGCAATTATACTTCGTTAACTAACTTCCACCCGCTGTTTTACACGCATTAACTCAATCTTATACTAATATAACAACCCGAAGAGTTTTTTCGTTTGTTTGTTCCCTTGAACGTGAACGATCTCAGCAACTACTGGTCCGAATTGTGTTAGATAGCCCATTTATCGAAGAAAGCTATAGACTATATATCATCAAGCTAAGGCCAATAGGAGCATAGCACCAATAAATAATGTTTCAAAATCGTGGGTTTTTGTTTCTATTTGAGAGCTTTTGCTGCGTGCGCTGCGTAAAGTTTTCATGAAATCTTGTATGACATAGTTGCTCCCTGCATATGTCTTTCTTTTAGGGTTGAATTATGAGACGACTAAATCACGCGGGACCGCTATTCTATATAAATATATATTTATATATAAAAATGAATAGATGTTCGTTAGTCTCACCAAAACTCGAGAACGGCGAGATTTGTATTCCATTAACTACCTTAAGTATTCAAATTTTGATAGTATACTTTCACTGAAATTTCTGTCCACTTTGAAGTTTAAAGTTTGAACTAACTAACTTTAACTTCTACTTACTGCGCGTCGCAAGTCTGGCGCAACACCTCACTAGCATGTCGCATGCCGGTGACGTTTAGCCGCTAACAAAAATAGCTCAATGCTGCATTTGACTTTAGATATGCATGCACGCAACTATTTTTCACTACAAAACTTTTACTAAGAATCTACCCTAAAGTTACAGTAATAAAATCGCTCCTTTGGTCAAAAAATTTTTTTTTTTTATGTTGCGCCTGACATTACAATATCAGCAACACCACGTATGTTATGTGTGGCCCGACCTAGAAAAAAGGTGCCAGCTCAGCATTGTGCTGCATTCGCCAGTGGAGCATACAGCGCTGATTTTCAGTTTGCGAAAGAGATAAAACTTATAACGCCCGGTTTGGGTTGAGGGTTAAAAAGGTAATTAGATACCGCTTAACGCATGATATAGCACTTTTCGCGCTATTGTGGCCATAATGCGATGACATAATGAATGGTGAAAGTCTTACTCGAAGCGTATATTTTATGTTGCAGCCAAAATGTGATAGCTCACGCAATATGGTCGCTTTCTATTTCTTTTTATCGCAGATCGGAATAAAGTTGCCACCACCCACAGCAATCCCCTTCCCGCGGCTGTCGTACGAGGCGACTTAGGGGATTTTATTTTATTTTATTATTATATCTTTAACCGAGCAATTCTTGTATATATATATATATATATAATTGGAATCTCGGAAACGGCTTCAACGATTTTCATAAAATTTAGTATACAGGGGGTTTCGGGGGCGATGAATCGATCTAGCTAGGATTCATTTATATTGGAATCTCGGGCAAAAACTGTAAAAAATATCCTTTTGAGAGATTCTGATGCGTGCGATGCGTGAACGGTAAACGTTACGCTAAACGTTACGCGTAAACGTAAACGTAAAGTTTATCGGAATTGTTTCTTTAAAGTTCTATAAAACAGGCTCATTCGCGGACGAAGGCGCGCGGGTCCGCTAGTTTTATTTATTTGGGAGAAAACACATGTACATATAACAATATAGCTCTTTAAATAAGTGTGGGTTAATATGTAATACACAACACTACCCGCATAATATTGTAAGGAGCGGTTTGGCGATACGATGTATATACAAGTAACACTTAACTATGACAGATATATTAAATAAATATACTACGACAATACACACATCGCCATCTAGGTCCAAAGTAAGCATAGCTTGTGTTATGTGTACTAAGATAGCTGGTGACCATTTTTTATGATTATAATACACATAAATACTTATAATATACAGATAAACACGCTAAAAAACATTCATGTTCGTCACACAAACATTTTCCAGTTGTAGGAATCGAACCCATGGTCTTGGACTCATAAAGCAGATATTGGAAAACCTTTGTGTATTAATAATTTTCTGGTATCCATATTTTTAGGGAACAACACAGCTGTCATGATGAAATACGCTGTGACAACCACACAACCATTTCCGAATAAATCTCTTTCGAACCAAGAAATAATTTTGCCCTCCTTCTATAAATGAAGGAATTATGATCGTAACATAGATATATAAAAAATTTACCGGCTTAGTAGCCGGGTGTTATATATTAAAACGGCAAAAAAATTATGTCTGTTATATGAGAGCCCCCATGTTGTGAGCCCCAAAGCGGCAACGAAGGTACATCATCAGTAAAAATTTAAAATGTCTAACTATCACAGTTCATGAGATACAGCCTGGTGACAGACAGACGGACGGACAGACAGGCACGGGCGGTGCCGTTATACCCTTCGCGGAACCCCAAAAATCCGAATTTACAATCTTCTTTTTGAAGGAAGTTCGTTAAAATTTATTGTCTGTTTCCAGATACGACAAACACCGCCGCTACGAGTACAATATCCGCGAGATCAAGCCAGAAAGAGAGAGAAGATGGGCGGTGACCCTCGCCGCCAAGTGCTCTCTTTTCAGCACTGCGATGATACTGTTCTGCGTGCTTCTCTACATCCCCGTGTACAACCGGGCCAACGACCAGCTGCCCAAAGGTGGGTTGTGAAGCTCTCCATTATTGCTTTTAAGTAGAAGGTCCCAGTTTCTATACCCGGAAGAAGTTATAATATCTAAATTACCTCTGGTCTGGTCTGGTAGCGTCGGCCGTGGCTAGTTACTACCCTATCGAAAAAGACAAGAAACCGATTAGAAAAAAATAAAAAAAAAGGAAGTTTTTTTTAAACTACCATAACTATTTAGGCATCTTAGGCTGTACCACCAGTTACCACCAGGTGAGATAGCAGTCAAGGGCTAACTTTTAGTGGAATAAAAAAAAAAGTATTTTTATTTTATTTCCACCCAGTGCGGATTGGTGGACTTTTTTTTCAAATTCAAATTCAAATCTTTATTTGCGTGATTGCAGGTTAACAAATTTGATGTTATACTAAAACATAACAAGTTACGTGCTACAATCTGCCATTCTATGGCATGCAAATTATAATAACACCTTAATTATAAAATTATTTTTCCAATTTATACAAAATGTCAGAATATTAAGGTATCAAAAATTATGAAATTAAATTACAATGTCAACTTAAAATTAAATAATGTAAAGTAAACCAAAATATAAACCTAGAAATACAATAATTTAAGCCTTTGATTTTAGATATTCGTCTACTGAATAAAATTGATGAAGCATAAGCCATTCAATAATTTTAATCTTAAATTTAGGAAGAGGTATGTCAATTAAAGTATTTGGTAATTTGTTATAAATTGTTATTGCCATACAATAAACATTTCTTTTATATAAAGAAAGGTTTATTGTATGTTGTGTATTGTATGGTCTTTGAGAACATTATGTAGAACTCTCACAGACATGCAGGTTTTCTCACGACGTTTTTCTTCACCATCGAAGCGAGTGATATTTTTAAGTTTAAAACGCTATGTGCGTTAATGAGAAAAGTTGGAGATGCGTGCTGGGATTCGTACTCCGCCCCCCGAAAGTTAAGTCGAGCTTTTACCCACTGCGCTATCACCGCACAATTGTATTTAGTGTAGCAGCATGTACTTGTTTCGGCATGCCTTTTTTTTGCATGCCAGTTATTTTTTGACTAAATTGGTTATTACGTGGTTTAAAAGTAATCTCTTATCTTAATTAGTTGATAGGAAACAGTAATTAAGCTAATTATATTTAAAAAAAAAAACAAAATTGATTGTTCTATAAAAATTACAACATATATAGTAGGTTTGACCACCATACTCGATCAACTCTATTTAAAATAGAATATTAATTGATTCTCACGAGAATGACATCATTCTCGTGAGTACATTTCTCAATAATGCCATATTTTCCTCCTTCCCAAAAAACTTGAATGCTCTACATATCAATGCGCAGAGTATTCCTGCCCATTTTCCCGATTTTCTTTCCCCATTTGATAGAGAAAAAAAATACGGGTTTCACTCCGGTGTGTCGAAACAAGTGTAAACTTATATTGGCGCGTTAGAGATATTAAGATGGGTTATTGGGTCTCCCGTTGAACCTTTATTTATCAATTGTATTTTATTAATTATTAGAAACTTTAAAATGCATTATTATTTCGAAAACTCTGGTATCATCATCGTTATCATTAAAATGATTACAATCTAAAATATAAACTATAGGTTCATGGCAACTAAAGTAGGAAATAAACAATTTTGATTCGAAGCTGTTACATATCTCGTGAATACAGCATCAATTGTACTTTTATATCTCGTTGTGCTAACATTGTAATGATTCGACACAGTAAAATCGAATTATGTATTTAAAAATTCAAATAGCTGCGTCTCGTAACGGTTTTTTTTTTACTCTAATAGACTAGCGCTTGACCACAATCTCACCTGATGGAAAGTGTATATGTGGCCTAAGAATTGACGCTCTTGCCTTGAAGATGTCTATTCATTCTTTTTTAAAAGATATCCAGGTTGTAAGAATTAGGAAACACAGAACTCGGAAGGGTGTTCCGAACCCCAGCCATGCGTATAAGAAAAGAAGATTCAAATCGCTTCGTGCAAGTTTCTGGGATATTAATAACATAAGGATGGAACACGGTGTTTTGCAGTGCGATGGTAGAATGGTGTCGCGAGTCCAGAGATATTGGATAGAAACAGGCGTTTGCGGAAATCCATGATATATTATGAAAATTAACCTTAATTTGCTATAGTCCGCGAAAAGCAGGAGAATCTGTATGGTGTAATTTATAATTGATTCAATCCTTATACTCCACACCAAAAAGATCTTCGGCAATGTACCCTTTACGCACGTTTCGATCCGAAACGGGAGCATCGTCAGGATGAATAATTGTTAAGGAAATAGATGGATCTCTCTCTGAACTAACATTCCGTTTACTGTCTTTTATTAATATCCTTCAGTGCACTCAGAATCTGCCAAACATCTGTTTGTTTTTTTTTGGCCCTTTCAAGGTTACTTGAGAGATTCTCTACTTTCACTGACCACACAATTATCATGGGAGACTTAAAAACTTGTCTCATTAAAGATTACCATCTCGCTAGAAAACTTAAAAATATATTCAACAAACTCCATTTAAAAATATTAATAAACTAATGCAACACATTATTTTCCATAACTGCACGCCCTCACTCTAAGATTTAACGTTAGTGTCCTTCCCTAATGATGTTCATCATGGTCAATTTCCTACAGAAGCATTTTACTATAACGACTGTTCGTACGTAACGCAGTTAAAACTTGTTTTTTTTAAATTGTCTGGACTAAGTAGTAATAATATTAATAGATATAAATATTTTGACTGCGGAAACTATAGATGACAAGTTAAATATTTTCAAATCTCTTCTCACAGAACTTATAGATGTGCACGCTCCTTTGAAAACCGTAGAATTAAAACATGTTCCTGCGCCCTGGGTAACTCCTGAGATTAAAGATCTCATGAGCAAACGCAATACGGCCGAAAGTAAGTACAAGCTCCGTCCGACAGAGCAGAATCTCACAAAATATGAACACCTCCACAACCGGTGTAGTAAAATCCGTCGCTCATCGAAATTTTATTTCAACTTCTTCTGGTAAGGATTTCTGATTAAAGGCGTTACTAAAGTTCAGAAGAACAAGAATGGTAGCCAATTTGTTGTATATACATTTCCGGACGTCATCGCAGACTTATAGATATCTAAGGCGTTGGAGGAATCTTCTGCTGATTAAGACAATGATTGCGTTAGTAAATATCCATTGACTACCTACAATTCAATAACGCTCCTTAAAAAACTATCAAGAAATGGCAGAGTACTTTAAAGAACATTTGCATTAGATTTATATTATATTATATTATGTGAAAGTTCGACCATATATAACAGTTTCGAGTAGAGCTGGAGTGGTTATCAGCCTGCCGACGCGAATACTATGCACATATATACATGCTTTGTTGTTTCTATCGTGTACTCTTCTTTCCTCGAACACCATTTTATTTGAAGGAACGATTTACCTTTTACGGAACGGATGGCCAGATCTTGCTTCGTTCCTACACCGACAACAAAATCAGTAACTTTTTTACGTTTAACGCCGGGCTTAATCCTTGAAGATATTCAAGAAACGTTTAAAAAAAAAATTCTGATTTATGTACGTACATAGTACGTAGTATATATACTGTATCCTAAAGTGAGAGGTGTGCTGATGCTTAACCATACTGAATACCTTAAATGTTGCCACATATAATATGAGGGCTTCGCGGGTACGACTGGATAATAAATAATAGAAATTCTCTTATTTATCTTTTTGCATTAGAGCTTCACTGTCTTTAACGATCACCTTTCTTTAGTTAATAACCTCAAAAACACGATAGCTGACTGATTTCTTTCTAGAGAGTCATCCATATTAATTTGCATGCATGTATTTGGGGACAACAATCAGTGTAGTGACCATGTAGAGCGCATACGAGCATGTTTTAGGCCAATAAAGATCAATTTAAAAGTTTTTATTTTTGTATACTGCACAGTAGGAAGTTATCATTGTAAAACCTGGAAGAGATCGCTTAAGCGATAAGACCGCCTTTGCACGCCCCATTTTATATTCTGTTCCTTCTGTATTATATGTACATTGCACACAAACATTTTATACAAAGAAAACACTTTGTATAAAATGTATGAATGCAAGTTTTATAATACGCGTGTAGTAATTATTTGTTTTAATGTTGATTACGTGTTATGTTTGCAGTTGCTGTAGCAGGCTGGTCAGTTCACACAAACCGGGACACAAAAATATACGTCCAGCCAGACAATGTGACCACAGTACACGAACCAAAATACATTTGTCCGAAAGCTACCAGAAGCAAAACCAATAATCTATTCCTCTTAATAGTAGTATGCTCTTCCACAAGCAACTTTGAGAAACGGGTAGCTATAAGAGAAACGTGGGGAAGTTATAAAAACTACCTGAAATCGGGGAAAATTTTCCACTTGATCAGGGAAAAATACGAGAAATATAATTACACTTACGACCTGTACAGAGAATCTATAAATCCAAGGCTTAACGTAAATTTAAGTGTAAATAAATTAGTTAGGAGGAAACGTGACATATCTGTGATTGGACGAGTGTTGCCAGAATTGGCGAAGGCTTTGCAAAGCAATTTGGCCAACGGTGATAATGAGGTGCAAGAAAAGAGATTCGAGGACGAGAAAGAGGAAGAAGCGATGCCGGAGTTCGATATGGAGAAAGAGTTGAATGAGAATGAGGACTTAAACATGGACTATGATTATCCTTCTAACGTTATGAAAATACCTCCGAAAGGTAAGTACTGCAACTATCCTTAATATTTTAATTTCCTACAGCTAGGACTAAATATTTCGACGGCCGACTAGCGCAGTGGGCAGAGACCCTGCTTTCTGATTCCATGGCCGTGGGATCGATTCTCATAGACTGGAAAATGTTTTTGTGATGAGCATGAATTGTTTTCAGTGTCTGAGTGTTTCTATGTATATTCTAAGTATTTATGTATATTATTCATAAAAATATTCATCAGTCATCTTAGTACCCATAACACAAGCTACGCTTACTTTGGGGCTAGATGTGTGTGTTGTCGTAATATATTTATTATTATTACTATTATTATTAATTTTATTTTATTTATAGGTTACGAAGACAACCCCGACCTAGACGAAGTTTTGTCTATGTTAAAAAAGTCAAAAGATTTCCCTAAGGAGGAGATTTTGGAAGAGGAAACTGGCAGCACTGTCGATTTTAAACTGGTCTTCCTCCTGGGGTTGCCATCCCAAGAGAACGACACATCAATCCAGGATAAAATAGAGGAAGAGGTGGAGAAATATGGGGATGTCATCCAGGAGGGTTTCGTTGATTCATACAACAATTTGACGTTGAAATCTATTATGATGCTAAAATGGGTCACTAACAATTGTAATGAGAGCGGTAAGTAAAGATAAATTAATCAATCTTCATAACAAACTAGAGTTGCCCTGTAACTTCGACCGCGTATATGAATTGCTTAAAAGATAGACATCTGCTGTCACAGAAAAATAGGACATACAAACCCCTCATTCAGCCATTATTGCATGCAGTTCATTGTGTCCAAAAACAAGAAAAAAGGCCCCGCGCACGTCTCATCACGTCGCGCACGAATCATATTAGTTTTTAAGCTGTTACTTTATTATACTAAAGTCGAGTGGTTTTTTATGCTTCAATATTAGTCGTGTACACGGTTTCTTTATGTTCTGAATGCGGTTGTTTTCACGGACTTTTTGGAACTTTGAAAGAGTAACAATTCCATCGTATGGAATGTATGTACCTATGTACGTTTCATAGGTTTGATAGGCCCCCATAAATTAGAATTTTTGAATTGAAATTTGAATTTGATTACAACCGAGACTGACGACTTCATTGCACTCATTGAAGCACGTGGGTGAATAATGACAATTTCCTAACCTTGACCTGGTACCTTAGTAACTGACATATCTCAAGAAACTAAAGTGTTAAAGGATGGGGCACATAGGTCGGAGAACAAATCGACGTTGGTGCTCTAGGTATTTGAATGGCGACCTCGTACCTGTAAACTCAGTGTTGTCAGACCTTCCTAGAGTTTCCTAGACTCTGTTATGTTATATGGTGCACCAATATGGGTAAACACATTAAAGATGGATAAGTATAAAAAAATGCTGACAAGAATTCAGAGGCTGCTTGCCATAAGAATATGTGGTGCCTATAGAACTATCTCTTTAGAAGCCGTGCAGGTAATAGCTGGACTAATACCCATAGAGCGACTGGCTTTGGAACGTACCAGAAGATACAGAAAAGACAAAAATACACCTGAAGAGGAAAGAAAAAGAACGTTGATAGAATGGGAGGCAGAATGGAGAAGCCGTGGAAAAGGAGCATGGACCAGGGAACTTATACCGAACCTTAAAGAGTGGATGGAACGCAAACATGGAGAAGTAGACAGATGGCTAACACAGGTTTTGAGTGGGCATGGTGTCTTCAACACGTACCTGCATACCATAGGTAAAGCCATAAGTGACGAGTGCCCCTATTGTGGCGAAAATGATACTCCACAGCATGCCATCTTTGAGTGCCGTATGTTTGAACGAGAAAGAAATATGACTTTAGGAAAAGGAAGCAAGTTAACGCCTAAAAACTTTATACCCAGAATGCTTGCGAATAAGGATGAATGGGAAAAAGTTGCTAAATTGGTAAAGCTCATTATGAAAACTCGGGAAGATGACGAATGGGATAGGCAGAACATCGAAGCCTGAATTAAACAGCTGCCTTTCTGATGGAATACTTAGTGTAATACCGGAAAGTACAGTGGAGGATGGAGGAAGTTTTTAGTCCGCAGGTCACCCCATAATTATAGGTGAAGTCGGGCATGCCAGTTAGTGGTATCCATGAGGATTTTCCTCCTCCATATATAAAAAAAAAAAAAAAAAAAAAAAAAAAAAAAGACCTTCCTAGAGGTGGACAGATTATATTAAACGAGTCCCCAGGAGTTGGACCCAAACGGTACAAGACCGTGGTCCGTACCGTGGTCTGCAAAATACCTCTGTACTGTTGGCGTCCATTGGTTGACGTGATGATGATGAGCTGGTACCGCAAAAAATTACTGACGGAAATATTTAATTTCTTAACTAAAAGGTTTGCTCAGAAGAATGTGTAAAATAAAACGACGTAACTCAAATGGGTATATGTTACGAACACATCATATAACTCAGTATATATTTGAACCAAAAACATTCTACCGGCTTGATTTTTGACTTAAATTCAAATTCTTTATTTGGAAAATGGTAGGCACTTACTTATATATATATGTTATCATTTTGTGTTTCACGCATATTTTGTCGTTTACATCGACGTCCAAATTTTGAGGTAAATTAAGAAGCATAATATTAAGTGTAATGTCAGTACAGCTAATTAGGTATATATATATATATATATATATAGTAAAATATTTTTGTGCACTAAAAATAATTTTATTTACATCCATAAATGTATGTCTGTCTTTCCAGTCCGCTATTTTCTCAAAACGGATGACGATGTGTACGTCAATGTGCCAAATCTGGTTCTCAATCTCCAAAATCGATCTCAAGTCCACGACAGCACCAAGGGTCAAGAGAAGGAGTATCTTCTGATTGGAGACCTCATATGCGGCGCGAGGCCCGTGCAAGACGTTAGTAATAAGTGGTGAGTGCTGTTTATTTCACACGCACACACATACACGTGGTAATGTTATTTAAATATATACTAATTAAGAGTTCTACACTTTATTTTAGGTTACTTTTAAATGGAAACTGAAATATACGTTATGTATAAATTATATTAATTTATCTTACTGAGTACTTGTGATACTATTAATTATGGGTGGTATCCAATAGCGAGTGTTTCATACGTGCATAAAAGCACTACATACCTTGTAGTGTTCAGAAGATGATAAACTATAATATTCATTAGAGTCAGAAACCATTTAATTTTTTTTTTCATTCCACGACATATAACCCTTGACTGCAAATCTTGACGGCCGATTTGCGCAGTTTGCAGCGACCCTGCTTTCTGAATCCGAGGCCGTGGGTTCGATTCCCACAACTGGAAAATGTTTGTGTGATGAGCATGAATGTTTTTCAGTGTCTGGGTGTTTATATGTATATAAGTATTTATGTATATTATTAATAAAAAATATTCATCAGTCATCTTAGTACCCATAACACAAGCTACGCTTAAATTGGGGCTAGTTGGCGATGTGTGTATTGTCGTAGTATATTTATTTATTTATTTATTTATTTATACCCCTAATTGGTTTCTACGCGACATCGCACCGGAACACTAAACCGCTTTCTTTGTCGGTAGGGTGGTAACTGGCCACGGCCAAAGCCTCTCACCAGACCAGACCAGAGAAAATTCAAATCTGTTTTATTGCACCAGGTACAGTCCGCGGTACATGTACGGTGGAAGGGTGTACCCGCGGTACCTCTCCGGTACGGGGTACGTGCTCTCGTCCCATACCGCGATGGCGCTGTACGAGGCAGCTCTGCGTACCAGCTACTTCCATTTAGAAGATATTTATATCACAGGTAAGTCGCAATCATATTTCGCATGATATGATTCAACATGCGAAATATGAATATCTATATAATATGTATAGTGCAATGTACTAGACTACATAAAATAAGTAATTCATTCAAAGGAAATTGTATACCATTTTACAATAAATTACCAGTTGATATCTTGGAGATGTCTCTGAAAAAGTTCAAAGTTTGTATTAAACTTAAGCTTATAGAAAAGTCCTATTATTATTTATTTATATAAAAAAAAATGCTTGAGTGTAAATTATTGCTCTAACCAGTTTGCTTCTTTAATAGTTTTAAATGACAATGTGAGATGGTGATAACAAAAAAAATAACAACCGGCTAAGTTTGCTGTGGGCTTCTTCTTAGACCAGGGCGCGTTTGGAACCCCCGTAGCTTTAGTTTTATGTTGACGAATTTAGTTATCACCATCAACTCACTTCTATGTCATGTTTAACATGTAATGTACGCATCAAAAGTGCCATCTATGTGCCTATCTGAATAAAGAAATATTTGACTTTGACTTATTGAAATGAATGAAAAAAAAACTGATATATCTATATATTTATGCTAAGTTTTTTTTTTTCAATTTTGTTGTTCTTTTTTTTTTAATATGTGTAGTTGGCTTCTAGCCGTTCTAATTAATAATAAAAAAAAAACTAAAAAGTCAACTTATTACCGGCCCTCACTTACAAGTCATGGGTTGCCTCTTCGTATAAGAAGGGTTAAGGATGGAGTTAACTGATGAGCGATCTTTTTTTCCAAGGCATGTGTGCGGTGCGAGCCAAGCCACGCATAGTGCCTCGCGACGAGCCCGGCTTCTCGTACACCGCCGTGGGGAACAACGCGTGCGCCGCGCACTCGCACCTCACCGCGCACCGCGTGGAGCCCGCGCACATGCGACACATCGCCACCAGGCTGGCGGACACGCGCATTGTCGACAAGTGAGTAGTCGCCATCACATGTTCGCGACACAACGTGACGCGACAGTCGGTGACAGATCGCGACGCGTCAGGCCGACCCAAACAATCCACATTGATGAAAAGTGAATAGTCTTCGTAACACGTGTGCGACACAAAGAGACGCGACAGTCGGAGACGGAACGCGACGCATCAATCCGACACGAGGTTTCTTGACAGATGAATAGTCTTCCTTGCAAGTTTGTGGCACAACGCGATGAGACAGTCGGCGACAGATCGCAACACATCAGTCCGACCGCAACGAACCGCGTTGAGGACGTGTGAATAGTCCTCATCACATGTGTGTGACACAACAAGACGCGACAGTCGGTGACAAAAGTGACGCAACTGTCAGACACACTGTTTATTGACAAGTGACTAGTCCCCGCGATCGAGACGCGACATTAAGTAAGACATCGCGACGCGTTTGGTCGACCAGTGAGTAGTCCGACTTTCCCCTTTAGCCTGGTCAAATATAGTTTGCAACAGTCGGTAACACAGAAGTTGGCATCAGGTTTCCTGGTCTCACTGGCCTCGTGTCTCCGAGAGTACGTTCGGTCGTTTGTTATCAATAACATGCGCTAAACATCGTTATCGTTAGCACTCACACCCGCAGTACCACACTACCGACAAAGACGTGCCGCTAAGCGGTTTAGTGTTCCGATGCGATGTCGCGTACAAACCGATTAGGGGTATGACTACCATATTACCTAACAGGTGCATCATCACTTACCACCAGGTGAGATTGCTGTTAAGGGCTAACTTGTAGTGAAATAGAAAAAAAAAAATTAAAAAAAAACTTTGTTTCAGATGCGAGAGAATACGACTAACGCAGGTAAGAAAGGACCGTTTGAAACCAAAGACTTCTTTGAAAAAACTTCCGAAAAACCTACAAATCACCTAAACGGATAACTCTTTTCTAGAAAAGTAAATTTGCCAAAACTTTTATATCGAACAAAAAAATTGTATAAAAAAAAAAAAAACAGCCTGAGCTTAAATAATTATATATTAATTGTAAAACACGTTTTGTAGGTAGCTAAAATTGCACCAATGTGCGCCCAGCCTTAAATATAAGATGAACAATTCTCTTAGTCCGAAATACAATTTACTTTTAATTAATACTCATAAGTGATATTATATCAGTAACTTAAAGCGTTTCGACTTTTTCTCTCTTTACGACATTTTTTTAGCTTAGAACTTTTTTTCTTAGGATTTTTGCCTTAATACTTTTTTTTATCGGATACTTTTACATAATGAATAGGAAATTTAGTAAATTGTGATGTAAGTGACATTCCAAATAGGGCATTTGACTTTTTTTACAAAACAAGTAGTTAGTTTTGAAATCCTTCCCTTGTTTGATTGGTAGTAAGGACAATAATTATACAAAAAGAATTTTAGTAATAATTTTGTTATATATTTTATTATTTATCATATTTTTTTATTGATCTAGTCTGAATATATTAATGTAGTTTTGAGGTATTGAATGAAGAAATTTATTTACAAGCTTTTTTAAATGGCATATAAATTATTGTTTTTTTTTGGTTTTAAAAGTTCTCGAAGGTGTCTAATATATTTATGATATGTTTACGTTTTGTATTATACTTATTTTTTCTTATTATTTATATTTCATTGTTTTATTTCTTAAAAGTTGTATTTGCAACGCCATCTAACGGTGATAAACTAATATATGCAAAATAAACTTCTTTATCTTCTCTTTCTTTCTTTTATTTAACGTTTTTTTTTCTTTTATTTGGTCAATTATATATTTTTTTCATGATATCATTCAACTTCCCATGTGGGTCTAAAATTTTAAAGCTTGGTAGCAAAAGTATATTTTAAATAATCTTACCGAATAGGGCAAGCCGAATAAGTTTTTTATATTTTTTTTTCAAATTACTTTTTTATACTAACCTATGATCTGGGTATCAGAAGAATGACGAAAAAAATGACGTCACACGTTTATTTTTAATGCATTAGCGACATTTTATCCAGAGGCATTTGCATTAAACGTCCGTTGCGCACGTGAGATTACTACCATCGCATGTAATGTATTATAAAGAATTGTCAGTTTTAAAATATATGAAATTATATTTTAGAAATAGAGTTCCTATTTGTATGATCGCTATTTTGAGACGTTATTTTATTTAATTTTTATTTTATTGTTACACTATTCAAACTAATTGATTGGAACACAATATAAATTAAAATTAATCAATTTATTTTATTTTATGCATATTCATTTACGTTAACTCAATTTACAACAGAACTGGTTTATTTTAGTGCTAAATCTGTTGTGCACAAATCTCTAAACTTAACTAAATTGACAAGTGTAGAAATAGTGTCATCCTTTTACCAAATGACAGAGGTAATTGTAAACGTGTTATTTTAGTTTCGCTTGGAGATTTGTACAACAGTATTGGCATAATTATAAAGCTGAAAATTGTGCTCGTTAATTAACATTTTTTATAGCCCATGAAAACCGTTCGTTTTTTCTGGGCTAAAAAGTAGCCTAGCCCCCATCCGTTCAATTAATTCTATGTAAAAAATCAAGACGATTGTTTCTTAAATAGGGCGTAAAGTAAGGTCAAACCAACATACAACCGCATTAAATATATTAGTATGTAATAACATTAAAATCAGTTTTAAGCTCACATAATCTTTTTACATTTCCCCCATAACTTTCGGGAACAGTCAAATGCCCTGTTTTTATTAGTTTAGACTGCAGACACACCGACAGGTGGTAAGTGTCAGTGTAGTTTAAGGTCTAAAGTGTTAGCCACGCGCGGCCGAAGCCTCTACACCTAACCACATACCCTCAGGCACTTGCCACAATTAAAAGAATAATCTCGTGTTATGACATCTGTTACATGACATTTTTTATATAAATATTCGTGTCATATTGTCGTAGAAACTCTATTTGTATCAATTATGTCAATTAGCTTACGACGAATTGCCATTATTATTCTCCCTCTCTCTCTTGTTTTTTCTCTTTTATGTTATAATTATGCCTTAGTTACAAAACGATAGGTACAATAAATCAGAAAATAAACTTTTAAGTATATCTAATATCTCTCTCTATTGTTCTCTACTCTTTTTATTGTATGAATACTTTCTATTGAATATAAATTAAAGTTATTATTACAAATATACAGAGAAAAAAAAACTTTGTTATATTTCAGTACTCTTCGATTGTTTTCTACTCTTTTTTATTATATTATTAACTATATTGAAGTAGAAGTTTAGTATCTTTTCTTTAGATATAGTCGCTGTTCTACCATATAAGGATTTATGAGTTGTATTAAAACTAGTTGATGGATAGGCGAAATGTAAAAATTACCCTCTTTATTTTAGTGTTTATTTTGTAATAAAACCTTACTTACCTACTTGATTACTCAGGATCAATTTGACTTTGCTCACTAGTTATTCTGTTCATCGCAATTATCGTAGCATAGACGTGTGTTTTGGTACTCTAGGACTAAACTACCACCGCGGTGGTAGAGTGAGCCCGACAATACACACATGCAACCTAGCCCCAAAGTAAGCGTAGCTTTTGTTATGGGTACTTAGATGACTGATGAATATTTTTATGTATAATACACATAAATACTTATAAAATACAGATAATACACCCAGACACTGCAAAACATTCCTGTTCATCACACAAACATTTTCCAGGTGTGGGAATCGAACGCCTTGAACTCGGAAAGCCCTGCCTTACTAACTTAATACAAGAGT
The DNA here is from genome assembly GCF_905163445.1 of Pararge aegeria. NCBI lineage: Eukaryota > Metazoa > Arthropoda > Insecta > Lepidoptera > Nymphalidae > Pararge > Pararge aegeria. Next base: position 768,150 of record NC_053186.1, read on the forward strand.
ACTGAAAAGTTTCTGATAGTTGCTTCCCTGTACAAGACTGAACGATAACGTTCCCTTCTAACTAATAAGGTCATTGTGTATTAAAGTCTGGCGTGAGTAAAGTCGAATTATCCCGTAAACACGTCCTGTAAAATAAAATTGTAAAAAAACATTAAACAACTTGTCAATGAAAACCGAAATATTACTTCACATGCTTTAGAGGTACAGTGTTCACTGTCTCTGAGACTTGTCTGTGAAACCGAAACGCTATTAGTTTATGATTAAACCACTGCCATAGTTTTACTGAAATAAATCAGATCCAGCTCTAACCTCACATGCAAAATTAACATCAAGCGACTATTATAAATACGCGTCGCGCTGCGTCGGTACGATGCGCGTGGCGGTCTTTTATCTGCTATAGGGTTGTCATAAGTGAAAACTGAGAATGTTTTGAATTAGTTTGTATGGAATAATAAATAGGCTTCTTTTGATTTAATATATTTACAGGGCGGTTCCTTATAAAATATACTTATGCATCCTTAACATTTTTTCGTAATTCGGTTACACCTTGTATACTTACCTAAATACTTTCTTTATTCAGTTTGGCTAATTGTTAAAAAAAAATTTGAAAAAGTCTCTCATAATTCAATTTATCTTGTAAATAATACTACCCTACAAAAACGTGGGCTTAGAAAATAAGAGAGTAATCTTCCATAGTATAATTCATAAAATGAAAAAAAAATACGAAATACTACGCTGTGTTATCAATAATTATTATTGAAGTCATCGAAATAGGGTATTTCACTAACTGTAAAGTCTTGAAATGTAACGTTGGAATTCAATGGAAATAGGATTTAAATGGTTTTATTTTTGGTATCCATTAATGGATAAGTCATTGTTCACACCACTGGTTTAATTAACAATGACTGACCTGCTACTTTCTTTTCATCGTTATCACGTCAAAAAACGAATTATGTTTATCTTGAATACCTTACTGTAAGTCCTAAGTTAAGCTTATTTTATAATTACGTCATAAAACTATAGTGTGTAAATTACCCTGTAAAATAAAGACTTTGTTCGTCTTACACGGCAGTTTTGCTAACGTATCCAATATTTGTAAATTATTGAGACAATAAGATAAATAATATGTCAAGCAATATTTGCATAAATCAATATTGAAGAAAATACTTTTACTTTCGGGAAAACCCTACAGTGCCTGCGAAAGAGACGGTGCGGCGGTGTAAACCGCGGTTTTTTTTAACAAAATAGTACTTAATTCGATCAGCTGTTTAAATGCTGCTTTTTATCGTATTTTGAATACTGCCTGGAGACACTGTACGTCAATAGGTTTAACAGGTCGCTGTTGTAAGACGATAAAAAGTCATATATATATATTCCTCAATATCGCGTGGCTTCTAGCGGAAAGTGTGTGATATGCGAAGTGCAAAAATAGATCTTCTGTCGTAGGCAATAAGTTTTATTTAGTTTTTAAGACGGTGTGATAGTACTCCTGCCAGGGGAATAGTGACGTTGTGGGTGCCTTTCTAATGCGTACTTTTCTTAGGGTTCACGATAAAATGCCACGTAATGCCACAGTCTAGAACAATAAAAATGTACAGTAACCACCTATTATATAATATAAATATCGTATGCTATCATTTTGTAAAAAAGAAACATTTATTTACGATAAATTTGTTATTTTGGTGAAGTCCATATACTTTCTTTGTTATATTAGGCGAAAAACAGACAGATTTCATTTTAATGAATACTGTATTACCCCATCAGCTTAGTACCTACTTCCTTAAAACTCTTGTAAAAAGAACTCCTGCGAAAAAAATGCTTCTTATGCCAAAGTTAGTTACGCCTAATCGAAGAAGATTCCTTACATACATTTATTTACCTTTCACTAATGTTTTTCATTTTTCCTAAAGATTTAAGGTGTTTAAGAAAAACCAAATTTATTCTTTTTCATCTGTGAAGTGTCAGTTTACGGGTCTCATGAGCTCTAGGACTTGCCGAATCGGTGTCATAACTTTAGATGGCGCCTAACTCCGTTAATCATCTTGTAAGCTTTAGTAAGTAGTTATTTTCTCCGCGCATCACGCAAATCATTAGGCATCCGACTTAAGAGTTTCCTAGGTTTAGTGGAAACGGCCATAAAAACCAATTGTTTAAGTTCTACGTTATCTGTCAGTCATATTGCTATCCGTCTTCAATTTCCTTCAATAAATAGATTCAAAATCCATTATGGACAACGGCCCATGTTACCTGTCCACCAATTGCTCAAGGTCACCGTCGGGCTGGAAGTCCATATGTGCACTCAGTTGTTGTGGCAAAAAATAAATAAAAAGTGATGTAATAAAAAGCACCTTATAGCTAATGCGTTCAACGAAGCACGGCGGCGCGGCGTTGTACATCGCTGTTTCTTCTGAACTCACCGAACTGACTGAATTTGTCATATACTCTATCGAAAAATTGCGCCTTTCGTGTGTACATTTATGGTTGTGCCATAAAGTTAAGAACTAATTCATTTAAGTATTACCTATAGATACGTACCTAATTGTCATATCAAAGTAGCCGCCATATCATGATAAAACCTCAGCCGGATTTTCGCTATATAACTGCTTTATGTATTTAGGTACAAATCGCTTTTTATTAGAGTTATTTTTTAGTTTTTTTTTTTTGTATGGCAGTAATTATAAAGCGTAAAATCTGTAACGCCGATCACTTGAATGAAGTTTTCATATTATAAGCCATTTTGTGACGTCACATCCGTATTACACGTTCGTAACGTTATAATAATCTTGACAGTGAATCACATGTAAAATCATGAATTTAAAGTTTTCTCCGTCATAATATTAGAATGTTATCCGTCATTTTGTATCGTCACAACCGCATTTGCAATTAGCATGTTTTATTTTTTTTCTATTCACCCACACAGTAAGGTCTTCCATTAAAAGTGTCCTAATACCAATAATTAAAAAAAAAAAAGTAATCACCATCACAAACAATAATTATAAAAAAAATATTACTCTTATGTTTTGCGATTTTTCTCTATATATATCCGTCAAATCAGAACCAATTTGGATGATTGATTTTGTATTTCAAATGAGTTAACTCATCATCTGTACACATACAGGACTAATATCTTAAACAATTTGTTAATCATTTGCTACGCAATAAGTTCAATACTTGAAAAAGCAGTATACTTTCAAATTTTTATTCAACTCATTCAATTCAATCGATATATTTTCTTGTATTTATAGTAAGAAAAGTTGAGCCCAGACAAAACATCACTGTAACAATGTCCCACTGCTAGATGCTGACTTAGAGTCACCAAGCTGCACCGGAAAAAAAAATACATTGGTTTACAGAAAATTGGACAAATAATGGAAGATCATATACACGGTGACTTATTTTTCGTCTGCAACGATCCTCATAATCCTTTGTAGTCTGAAATAAATGCAATACATACATAATCTGAACCTGCAATGCATTATATTTGTTGTACGTTATATTTTATGATCATAATTATAAATTCGAGTGTGTGAAAGCAGTATCGATGTTCCAATCATTGTGGAAAAAATCAAGTGGAACAGTAGGTACTGTACATTTAAATTCAGAAACAGAAAATATTGCAAATATCAACAACTTAAACCAGGTATACTTTCGATTGAATAGTTTAAAAGAGCTGCTGTTGTGAGACGATAAAAAAGTCGCCGTTTATCAAATCATGCACATAATTACTGTAGAGAATCTTTTGTTTTTTTTTATGTTGATTCGCCCCTTTCTTCGCCTTTTCAGGTGAAAAAAACACAAAGCCGAATGTATGTTATATACAAATACCTCCAGTTACTCGTCTCGAACGTCTGCTGAGGAACGTCTGTTTACAGCTATAGCCAGGTAAATGGTAAAGCGGGCAGACTATAGCGGCGTGGAGTGTTGAGATTGGTACACTTGTGAGAAAAAAAAAACTGTACTCGTTCAGTTTCATTCGGGCAATATAAATACAAGATTTTAATGGTAACCCCTAATTTATTCTCAATGGTTCAATACTGTGATTAAGATAAGAAATTTCTATTGTTCACCATTTTATTTAAAAGACTTGATATTGACAATTTTTTTTAACCAAAATTGATAACTAAATATAAGAATTCGTTTATGGATTCCATATATGCGCACGTGTTTTGGTCATCACAAAATTTTATTGTAATCTTATTGGTATTTTTTTCTCACAAATGTATGCCTTAAAGGCTTTAAAGTAAAAGACTTGTATTATATAAACACACCTTTTTGGTGGTCGTCCTATATAACGCTCAAAAAATGTTTATCTTTTTTTTTGTTTATAAAATATTTATATGAATTTGCTCTAAGTAATATACATTTTTTTAATATTAATAATTAATTACAGCAATTATTGTATTCAATTGCTATATACCTATTTATAACGAAGGAAAAATAACTTTTATTAGACTAGATAATGGATTGGATATTATTATGTTTTATTTTTGATGAATTTAATAGTACGGAGAAGGTATCGTTATTTATACAAGTTTTAATTAATAAATTTTATATACCTTTACCTGGTTATGATTTTAAACAGTATGTGCATTTTAGAATTAAATTTTTAATGCACTTCAAAAATAGAGGTTACGAAAATATAAATCGAACCGAAATTATAGGGTAATAGAAAACTATTGTCATAATTATTTTCTGGTAAAAGATGGCAATAAGTCAATACTTTTTTTTTGATGATAGCTACATTCGTAACTTAAAGTCGTACGTAAACGTACTTAAGCTACGAATTTTTCAAATTCACCTTGTAAAACTATACCACTTTTTCATCTCATCTCCATGAAAAAAGACTAGAAAATTGGTAAAAATAACTATTTTTCGTATACCGTCACTAAAAACTTGTCGTTACATAAGTGCTTCAATTAGTTTCACTTCGAATAAATGGATTTTGAATTGAATTGAATTATCTCGTGGTGTGCATGGATACTAGACTTAAAAGAAGCTTAGCCGGGTATTCATATTTTTATCACCATCTATAACCATTATAAAGGTCAAACTTACATCATATGCTTAATCATTCTCATATACCATTCTACTGTATGATGGCTTACTACCACCGCTTAGAGTAGTATTGTTTGAAAATTAATTTAACATAACTTGCCGTCTTAATATTATGGATTCACAAATCTCGCAGGAACCGTCAGTTTTCATAAGCAGTTCCGGAGTCACAGAAAAATCTAAATGATATCTTATTGCATTACAATTGAATTGTAAAATGAGTAGGTACGTTATTATTGAACCGTGAACGGACTGCCATAGCTTTGATTGGCTTACATGGCGGATTTCTTTATACTTTTAGCATTTTTATACTCGTAACTTGTAAACGATAGGACTTTAAAGGTACATAATCAATTTTAATTTTAAAACCAATTATAAAGATAAAGATTAATATCATGATTGATGACAGTTAGACATATAGGGTCGCGGACTTTTTTGTAGGTAATAAATCGTAACTTTAAACCTGTAGTACATTATTTAAGCCAATTTATGGAAAACCATAATAAAATATATCTACACTAAAACCTTCCGCACAAGTTACTCTGTTCATTTGTGAAAACCGTATCAAAATCACGGACAAGACGCGGCGGGAGACGTTGTTTTATAATTTGTGATTATAAAGATAAATTTAGAAACAAAACGTCGACATCATTTAAATAATACTACTTTACTAGATGGTAGTAAGACCATTGAACTAAAAAACGTGAAAACAAAAAACCAAAAGTTTGTTGGTTTTAAATCTTTATTGCACACACAAGTTTTATAAAAAACTTAAGACCAGAAATTGATAATCGTGTTGTTGCTGTTTCCCTTTTGGTTTAATACTGACATAAATAGAAAAAGTTTGTTTGTAAACATATATTATAACTTTTTTTTCAAAAGTAAACTAGTGGTACATTCGGGAAACACACACGTACACTGCGGCCCCTTTAAAACTTTTGTGTGGACATTGGTCAAACGCGGTCTTCGTGGAAAAATTACTTAAAAATTCAAATTCAAAATTCATTTATTTCAAGTAGGCCTAATATAAGCACTTTTGAAACGTCAAGTCTGTCTGTTTGTAGTGATTCTACCACCGGTTCGGAAGGCAGATTCTACCGAGAAGAAGCCGGCAAGAAACTCAGCAGTTGCTCTTTTCCAACATCAACAATTTACATTTTGTATTTTAACATTCATTTTTCTATCTTGTGAGAGCTGAAAGCGGAGCCGGATGCTTCCAAGCAACCTTGTCATTAAAAAATTCATCAATTGTATAGTAACCTCGCTCTAATAAATGTGTTTTAACAAATTCTTTAAACTTGTGCATTGGCAGGTCCAAAATCACCTTAGGAATCATATTATAAAAGCTTAATCTTTGATATGGAAAAATATCGGATATCATCTTTCATTCATTACTAACTTACGTATACTAAACTATGACTCGTTGGATTTAGGATTATTTCGTATCTAATAATTTATTTATTTATTTATAAATTTTGAATTCGTATTTACTCAAATTATTCTTAAATTATGATGGCATTCCATGCTTTTGAAATTTATATTTTTGAATTTATTATTAATTTTTTATAGTTATTAAATGAAGAAAATACCTAAAGGTGTATGATATATTGGCGTTTATGTTTTTAAAACAATCTGTTATTATTACTCTAAAAATAAGCATTATTTGCTCAAAACATTAAACATTCCAAGTCATATTATTTTTTATTTTGCTTACTTTTATTTTAATTACAGTTATGGTACAAAAAACGTGCGTGTACTTATGTACACGAGTTAAAAGTGACTTATTTGACATAACAAGATGAGAATCTTTTTAAAATGTTTATCTTACGCCTTATTTTACGTTTGGAGAGAAAACGACACTATCAAGAGAAAAAAGATTTAATACATTGAAAGTTTAATTATAACGCTTTATTTAGTAATCTCGTTATCGGACCACAAAGTTTCACTGAATATTAAAATTTGAGATTTCTCGCACAATTGAATTAATAAAATCACCGGAATGAGCCGGCAGACTCTGACAATTGAAAGTGTACACTGTCAAACCTTTTTTTGAAAATAAAATGTCGGCTATTTCACAAAAACTGAGCTATCGGACGATGTATTACCCTCTCACTCGGTTTCGCAACCACCTTCATCCTGTTAAAATCGTGTAACCATGTGCGCGCGCATTTCGTTACATCGTAAAATTTCACTCCCATGATTTTTTCCTATCGCCGCTAAACCATATAATATACAATTTATATACATAAAAATACCTTTTGGAAGTATAACTTCAAAAAGGTATTACTGATTTTGCGAAATTGCGATTCGGTTGAGGTTGATTCTCCGCCTTGTTGGGAGACTGCTATAGTTGCGTTATCTAGTGCGGGGTTGCCGATCTAGTATTGATTATCTAATCCGTTCTTTGCAATATCTTTGCAAAAACTATGAATCTCCACATTTCTGATTCGAACATACAACATTGATCTTTAAAGTGTAATATAACTATTTTTCGCGGCTGACAGTTTGCATGTTATACTAATATTTTGACATAAGTACATGTGGTTGCTCTAACGGCATCTTTACTGAATATTTTATTGAGTTTAATGAAGTAACAAATTTAGAATGTGTGGCCCAACTCATATGAATGCAGTATGCAGTTGTCACTTGTCATTATTCTGTGGCCTAGTATTTTTCAATTATTTTATGGACTTCTAGTTCGAGTGTAAGTTAATATAGAATAGAGATATATAATAAAATGACGTATATAAACGTCTGGTGGTCCCAAACAAATGTTTTAAAATATTTTATAACACTGAAAACGAAAATCTTTTTCCAATTGTTACATGTTCACTTTATTACGTTATATATAAAGCAAAACATTGTTAGATTTAAATATATTTCAGTTAAATACATATATATTTAATTATTTCACGAACAGCAAATACGAAAAAAAGAAGATAATAGTTTATTACTGACTTTTGTCAGTATATAATTTTTGAGTATATAACCCTCACAGATAGTTAAACGATATAACGTAAAGTTTTTATTGACCAAGTAGAACGCTGAACTTAGATGAATAACAAAATATGTTATAATAGATTTTAAAACGTCTGTGTGTTATTCCACCATATATAATATGTATTATTAATTATATTTATCGGAAACATAGTTTCCTAGTAACCTATGTGAGGGACCTGATCGAGTGAAATTACATAATTGTATAATAATTCGGCCATTTTAGATCTATCTCAATTGTTGTATAAGTATAGATATTAGATTATACTTCGAATATATTATTATACATAGACAACCTAAATAATAAGGTAAGAGAAATGATTGAAAAGCTGCAAAGTGCAAAGGTTTATGATTGTGGATTGTTGCTTTTAACAATTGTCATCGTAACTCTGGTCAAATACAAAAAAATGTGGCAAAACTACTTTTTTCATATTTCAGTTGAATAAGTAACGGTTTTTCATCGAAGAATTTGACTAAAATTTATAGTTTACCGTTCAGTTTAGGGGGCGTCCATAAATTACATGAGGTGTTTTTTTAAATTTTCTGCCCCTCCCTCCCCCCTGGTGAGATGTCGTGAGATTTCATTCAACCCCCTCCCCCATCCCCCAATCTCACGTGAGATTTTTCAAAATGTGAGTTTCTTACGTAAACGCGTTGGATTGTTATTGTAATAAGAAAAAAACTAATTTGCTTCATGCTTTTATTTACGACTATTCAAGACTAGTAATCAATATTGCTGAGAGTTTAATTATAAGTGTAATAAAAATTTAACAATAGAATACTTAAATCGTAACTACTGTGATTAAAAAAAGAATATCTACTCTAAAACGTCGAAGTATGAATGAAATTATTTTCTTTCGAACGAATTAATAAATGATCTTAATCGTATTACGATTACGCTTAAGATAAAATCTTAAGCATGTACAATCTGGATTAAATGGGCCAAAATAGTATAATTTTTTTTTGTTTCAATCAGAAAAAAAATTGCGTGATATTTGCCAAGACCGGGGGGGTCTTGGTCTCTCCAACGTAAGATTAGATGAGATTTGACTCGACCCCCTCCCCCCTTACAGCTAAACATATGGTGCCAATTATTTTGTAAAGAAGTTTGTAGTAAAGAAATAGTAGCGTCCTACGCAATGTTTTCTAGAAAGAGATAACACAGTAGTTTGCACCTGTTCTATAAAATGTAATAGACTCCTGCATATAAAGGTCTTAAAAAATATATGTAATGTTGCAAATTAATATTATTTCTGTAAGAGATGATATTAATGTAATTAAGTTCTCAGTAAACAATAACATATTTGATCTTTATATCAGTTTTCAAGAACAATTGTTTCAGTTTTTAACGAAAGTCCTTTTCACAATATTTATCGTGGAACGTAGCACAATTTGCACCGGCCAGTTTAAAGCACCCAACTTCGCGAAACAATACCTTAAAGCGAAGAAGCAAAAAGAAGCTTCCTACGTGGAAACAAAGTCACGCTGCTTTTCGTACTTCTACTACCGTATATTATTTAGATTTCTGATGAATAATATTATGAAATCAGCCATTTACTTGCTAAATTATGTAGATCTCAATCATAATAATTGGTAACAATAATGAAATCTCAAAAAAAAATTGTTGAATATCAATTATGAAATCTCAATAAAATATATTAAATCTCTACATAAAATTTAATTGATATCTGCATATAAACTCTCGTATACGTCTCAGAAAACATCTAGTAGTAGTATTACAAATTGTTATTATTTATCCCTGGAAACCTGATATTTGTAATTAATAATTCTCGTTTAAATATAGTAAAAGAAAATATGTACAAAATCTCAATAAATATAATGAATCTGTGTAAGTCTCAATAAATTAATCTCTGAGTTAGAAATCATTTTTTTTAGTTAGTTTTTTTTCAAGTTATGCCACTTTATTTGGGATAGTATTTTATAATTTTATCTTCCTACTCTTTATGAAGCAAAATTAATCCTTAGATTTAATTTAAAACCTATTTATTGATTTTACGATCCTTTTGCCTATTTATATATCCGTATGTATGTTTGTTTTATCGGTATAATATTGTAAGGCGCACGAAACTTCTACCACCATGTACATGTGTGTGTTTATGTATTTTCGATAACGTTTATCCGGAATCGTATCAACATTAAAGATTGGTCTCTGCTATGGTCCTCCGATACCGCATAATCTAAGAACCTTAGCTTCTTGAATGCTGCAACTCAATGTCGTAGTATTTGTAAAGATGATGATTAAATACCATTAATCTAATAAAACATTAATACGTTTTTATTTCAATTTGAAATTAGGGATAGTTTCTTACATTTATTATTTCAAATCTCTTTACGAAAAAAGTTTGACGTTTTTATAGTACCTAAGCATTGTTTCTAACTCATCTTTAAAGGTTTTATTTAATTTTATGGATGGCCATTTCTAAATAATCCCATATTGTATAATCGTTAAAGAGTTGGTGGCAGTGACAGCATTAGTTTATTCGTTGTTAGTCAGAGGTTATAAATAACCCTCACGAACTTTGATAATCTAACCTTTATGCCAGTTTTCAATAAGTGTCGTGACATTTATGTCAGTTTTCTAGGACAGTGACATTTGTGTTAGTTTTCAAGAACAGTGTCATTTATGTAAGTTTGCAAAATCATTAACAATTGTGTCAATTTTTATGTAAATGAACTTACAGCAACATTACTTGGCTAATTGAGCAAATGCTGAATTTCTTGACGTCTTCTTATTTTTAATAGATTGTGCAAAAATTTGCCTTCTGAAACAGTAATAGAATCTGAATGTATTATAGATGGGCTAAGATTAGAAAATAAAAAGTAAAGTTTAAGTCGGTCATATAATAACAGTTTTCAGTTGAGAGGTCATGATTTTGAAATAATGCAGCTCAGATATATAATATACTATAACGAATTATTATTTTATGACGAAATCACGAAGCAACGAAAATTGGAAGAACGAAAACATATACAACGATTGCGCATGACAACGATAAACTTCTCGCGAAATTCGTTGCTTCGTGCTTTCGTCGGATTCAATGGGTTATAAAACGGACATTATTTTATCAGCCACCATCTCTCTAGCTATAAGATTAAACGAGAAAGCATATTGTGTGATAGATATATTTTAATGTCTTAAAAGAGTTTAAATGTTGCAATGTTTGGAGATATAAAATAGCTTTTGCCTTATACGAGAGTCCCTAAACGCATAGTGTACCGAAGTTGTGATGGTTTTTATGAATAAAAGTACAGAAATATGTTTGATTTCGTTTTATTTTCCATACCCATATAGTACAGATTTAACAATATAAAGAAGAGGGACATTTGTTCGACGTATTAGATCTCTGGAAACAAGTAGGCTCCTATACGACACACGAGCTCCTCGCTGTCGCTTTGTTGACTTTGAGATTGAACACGAGAGGTCAATTAACCCAGTCAACGCTTACATATACATATATACAAGGACCCCGCTCGTTAAACAGTTAATTAATGGATATTTTTCCCGGATATCATTCTCGGAATTTGAGTTCTCAAAACTTGATACATACCAATTTAATTTTCTTCTGACGGCTAATAGTAATAGTACCTAAATGAAATATCCTCATTTATCACTCACCAGAAATAATCTATTATAATGACTAGCTGCAGCACGCGTTCTTCATTAACGTTTACGGTTTCTTACAAAATCCGTGAGAACCGTTTGTTTTTCTGTGATAAAATGTATCCTATACAGGCTACCGCTAAACCACCTCCCTTCTACCTCTGCGTCCTTTCAACTAACTCTTTGCCAAAGATCAAATTAAGTAGTTGATTAGTTAGGGCGTGAAGGCCAAACCAACAAACAAACAAAAACACTCACATTTATAATATGCCTAATAGCTGTTGCCTGCGACATCGTTCGCGCTTATTTCGTTTTTTTTTAAATATATTGGGATATAAAATAAATAAAAAAATTTTTAGGGGTGTGTAAACCTTATAATTTAACGGTAAAAAATTAGATTGCGATCGATTCATAGACCTACGGAATATGCAAAAAAAATCATAACAATCGGTGAAACCGTTTCGGAGGAGAATTCTCGTCGAAAGACAGTTTTTTAAGAAGCAATGAATATAATAGACTAAAATAGAGGTGGAGGATCAGTGTCATTTCTATTTCTTCTTGACAAAACATTTAGACATTCTTCTGCCATGAAACTAAAAATATCATTTTGGTTTTTATTCGAAAAATTCTATTGCAAAATTCAGTCAACATTTAATATGTTTTAGGTTAAGCTGATTTAAAGGTCATTTGGTAAAAAAGTTAAATTTTTTATGAATATATAATGTAAGTAGGTAAACTGTTGCTACCTTATTTATTTTTATCATCATCATCCTGTTGATGTCCCACTGCTAACCACTAGACCAAGGCAGCTAATGGTACCTTTATTTAACTCATAAGTACTAGGGCTCCAGAAAAACAAGAAGCTAAGCACAGGCAGCGTTATAGGAAAGAGGATTTGAGAGCATAGACCCACCACACTGTTCCAGAGTAGGTTGTAGGCGGTTTTTTTTTAATTATATAATTCATTTATTTCATATAGTTTGCTATTGTGTAGGTACATGAGACTCTGCCAGGGCGTTGCAAACAATTATTTACTTTCTTTATTTATTGTTACACTAAAAGATTACAATATTATAATATTAAATAAAAACATGTTTTACAAAATAGAATTATTAAATTAAATTAAAATTAAAATGTCAGTCAGATAGTAATATTGGAGATAGGTATTTAATTTTATATAACACATAAATTAAGGATAATGTATATAATAAAGATTAATAATTATTATAAATACTTATAGCTTGGTTTAAACGATCATTATTACATGTTAGTGGTAAGCTTAATGTTCTCTCCAGGGTGAACATCGCCGACTTTCTTAGCCTAGGCTGGTACTAAAAATATTTGAAAGAAAATCCCAACTCGAATAATTCTTTGCCCCATCAGAGAATCGATCCCAGGACCTTGCCATAACACGGCTTACTTATACCAAATAATTGGATGTTTGGTTTATCCGTCATGACTGTTCCAGGACCCATTGTGACGATTGTAGATTCTGCTTTCGACCAGATTTGTGTCGCTTCGTCTTCCGTTTACTCAGTAGGAACGTGAGTAAATTTGCATTTTCAGGATAAAAAGACTGACCAGTCAATCGTAGTTTTGTAAAAATAGGGTTCCGTATCCCAAAAAGTCCTAACGGGACCCTATTGCTCCGCCCGTGCGTCTGTCCATCAGTCCGATTGTAATGGGCAAAAAATAATTGAAATTTTCACTGAACCTGTAATTCTATTGCCGCCTTACATATAACCAAGTAGGTAAAAATATAATGAGCGGTATTTTTCAGCCATTATTGCATGCAGTTATAGTGGAGCAGTACTATCGCCATGCTTATTTCTGCCGCTAAGCAGCATTCCGGTCTGAAGGGCGTGGTTGTGGTGTAATTACAGGCACCTGAGGGCGCCTCTAATCGATGGACACGTCACACGGGGCGGCATGTTACAGGACTTGCTCTGTTTAAAGGCGATGGTTTTCCATTTACCAAATAGTAGCCATCCCACCGCAGACAAAGCACCTTCACTCAATTGCCCTACCGTTAACGCCAAAATATGAATATTTCAGACAACTTGGTAGTGATGGAGGTTGACGAGGGCATGGTAGCCATCGTGCAAAGCTCGAAGCACGCCGGGCTCACCGTCACACTGCTGCCGGTGAGGCACGCGACCTGCGGGAACCGTGTTCTGAATGCCACGGGTGACTATTGCCTTGATATGGCAGCCCACATTGAAATGTTTCATTGTCTAGTATTTGATACCCATAGAGGGAGTTGACATAGGACAGACACACAAACACACACACACACACGCACACTCGCACATGCACATAGACAAACATTCACAAAGATACAAAAAAATGTAATGCCTACGGCACTATGCTACAGAAAGAAAGACTGACAGACAAAAGCACACACACACATACACACACAGACACTTCACATTTATAACACCCCGCTCGTTCTTTAAAACGATGGTTATGTTATTTCCATCCCAGGTATGAAAACAACTCGCGGGAGTAAGTCCAATGTTGAAACGACTACAGAAAGAATATCCAAAAACTCCATCGCACCGGTGTGGGACATCAGACATGATAGTGGATATCAGGTAATTTCTTTTATACTATTACAAGTTAGCCCTTGACTGCAATCTCACCAGATGGTAAGTGATGATGCAGGCACGTCTTTGTCGGCAGGGTGGTAACTAGCCACGGCCAAAGCACGGTCAGTTTAAGAATAGACTTGATAAACATCAAAAACACAAAGAGCACAAGAAATGATATAGACGCATCAGCGAAAGCTGTTTAGTCTATTACAAGACCAGACCAGAGAAATTTCAGAAATGATAAACTTCCAAAATACCTCTACCGGGAATCGAAACCGGGATCTCCTACTTAAATTCAAAGCGCGCATTGCCAGGGAGGTCGGCAAAATGTGTGTCCGTATACATCGTGTAAATGAAAACCGAAATAATACTTCACAGGCTTTAGAGGTACATTATGTACTGTCTGTGACACTTGTCTGTGAAACCGAACACCTAATAGTTTTGGAGTCTGCCATCGTTTTTATTGAAAGAAATCAGATACAGCCCTAACCCATGCAAAAAGTGACTCCTGTCACTTTACTAGGTACGCGTCGCATAGCGAACGTAGGTACAACGCGCGTTTCGATCAGTAAACACTTAGAATGTTTTGAACTTGTTTGTATGGAAAAATAAATATGCTTGTTTTGATATATTTTTACAGGGCGATCCCTCATGACATATACTTATACGTCCTTTAATATTGTTTCGTAATTCGTATACAATAACGTGTATAACTCTTTGTTTATAAACCGATATCACCTTATTCCTTTGTCTGTGATTTAGCGTCAGTAGAGAAAAAGTGGGTATCATCATCGTCATCTTTAACTTATTAATATTATAATATGGAATAATAGAAATAGAGATTTATAGCTTAGAATTTCCACTCTGATCCAATGCCGGGTGCTTTCATGATCATCACAATAAGTTAGTGATATAACTCTTTGAAGTAATTTCCTAACTCTACATTGGTATTGAGAAAAACTAAATTTCTAATCATGTTTCCCTTCATTTTTCGGATTGACACTTGCCGATAACCACCTGAGGGGTTGCTATGGCGTCACCGGGGGAGTTGGGCGAGCGCGAGAGCTCGCTATGGTAAGAGCCCCAGGGCTCAAAGACGTCGGGGGGAAGTGGGGGACGTCGACCCGAGGGTGCCTCCTTCGAGGACTCGGACCTCGGGTCGTTTCGACGTTAATCTGACTGTAATGTTTGGCTTGGAATTCAGAAGCGAGTCGAGTCGCTTTGTGGTCCACAGTCCAACAAGTTTATGAGCTAAGAACGCCTCGTGTTTCTAACAGAGAATTAGAAACACGAGGCGTTTTTAAATCATAAACAACATTGGAGCTTTTTTATTATTCCAGTTTGCAAACTGCCTCCGAGTGCCATCACATCGGCAAAGAGGTAAGTAAACCTTTTACATTTACCTATCTACAATAATAAAAATAAATCATGACTGCCGAACGGAATTGAATTTATGCTTCTCTAGCTCAAATTAGAATATAAAAGTATATAAAAGTATGTATTTAAGGCTAAAGCACAGCCTTCGCACGATAGCACAGCTCAGAAATCGAGAATTTTGAGTTATCATTGGATTCGAATGCAGGGCGATCATATGAAACAGTCCATCGTAACAGATTTAGTAAAGGTGTTAAAGATTCTCTCCTAGATGGCGTCAGCTTTCTTTTGTTGAATCAAAGTATGTCAGCCCCTCACGTCGAAACATGTGTACCTATTGTTAGTTGTCCATCGCTCGTCTAGGGAGTGGATGAACCGTGAACGAAATTTTGAATTGTTACATTTTATATCCAGGTGAGCGTTATAATTGTGATTGCGTAGATCGGAACCGAGCAATCTATCTAATCTAGCGCATTTCCCTTGCAAATACGTACCTACCATTTTGCATAAGTCACATTATTATCTTCGGGCGTAAAACATTTTTAAACACTGGTTGCAATTCCTGCTTAAAAAGAACTTATTTTTGAGAATAAGTGTTACAGTAATTTTATAAAGTGGGTAAACCAAACTTTTGATAAATAATTATAAATTTGCCAGATATTTTATGAAATGGATTTTACAAATACCCTAATAATTATTAATTAGTTGATAGATAGTTTTCAAGAAACAATTTAAATTATATTTGATTAATAACCAATGTTCATGACATTGAGTTGGTGGGTATTATGATATAATATAATTCTATATATAGCACTAAGTATGATAAAGATAAATTATTTAGGAAGCCAGTGCCGTTTACAGAATCATGAAAGGTGGGGTGGAAATTTTTTTATACGCATTTCCCCAAAAGGTGTCGTAAATGTAAAATTTAAAAAAAAAGAACGGCTTCCAAATTTGAACTGTTTGAAACTGACATTTAGATTTTTGAGGATGGATGGCGCGCTTCAGAGGTTAATTTACCTATCTACCTTGTTTTAGAATTCCAATTTCTCGTTTACGATGGATTTTTGGGCAATGGCAGCGGCGAAATGGAGCAGCCTCCCTGCGGAGGTACCAGATCAGATCGCTTCATGTACCACAGAAGAAGTAAGAATGTGACTTTGACTGTATTTATTATTATGATTATTTATTATTATTTATACTTTGTATTCCAAAGGTTCTCGATTCAGCCACGGCCCTTCGCTACCCATGGGCCACTTCATGCAGTCTCTACGGCAGTATCCTCACGCCAGCAGCTCGGCGGAACTCGTCCAGCGGCTTCTGGACTATACGCATTCTAAGCATCGTTGGTACCATTTTAGTCATTATTTTTTTATGGGTAACTGGGTTCTCTGCTAAGAGTTATTGTTTTTTTAAGTTGTACTTCCTCAGCGGCTTTAGGAAAAAATCACGGGAGTGAAATTTTACCTTGTAACGAAATGCGCGCGCACATGGTTACGCGATTTTAACATGAAGCGCGCACACCGTCACAAAAAACCGACACCCTGAAGTTAACTATAGGGTTTGTGTACACTTTCAATTGTCGAAGTCTGCGGGCTCATTCCGGTGATTTAATTGTACAAATATCTCAAATTTTAATGCTCAGTGAAACTTTGTTGTCCGATAATGAGATAACTAGATAATGCGTTATAATAAAACTTTCAATGTATTAAATACCTTTTTTCTATTGTTAGTGTTGTTTTGTGTACAAAAGTAGAATAAGGCGTAAGATAACATTTTTGAAAAGACCTTTATCTTATTACGCCGAAGAACTTCTAACGCGTGTAGGTACATAAGTACACACATGGTTTTTATTTTTTAATTCACTAAAGAGCTTTTTGTGTTAGAGGTAGTCCGTGTAGTACTATCGCCATGCTTATTTCTGCCGCTAAGCAGCATTGTTGCGATGCTGTGTTCCGGTCTGAAGGGCGTGGTTGCTGGTGTAATTACAGGCACGTGAGGCTAACTACGGCTCAAATTGACGGACTCAGGGTGGTGGCTGCATGCTCCCTGTGAAGCATTGTTCTTTTTGTAGACGATAGTTTTCCACTTACCATCAGGTGGCCCATCTACTTGGTTAATCAATTATTTCTATATAGCGCGTTAAACTGGAAGGGATAAGACTATAACTACTGTGGCAGTGGCCGCTGCCGAAATCACCAGCTTCCTACTTTACTTATTACACTTTTATTTGTAAGGCACCAAGAAACATAATTTGAGGAGCATAAAATCCTTGCTGCGGAAGTCATCGAGCCAACAGACGAACCGGGTTGATAAGAAACGACAGAAAATAGTAACGAACGGAAGCAACTGCACATCGAAACCATTCGATCGACCCGTGCCTGCCGTCGCCAAGAAATGTTCCAGGTAAACTTTAAAAAAACCTGTCAGATGTGAAACACCGAAATTATACAAGTAACAGGCAGAAAGTTACAGATTATGTATGGAGGGTAGAGGTAAGGAGAGTCATCTTATATGGGAGAAAAGTTGAAAAAGTGTCCAGTTGTATGCGCTAAATAACAGTTCAAAAATCCTCCACAATGGCGCTGGTGGATGCACACGGTATGGTATGAATGTAGCAATCGTAGATGAATTGAAGTATGCCGAGTTAAAAAATTTAATGTCATTATCGACTAAAGTAGTTAATTATTGAGAATTTCAACAACTTACGTTGTGCTAAATATTGTGGTAAATATAACCTTACTTCCTTGTATCTCCATACTTCCTTGTTTATTTTTCAAGCCTACTCTAACAATATTTATATTTGGCGCTTCTTTTAAGAGTTACTCTGATGCAAATGTGGCGCCATCCTAATTTAATACATTTTGACGACACTTTTTCATTTACACAGATGACTTTCCTTAGCTCTACCCTCCATAAGAGGAGTACAGACAGAAGTGGGAAGAGGGAAGAAGTTATCTCTTTTTATTTAATTAACAGTGATATAAGTTCAGATAGATTGATGTTCGAGTTTATAATGTTTCACGTTGTAAACGATTAACCGTTGTAATATATGAATATGGGGTTTCTTTTCGAAATAAACGATTTTTATTTTATTTTATCACCAATCCTAGGTTTTCGTTCACCGTTGAAGCGAGTGATTTTTTAGTTGCTCTAAATGTACATTAAAATTAGACAATACATGCTTGGTAGTACACACTGTCAATTAAAAAAAAAGAATGTTATTCATTCTTTTTTTTTCATGCAAATTTGTGCAAATTTAACGGAATGAAGTAAAATGGACGAAAAATTTTTAATTGAAATTTTTAATTGACAGACAACAATCATAAAAAATGACAATAATAAAGCATCCCCCGGTCAAAATTTTCAAAATATATTAAATGTACAGAAATCTTCCAGATTTATTATAAGTGTAGATAGTCTATATAGATATAGATAGATATAGATATAGATAACATGTATGTATATCAGTTTGCATTTTACCTATAAAAATATTGTCAACCCTAAATAATTGCGTGCGTCCTTTCTTAGAAGTTTGTTAAAAACTAAATTGTTTTACAGTCAAGGGGAGCTTCTGAATTACACTTACGATTACTTGAACAGTGCTATCTTTGTCCGGAGGAAGACCGATGTGAGATACCTCACTGAGATTAAGAGGGCCTTGAGGGATAAGCTGAGGGAAATCATTGAAAGCAAGGCTAAGGTAATTATGCCTATTATATTATTAACTGATAAAATTCCCATGCAAACTTTCTTGCACTAATCTCCTCGATATGCCGCCACCCACCGCGTCTCATCGCCCGTCTGCGCTAAGTAGTTCTGCTGTAAGTTCTCGTAGCCTAGCCTAGCCTAGCCTAGCCTAGTTTTGAGGAAGGTTTATCCTCAAAACAAAAAATTAAAAATCCTCAAGTTTTTTATCCTCAACATAAACCTAAGGGCGCCGGTGAGGCTTAAACATAGCCGAAGGATGACGTAGTTTATACTGTTGTTGCAGGAGCTGCACGTGTGTCCAAGGCTCCAGAGTCGATACAACCTCCACAGACGGCTTTACCATGGGAACAGTCCTAATAATGCCTCGGTAACATATTTAATGTAATATTATTTACCTACTTGCGGCACGCCCTGGCTTCGCATGGGTAAAAAATTAGATAAAAAAGTGAACTTACTGTCATGTATTTTTTTATTTCACTAGGTATAGGATAGCCCTTGACTGCAATCTCACCTGGTGGTAAGTGATGATGCCGTCTAAGATTGTAATGGGCTAACCTGTTAGGGAGTAGCCCGCTAATCGGTTTCTACTAGGGTTCATGATTTCTCGAGCTTTTCACTTTCTCGGGTCTCGAGAATTCTCGAGGCTAATTTCTCGAGTCTTCTCGGGTTGTCGAGAAATTTACATTCACGTACGTTTTCTCATATTATTTGGTTCCAATAACGTCAACAAATTCAGTGGTTTTTCTCTCAAATAAAAGTATCAAATTAATCATAAAACTTTTATTGATTATATTCAAAAATATTAATCTTAATAAGCTTATTAACTTTAAAAAAAAAAATACAGAAATAATATTATTTAAACTTATAATTATAATGACAGCACCATTTTTGGCTGGTTATTTAGAACTTATGAACAAAATTAGCTTCTATTAAACTAAACAGAAAATCAACATGAAATAAAACGTTAATATCTTAACTTATAATTAAATTACAATCACAGCACCATTTTTGGCTGGTTATTTAGAACTTATAAACAAAAATATTCTATTAAACTAAACAAAAAATCAACATGAAAGAAAACGTTAATATCTATAACGAAACATGATTTCTCGAGTTCTCGACTTTTCTCGAGCTTGATTTCCCGGGAACAAAGCCCAACGATTTCCCGGGAATTCTCGAGCCGAGATGAACCCTAGTTTCTACGCGACATCGCACCTTTTTTTTTTTTTTTTTTTTTTCGGATTGTGTGTAGCTGATTAACCCTAATGATTTTAACAGCGTAACGCGGGCTTGTTGGCGAGCCTCGGAATGGGGCTCTGCCAGGAAGAGTTTGAACCCTAGGGCTCGAAGAAGCGAAGTCGGGGACCTCGTCTTCGCCGGCGAAGACGCTGTGCATAGGTTGATTGTGTGTTCTGATAGGGAGCATTGTCAGTAGTAATCTGATCGTCAGGGTCGTGAAGGATATGTTTAGGCCTCCTCTTGTTGAGAGTGGCGCTAAGGTTGGGTGAGGACATCGCACCGGAACGCTTAATCCCTTAGCGGCTCGTCTCTGTCGGTAGGGTTGTAACTAGCCACGGCCAAAGTCTCCCATCAGACCAGACTAGAGTCAATTCAGTAAATAATAAATTCCTAAATTTCCCTTAACGGGAATCGGGACCTCCTACTTACCGTTGCACCAAGGAGGTCGTCAAAAATTTTCTACTTTTAGTTACTAATAAGGCTTTCTAAATATTTAAAAGCAACTGTAACTCTTCTAAACGATAAAGAAAACCGCATCAATACCCGTGGCGTGGGAATATACAGGCATGCGGAAATCGACTTTGTTTTATACTAAGAAACTAGCAATTTAATGTATAGTTAAATTTAACTAAAGCTTGTTCGATTTTAGATGGTGGCGTCTAAAAATACAAACACACAAGGTACAGATTACAATACATCGTTATGTTTATATATTTATGGGTGTCGACGATGTGTACTTAGACGATGTGTACTTAATTGGATTTGACGGCCGGTTGGCGCAGTTTGCAGCGACCCTGCTTTCTGAGTCCAAGGCCGTGGGTTCGATTCCCACAACTGGAAAATGATTGTGTGATGAGCATGAATGCTTTTTCGGTGTCTGGGTGTTTATATGTATATTCTAAGTATTTATGTATATTATTCATAAAAATATTAATCAGTCATCTTAGTACCCATAACACAAGCTACGCTTACTTAGGGGCTAGATCGTGATCTGCGTTTTGTCCTAGTATATTTGTTTATTTATTTATTTTATTTTATTCACCAAAACATAAAACTCTACCGCTCATGCAAGAAGCACGAGTGGTTGAATTTTTTAAGTTTTGTTAAAATGACGGTTAAAATAAAAAAAATAAATGTATTAACTATTTAAATTTAACGGCCTGTTTTTTTTTTGTTGGCATCGGATTCAAATCACAAGCAAGAAGGTACGTAGGTAGGTTCTCTTTTTTATAGTAAAAAGAATTATCATCATTTTACCGCACCTTAGATATTTAAGATTTATATATTTGAGATTTAGATTCATTGCCTTTAGCTACTAGTTAGTCAGGATGCAAAAATGCTTTATTAAAAGTTAATTCATAAATTTACTTGTAACTTTCAGTGGGCTCACCAACGGAGTCGAGAGATGTTACATCAAATTTGTTGCAAGTAAGTTCACTATATCTAAACTTTTAATACTTTAACAAGTGTTACAGTAATTTTATAAAGTGGGTAAATATCCAAGCTTTTGATAACTACAAATTCATATTTGCCAGATATTTTGCTAAATTGATTAGGCAAATACCCTATTTGATTAATAACCAATGTTCATGACATTGAGTTGGTGGGTATTTTGATATAAATACGACTGCATTATCGATGCACCTCAGCCCTACATGGACTCGAACGGTGCGAAGATACCTCCCGGTGTCTTAGTCGCTTATCACAATAAAAATAAACCCTAGCGGTTTAGGAAAACGAAGTACTCACATAATAGTAGTTTATGCATCAAGTATCTCTCTCTCTCTACGTCGTGTTCCTCATTGCTGAGGGTCGTGACCCCTTCCACTAACAACTTTTTGGACGATTTTGTGCCATTTGACTCGGCTTTGAGCAACGTTTAAAGCCGTATGCACTTTGGTGTCGAGAGCAGTGCGGATTTGATCCGACCAACGAATCGGGCTACGTCCTCGAGGTCTCTTTCCTTCCACTTTGCCAGTGACCACTATCTTTTCAAGATTGTCTCCATCTCTTCTGGCAATGTGACCGAAGTACTCGAGAATCCTCTTAAGACAGGTGGTTGATAGCCTTCTTGTAATTTTAAGCTGTCTCAAAATCGATGCGTTGGTCCTGCGTGCCGTCCACGGGATTCGCAACATTCTCCTCCAGCACCACATCTCAAAAGCGTCAATACGTTGTCTATCAGCTGCTTTAATGGTCCATGTCTCAGCTGCATACGTAAATATAGGAAAAATAAGTGCGCGGACCAGACGCACTTTTGTCTTGATTAAGATGTTCCTGTCTTTCCAAGTCCTATGTAGCTGTGACATTGCGCTTTTGGCCAATCCGATTCGCCTTCGAACTTCAGTTTCACAAGAACCAGTGGCACTAATATTGGAACCCAGGTAAATAAAGTTCTCCACGATTTCGAGATTTAGCGAGCCAGTGAGCTCCAACCTTCCTGCACGATCTACCACCATAGCTTTAGTTTTGGATCTATTTATGAAAAGACCCATGGCATTGCTTATTCGCTCCATCCTGTCCAGTAGAGACGTCATCTCAGTCTCAGATGCTGCTAGGAGAGTTGTGTCATCAGCGTACCGTAAGTTGGTCAACTTTACTCCACCTATTCTGACACCACCATCCCATCCTTCGAGAGTTCGCCTCATAATGTATTCCCCGTAGATATTGAACATCATCATATCATCATATTGATCATCAAGTATGGTTATATTGCATTTCACAGTCGAGGTGGTATTAGGCGCGTGCCTAATGTATCATGCCTATAACAATTTTGTGATAGTGAAGTGCTAGGGGAACTACCCGGCGTCTGCAAAAGCAATATCTTGTAAAGGGCTGACATTCGGTTATTATAACGTAGATACTTGCAAAACCATCCACTAAAAAGCGTGAAATTTTCTTTTGCCTAATTAACGCTTTTAAGTGGGTATTCTTTTTAACTCTACATGTATTAGTCAATTCAACCATTTCGTTTGAAATTTAAATCGTTTTTCAGAGCACTTCGAAAGAGTCACCTCGTAATGCGTGCATTTGTCCGAAAACTTGTGTCTGCAATACAAACGGGGATCAGGTTGATATCTTATTCTAACAACAAACATATAAAATACACTTGCAGCTTCTGTTCTTCACCCGTGATATAGCACCTTCAAATAAAGAGTGAATAGTTGGCATCTTGGTCGAAACACCTTAGACGGCATTATCACTTGCTAACAGTTGTGATCTTAACCAAGACTACTATCACAATGAATACATGTCGGATACAATGTTTTCCTGTAAAGGTATCTTAAATTGTATCTTCACTTTACTCGGGCGGTAATGTAATAGTCAAGATCGAACTTGACCTAGAATCAGCCTAGAATTAAAATCTGAAGGCTATTTAGAATACAATTTTTTTTCAGACTTATGCAAAAGACTCGCCGCGTAACATTAACAAGTCTCCCACAACTTGCCTATGCGATGCGAAAAGGTATAAAGTACAGTTTTTGAATGCGCTCAAGGATTGGGTAAAGTGTATTCCCGTTTACTCCGACTTCAGCGAAGAAGATAAGAAAACACAAGATCGCATACTCAATGAGTTGACAAACAATTTAAGAGAACTAGATGCAACAGATTTTAACTTAAAAGCCAAAACAGAAATACTTCAAAGTCTTGACGTACTGCCCATGTGGCACCCAACCGATTCACACGAAGCCACTGTGTTAAAACAACATCTTGCTGATCAATTAATAGAAAGACTATTAATATTAGACAAGAAATTCACAAATGCAAAGGAAATCTTTGAAAATAAACATGATAAGGGGATTGAATTTGACTCGGGAAAAATTAAAAGTGAAGACATAAAAATAATGCCACATAAATATGCAAGCAGACTAAAAAAACGTGCTGATAAATGCTCTACGGATGAAAAGCAATATATGAAACCTTTAAAATCAGGATCAGGGCAGTTTGATTTCTTAAATGAACCACCACACAAATATGAGAACAGTAAGGATGCAGTAGAATCAAAAATAACGGGGACATCACCACTACAGTTGCATAACACTGAAGTGCCTATAGCTAAGCAAATTACTGTTAAATTTAAAGACGGTGACAGGGAAGCACAGAAAAAAGTTAAATTATTTGATTTCAATCCTCCAGAAATAATAAAGATGGATGATGATCCAGAGGATTCAGAAGAGATAAGAAACTATACCAATGATAAAGATGCGTTAGCTTTGAAAAATGAAAAAGCTTTGGATCAGACTGAAGATGTACCAAAGTTATCCCATCCCCATCCTTACTATCAAAAAAATAAAATGAGTGCATACGATTCTGAGCATATAGAGGAAAATGAAATCCAAGGAAAGGAACAGAGAAAATGCAAGGCATTGTTAAATAAGGATGATATATGCAGTGATTTACAAAACAGACCAAAATTCATAAAATACTTTACACAACAGACTCCATCACACCAAAGCACAACTGATGATGAAAATACGTATGATGAAACAACAACTTCATCTTATCTTTATACTAAAGATCAAAAAGAGTCAGCTAAGTTCCTCAATAATAAAAATAACGAAAGTGATTCTGATATAGAACATAATGGAAGCATAACTAGTGATATAAATAGTTTAGGTTTGATAAAGGGTGACCGGCGGAACGTTTGGAAATGGTCAAAAGATAAACAGGAATTTTCCCGTCTCTCTATTCCAGAGAAGAAAGAATTTGCATATATTCCAAAAACTAAAATTGGTGAACAAGATTATGAGAATATGGAAGTTAGTAAGTTACAACAAAATAAGCATAGAGAAAAGAACAAATGGTTAGACAAGGAAGCAGCAGAAAGACGTATTCATTCACGAACAAAAAACAAATTCGTAAAAAAAATAAAACAAGAGTTACCATCAGATAAAAGCATATCTCACCATGAACCTTTTTTACAAAAAAATATTGGCCAACAGAAAGATTTGCCACGGAATAAAGAAATACCAGAATTTGCTAATTTGTACTCTACAGAGGAGATGAAAAATTCAACTAAGAATAAAATTACTAAAAATTGTTTGGACATCGAAGACACCCAGGTACAGTCAAAACGACACGAAAAAAAATCTGAATGGGTTAACAAGGAAGCAGTTAATGGCCCTGAAGATACACAACACAAAACTAGAAACGTAAAGAATTTAGAACAAGAATCACATTTAGATGAAAGCAAAACTAATGATCAAAGTATTTTAGGTTTAATAAATAATTGGTTTCAAAGTATACCGGAACTAGCAGGGGAAAACCAATTAAAACATAAAAAAGATTTGCACGATTTGGCTTCACAGTTATATGAAATCCAAACAAGTGGTGAAGATTTTGAAAATATACAAGATGATATTTTGGAGGCTATAACAGATTGGTTACAATATATGCTAACTAAGAATAACAAAAGATTAAGCTCTGCAACTTTTAATAACTTAGTTTCTGAACTTGTTAAAGGATTCAATGATATCCCTAAACAAAATATATACATGCAGAATGAAAGAGATATGTATGACGATGTTATAACAATGCTAAAAGATATTCTTGGTTTAGATTCCAATATTGACCTTGATGAATATAATACAATAGAAGATTTAGTAAGCACATTGAATGATATTAGGAATAGTGATGAAGAATTGGTAGAAACTCTTACAAGGGATGCAATTCATAATTTTATTAAAACCTTATCTGCAGACACGGGGGTAGATTTAATTCCAAAAGATCGAGAATTGTTTAAACAAACCTTGTTCAGGAGATCCAAACAAGAACCGCAACACAGGAAACATTGGAATAAACAAATACACTTCGGATCTTCAACTCCCAAAGCAACAAAGCGTAATTCGCTGTCACCAAACTTGTCACCTATTCGTAATGTTTCCTTAGAGAAGGAACAAACTGAACTCGATGAATATTTAAACACACTTAATAAGGTGATTGAAAGCTGGGTAAACGGCTTAGAGTTATCTATAGGAATTGTTGAACTAAGGAACCTGATAGGAAATATAATTTCGGACATAGTTGACAGACAAAAGTATTTACAAGTATCAAATATTAAAAAATCTGAATCTAATGAGTTGGAACATCTTAAGTACTTAATTTTTAGAAGATTAAACAAATTAAATGTTGAAGATTTACCTAAAATCATTTTAAGAGTAGGTGATCTGAATAAAAGAATTTCGTCTGTAAGAACACCAGAACTAATCAAACTATTTAATACATCAGATTTGACAACAAGGACTGCTTACCTAGTTAACAGTCTTAAAACATGGCTAGCTAATATTCCTCAAGATTTAGCTGGATCACCCGAAGAGCCGTTTTCTGAAGAGGTATTTCTAGATTTAGCTAATAAATTAACGGACCTTGAATATACAATTAATTATTATTACATAAAAAATGCAATATGTCTTTGGCTACCTACAATATTTGGCAATATAGACAAAAACACGTTAAATAACTTAGCAGACTCGTTGATAAAACATTTAATAAATAATTTAACAGTACAAAATAGGACCAATGTAGGATCAATGTACAGACTATCGCTATGGGATACAATATCGAACACATTGCCATCTATAAACTTGACGGCTGGTGATGATCTGCATGCTTTTGATTTGCGTAAAGAAAGACTAGTTGATGCATTTATAAATCTACACTATTTTGCACGAGATATGGTTGAACTAGAAAAATTCAAAAGTAAATTACTTGATGAAGTCAATAAGTTTTGCAATGAATATTTACAACGTTACCCTGAATCCCCTATAAATCCTGAAGAGTTAAGCAAAAAGCTATATAGTGCTTTGTGCAAAGTATCATTAACGGACATTGAAACAGTAAGATCTGAACTAGAACAAGTCAGATTGAAAGAAGAAATAATGGATTGGCTGCAAACCGTGCCACTTGATAAATCAAAAATTACGGAATCGCAACTAAACGCTAAGGTATCTGATTTAGCAAAACGTCTTCATGGACTAGAAAAAGACAAATATTTCGATCCAAATAACTATAACGAAATGAAGTTTGGAATATTAACATGGTTACAAACACTTGATGTTAAGGATGGCGGACAAATTACAACACTTGCTGATGTTTTAATAGATAAGCTTAAAACTACTGACAAATCTCGGATGCTGAGTATTTCTAACATTGGAAAACATGGTGACAATATTATTCCTCAGTACCTACAGAGTAACCTTAATGTTGAAGACAGAGCTTATTTAGACAGAATAAGAAAAAGATCTGATTATAATCTTGGAGTAATGAAAACAGATCTTTGTAAAGATGTATGTGCTAGTGCACCTCTTAAGGAATGCGCAATGCAAACTGAAATCAGAAGTAGCGAAACTTTTCACACACCTCAATCATTAAATGGAAGGTGTAATAACAGAGAAGTATCACCGCAAGTGATCATTAAAGAATACTATTGGGATTCCACTAGTAACAACGTAAACCAAAGGTCCTCAGGTTCTTGTCGACCATTATCTACTAGTCCTCCATGTAACAGAATATCAGAAACAGCTCCTCAACTAAAAAGAAAACATCAATTACCTAAAAACTCTAGCACACAAACTGATCAAGTTTTTAATAACGTTTTCCCGAAAAGCTCACAAGCTGAAAAAATATGCGACAATATAAATGATAGGCTGGGATGTTTAGCAGACACGGGTCATTCTAGTAAACTTTTGGCTTCATGTTACATTCCTGGAAAATTACGAACAAGTACATCCCAACGAATAAACTTGCCAAATGAAATTATAGGATGTAGGAGAAGAGGCGATAATTGCAGCAATAGACAACAAACATATACAAAATGTGGAGAAAGGAATTTCAATTACAGATCACACTGTAATAGCCATGTAACGGAAAGTAGTTCGAAATATTGCCCAAATTGCGTCAGAAGTTGCCCGTATCCAAGCAATTTGTTCTTTAAATAAGAGTTTTCATAAAATATTGTCATCGAATTTGAAACCATTTTGTGACCTTGTTGTTATGAAAATGTTGTTGTGATCGTTATTGTGATTGAAAAATGTGTTGATAGTGCAATTCCAAAAAAGAAATTAAAATAACATTTATTTTTTTGATAGTATAAGTTTTTCTCCTACCTAAATCAAATCATCAATGCGGCAAAGACACTTCATTTCTAAAATTATCGAAATTGACAGGTTTTACGGATCATGGGCCCTTAATGTTAAATATTCCATATAAAGCAAAATTTTTGAATTGCAAACTTCTTTGGTGCATATGATTTTGGTAGGAAGAAAAAAAAAAGGGTTTTCATCGCTGAAGACCTCGTCATGCTTGTGATGTATACTAGCTACGCACAGTATAGCGACCAGTGTATTGGTATACACGCATATTTACATTAATATGTTGTATATTCTCCACTGCATCATAATATTCATGATAAGACTTTTTGGATGGGGAAAATCCATTGTATTCCCTTGTCATACTTTCTGATGGTGACTTTATTACCACCTTTCGGGATCGATCAAAGTATCAATTTTTTTTATGGAAAATGTACTAAATTCTGATTTCATATATTCTTAAAGGCTAATTTTAAAATTAATATTCAGAAGAAAGCATTTTTTTTTAAATTCACATAGACTATTCTTAGACCGGCGAGATCTCAGAATCCGATATTGATAAAATATGATGATGAGCTTGGAGGCTGATTGATTTACAAACGATATGCAGTTAAAATAATTTATTTAGGGGTTATCAATTGACAATAATATTGACAATAATATTTACAAAATTAATTTACGTTATAAACAACACATATACTAATTATGTATTAACACTGACAGTAAGACAAACCTGACATACTGGAATTGAGAAATGAAATTAATGAACGTGTAAAATTCGGCACTTGACTAAATACGACATTTTTGGCGTACGTACAATGCGAGCGTACAATATGGCACATAAATCTAACAAGATTTATGTGCCATATTGCATTTGCTGATTGTACAATCAACATAATACTTCAGCAAGTCCTACAAGAAACATGGGTAAGGGATAAAAAAAGGCAAACATGGAGGATAGTCATTAAATTCGTCGCTAGATAAGTATTTAAGCCTCCTTCTTCTCCAAAGTCTCTCTATACATCGACAGTGATAATCATCATCCTCCACCATATCGTTAAAGCTTATCCGTCTTTTCACACCCTCCCTTTCTGATATCAACCATTTAGGTCGTCTTTTATTTACGTTAGGTAAGTGTGGTATACTCTGTTCGGGTGTGGACGCGTATTTTGGCTGCCCCATATCAGGTAAATGACCAGTTGAAGTATTTGTTGATACCCCTAAATTGTTGTCAAAATTTGCGATGCTGCCGTTTTCATTTTCTTCAATTCCTTTGCTTTTTAAAGATTGACAACCTACTGAGAATTTATTAAATGATTCATTCACTCTATCATGTGGTGTTTGTTGATAAGCTGATTGATAGGTTACATGACCTCTATCATCATTGGTATTGATTGATGTGTGCGGAACTTGGCTAGGGTGTAGTGGTGAATCATAATTTTCAAAATTACTCTGCCTATATCCACTAGGTCCGGCATCTTGACTTATTCCCATTAACCCTTTACTGGTTCTTATAGCTCGAGGATTAAATTGGATACTTGCAGGTTGTTCTAGATACGCATTCATTCTTTGATCTTTATCTGTAAAAGATGCTTGCGTTTGATTTTTTTCCAATACATCTTTTTGGTAACTTGAATGTGAGTAGTCATTTTGTTCTGTTAACTTATTTTCAACATCATCCAGGGTAGTGTCTTGATTATTTTCTGAGACGTTAGATGTATAAGGAATATAATGATCTTGGACGCTTTTTGCTATGTTAAGTCCTGGCATATATGTCTGACAGTCTTTTAATGAATGCCACGGGTTAGGTGTTTCGGAGTAAGATGAGCTCGTTGGGTTTTCTCCAGAGAATGGCCTGTAAGTTGATGGTTCACTTATAAAATTACGAGATTGCTCATTAAATGCCGTTTCTAGAGAATGGTTATCATCAGATTGCCCTTTATTGTCAAATTTAGACACTTGATTTAATATATCAGAAGTTAGATCGTTCTCAATAGCGATATTTTCAGGAGTTGTCTCAATGTAACTCGATGCAAAGGGAACATTTTTTCCAAAATCTTCATAAGTATCTAGATCTTGAAAAACTACTCTTTTAATAGTTTGACTTGTGTATTGTTTTTCCATATTTCTAAGTCTGTTTACCAATTCATCCGCCATGAAACTAATGTTTGCGCTTTCACCTTCATTAAGTGGTGTTTTTTCAAGAAATCTCGATACTTCATCTTTGACAGCCGTGTATGAATCACCTGCTTTTATATTATTTACAATTTCTTTGATTTTCATAGCCAGCATCTCTAAATCTCTTTTTTTCTTATAAGTGTTGTAAGAGTGTTCATTTGGGACTAAAGGCAAATCTGTGTACCACTTTTCCACTTCAATTCCCAAAAGTGCATCATCAGCTTCTTCTTTTATAGTTCTTTCACTTGGTAAAGGGACTTTCTGCAATGTATTCATGATTTCAGTTTTGTACGAAGAAGCATCAACGTTTTTTAATTCTCTGGCATGATTTATTTTTAAATCTTCAACAAAATCCCCAATTTCTTGTGTTAGTTTGTGTTTAAACACATCAGAGATCAACTTGTTATCATTTTTAAATCTAGTGTATAAAAGGTATTCCTCAACTAATTTTAAGATTTGAAGATCTTCGTGCTGTTTTATGGATTCATCGTGTTCATGTTCAATAATTCCATGTGTGCGGAGGCTTGTAATAACATTTTTCACTAGATTATTTTTAAAGGAAGCATCCTCGTGTGCCTTTATTTGGTCATTAATACTTATACTTTTTTCAATGAACTGTATTTTGAGCAAATGCCTTGTAGATCTCATATCTGGATTTTGGGGTAAAGCATCTAATAAATCATCAATTGCGTCATCTAAAAGGTCCTCATAAAAAAATCGATTGTAATAAGTGGCAGGGTCACAATTTAACTTAGATACAATTTTCCACAAACTATTTTGTAATTCGACCCTAGCTCTCTTGACTACAGTTTCTTGTTCAGGGCTGGATGTCTTTATGGGTACTTGCTCCACCCAATCTTTAACGAATTGTCTGTATTCTGATTCAAGTTGCTCAACAGTTTTCACTCTTTGACTAGACTTCGTCAAATCAATACAACAGGCAGCTTTTAAGTCTTGATTTCCACTTACAGTGTTATTAAAATCTTTGGCAGCTATTTTACCTGTTCCTTCTTGAGACATGGTCATTACCTCGAATTGTTTCGAGCTGATAGAACCTGTTGCACCTAATGAAACCTTTTCAGCTTTGCTTTGCGTATTAGTGGCATTAGAGTCGTGTTTAATTTTTGACAAAGACTGGTTAATCTTAATATTGCTTATCAAATTCCCACTTAATTGAGCAATCTCACGGGAGTAATGTAATCCTCGTATTCGCTCCATCAATTCTGGAGCATGGTCTGTAGGTACAAAATTATCTTCACCCACAAGTTTAGTAACCCATTTGAATATCTGATACCTTAAAAGTTCTAATTCAGCTTCATTTGAATTTTCTCTTGTAGTTGGATTTAATTCTAAATACTTTTGTCTATCGATTATGTCTCCAGCCAAATCATTTATTATTACTTGTCTAAATCCGGTTTCCTTACTTTCAAGAATTTGTAATTTTAAAGTGGAAAGCCACTCGTCTATTTGTCTGCATAATTCAGTAGTATAATCGTCTAGGCTATAAGTATTGTTTTCATACTTATAATTCGTACCAACTTCATTGTTATGTATTATATATTTTGGGGACTGTTTTAAGTTCTGTATATTTTGAAGAACAATAAATGTCTCGGAGCGTACTTTAGTCGGTGTTCTAGTGTGTATAAATGATTCTTTTAAATGGTTTATCAGGAGATTTGAAAAATGCATAGCATGATGTTTTGAAAATCCGTAATCTTCTGAAATTTTCATAACGCTTTTTCTTATGCGTTTGTAATTACCAAAGTTCAATTCTTCCATAAATAACATAAAACAATGTACTAAATCATCTTCCAAATCGTTAATTTTGTGCCGATTAATATTCAAAAAGGTTTTTTCTAAATATAACCTTAGTTCTGCGGACGTAAAGATTTTGAGCTCACCTTCGGTTAGAGCTGCACTTCTTACAAAAGTAGAGCTAACTTTTAATCCCCTGATTTCTCGCCTACTGGTATTTTCACTCATGCTACACTTCGTGCAACCAAAATGTTTTACTTTATTTATCAATATATCAGCTAAACTAGCTAAAACAACACCCCTATCTCCTTTTATTTCAATTGGAAGTGTATCCAATCTATCTAAAATATCAGATTTTAATCTTTTTTTCCTGTGTGAATCAAAGGGGTTGTAAGCAAAAGATTTAAGGCATTCGAAAAATTGATAAAAAATTAGTTCTTTGTCGAACTCTCGATCAAAAGAGTATTCTAGCTTAAAAGGGATTAAATCTAGCCAATCTTCTAATATTTCAGCTAAATATTCTTCACCAGAGATCGAATATGGTGTGAGTTCAGATCGCCCAATTTGGACGTAGGATCGAACACTTTTTAAGTTTTTAGAAACACTTATCATACGATTGGATCTAGATTCATGAAACACACGTTTGTGTACTCTTTCCAAGTTTCTAACAGATTTCATTAGACACTTATCGTGCCTGATTATTTTACTACGAGATCTGTGACGGAATTTCGAGTAACATGGCCCTAGATATAAATCTTGAAATACTGGCATTTCATTTTGCGACATTGTTATTTCTTCTTGTGATTTGCTTCCTTTATATCGTTTAAGTTGGTTATCGCTGAGATCTATAGTGCCAATCGCTGCTTGGGATTCTTTGCCAAGTTTAGTGCTAGGTTGAATCACATCTGTTACTTGTGAGATCACCATTTCTGATGGATCATTTGATACACGTTCTGGCCTTGGTCCGGTACCTGACGGAGATGGACTTATAGGAACTGCTATCTGAAAAATACAAATATAATTTTGAAAGCCAAGCTTAAGTAAATAACTACGAATATGATATGGCTTGAGGATTTGCGAACTAAAGCAGCAATGGTTTATCAAGTCATATATTCTGCACCGGTGGGTTGCTGAAACGATGGAATTTTGGTTCCCATAGTGCTGGAATGGTGACCCAGCCCCGGCAACAGCAGTTTTGGTCAAGGTAAGTACGTAGGTTGTTAGGTAGTTAGACAAAGAAATTAAACGAGTATAAAATCCCTACAAAAAACTATGTCCAGTATCCCACGTCTACTGATAGATATGATAACAATGATGATGAAGAGACAGAAATTACCTAAACCCACCCTCCAGGATTGGAGGATTGCAGTAAGAGTGCTTTCCTAAGAGAAAGAAGTCAGTGGTAAGCAGATACATAAATAAGACTAATGAAGATGGTAATGAAAACTAGTTTGACTTACTGTTCTTTGCGAGGGCACCGCTAAAGGCATGGTGGTAATCTCCCGTGATACCATCCGTACAGCCGCTGCAATATTAATAAGTTAGAAAAGTTGTCCAAAAATGTATGTGCGCTCCGGAATAAAGCTATTAGCTATTATTAAATGAAGATAATTTTGAGAGAAATAAACGAAGCAAATTATATGGAAGAGATTACCTTGTATTTCCATATTCACTAAATTTGAGTTCTGAAAACAGATTTAACTTATTTAAAAACCTGAACATGGAAATACGGAAATACCTGATTACTCACGAAAACGGAATAATCATTCTCAGAACAAAGCAGTTATGTCGTTCGAATAAACGGTTTCCAAACGGAGGCGGTGGCGGTTTGCGATTTAAGGAAACATCAAACAGCGGCATCCAACCTACGTCCTTTGGTCTAAGTTTGCACCCAGGACACATAAGTGCCGCTGAGGATGTAAGTTGGATGCGGCTGTGGTGCCTTCGCTTCACAGGCGGGCGACCTCAACCGAAATACAAGCCCCGCGCCCATACTCGGCCCAACATCTGACTCCATATGGAGTCATTTGTACTGAATCTGACCAGGGGTACTCTCTGTGGCATGTGTCGTTGAGAGCAATTTTTACATTGGACGCGCAAGCAAAGAATCATCATTGTCAGCTTAAATTGCTATTATTGTCATGATGTCCTGACATGAAAAATAAGAAATAAATATTTTCTACACCATTTTAACTCAAGTAATACGTAAAACTACTAAAAATAGATATATTTTGTAAACGGTTTTCTTTTTAATAGTGCCTAACAAGAAAAGTAGGTATCGATTTATTTCCTACATTTTACTTGACACCGACTTAAATAGTTCCCTTACTTCTCCGGGGTCCCTCCAATCAATCTTCACTAAATTTAAACGGGACCACGTCTGAGGTATAAAGTACTAAACAAAAAAAGAAAAATCAAAGTCGGTTTATAATGGAGTAACAGAGTAACAAATATACAAAAAAAAAGTCGAATTGAGAACCCTCTCCTCCTTTTTTTGAACAGTGCATCAGCTCTCGCGCATAATCAAACCGCAAACGCCAATGCGCGACTGTAAAATCTATGAACCAGCATGCTAACGCACGCAAACCGCGATCTCCAACGCCTCTGTTTGCAGAAAGCCTTATTTTAATAACATTGATTTATTTCAGTTACGTGTCTTGACACAACCAAGCGTCAGAGAACTCACTACCCTACGTATATCTATAACCAGCAATCCGTCACAACTGCGTCCGCGTATAAGTCAACCGTAAAAGATAGACATATGCAGACTATTTTTTAGAACTTTAAACGGGGAACTTTGTCACGATTTTATCGAAACTTTAACCGTTTACGCAGCGCACGCAGCGGAAACTCTCGAGAGGAAAAAAAACCTGATTTTGAAACATTCTTTATTGGTGCTATGCTCCTATAGGTCTTAGCGTGATGATATATAGCCTATAGCCTTCCTCCATAAATGGGCTATCCAACACTGAATTAATTTTTAAATCGAACCAGTAGTTCCTGAGATTTTCGCGTTCAAGTAAACAAACGAAAAAACTCTTCCGCTTTCTAAATTAGTATTACTAGATACTGGTTAGTTATAAGGTCTGTACTAACCGGATGTACTTTGCCGTTTGGTTCATATCTCTCCCTTGGTTTGTTCAGTTTTTCAGGTTTAATATTCGCCTGAAAATAAATGTAAATATAACTCCCTATGACCCCACATACTCTGCGTGAGGGAGGTCAAAGGTTGCACGCGTAGGTTATCATCATATTTCATTCGCCAAATAATCTAAATTTATATTTTTCTACAAAATTTTCCAAACGATAATAAGGAGGAGGTTCTAAATTTGATATTGTTTTTTTTCGTATATTTGTTACTCGATTACTCCACCAATTACAAACCGATTTTGATGATTCATTGTTTTGTTTGGTACGTTATACCTCAGACTCAGAGGTGGTCCCATTTAATTTGGTGAAGATTTATTGGAGGGATGCTGGAGAAATCGAGGGAACTCTTCAAATATTATAGGCACACCTATAGCATTTTGATATTTTTAAAGGAACCTGTGCATCTTCTTTCGAAATTCACCATATGGTCAAGTGAAACTGATGATGAACATCATTGATGAACCGGAATTACTGTACTATAAGAAAAAGAAAAAGAAAAGATTCACTTACATGTTGGGATAGATTTCGTAACCCATCCCGGACTTTCCTAGACACGTCCTTCAAGCATCGGACGTCGTTGGCCCTGCAAAATGTGGATCTTCTCCAAGATTCCAGATTCTCTTGATCTATTACACCTTTCTTTTTATCCTTATCCCGGGTGGGTGATTCTTGTAACCTGATAAATAGTACTATATATTAGTACTGATTATCAGGTACGATAAGTCGAAAAGCTCATACCAAATTAATGAAACGACCGTTTTTATACGATGCCAGCGGCTTTGCTCTCGTTAAGTTCAATTTTTGATTTGGTAAATTTTAACTACAAAGTTTAAAAAAAATATCTTGCTGGAAATAGAAAAATATGAACGTAAATTACTTAAAAAACAGAAACTTCCATATAAATTTTCATCCCCTATTTGATGCCTTTGGTTTTAAATTGGTGAAACACGTATTTGTTTATTTTTAATTGAAAACCTGCAATCAAAGTTTCATGGATGCAACTTGAAAAATAAATTAATAAATGAAGAATTTTCAAAAATCCTTTCTTAGCGGATGCCTCCGTTGTAATAACTATCTGTGTGCAAAATTTCAGCCCGTAGAGTGGTTATAGCTGTGCGTTGAAAGATCAGTCAGTTAGTCAGTTAGTCAGTCAGTCAGTCACCTTTGCCTTTTATACATATATACGAGTATATAGATATATACGAGTATATATTTGTGGGCGAGACTAATTCCAGCTGTTACATAACAGGCTTAGTCTATGGTGGTTCGAAAAGATGATAAATTTAACATACTCCTCGGCATAAAAATGTCTTATTAAGCTGTGACAAATGGGACATTAAAGACAAGTTTTAATATATAATTATTATTTTTTAATTACACAGGGTGGTATTATAAAAGGGTAAGTGTGTTTATTTGTTTGTATATTGGTTATCTATGAAGCGCATCGTTTTCTCGATTTTATTAAGCATCTCAAAGTTCTGGAACGTCGTGCTTTTGTTTTCCCCATTAAACAATAGGTATGCCTGCGGGACTCCCAACATAACAATCTTGCGACTGCAAACAACTGCTAGTGATAAAACAAAGACGGTTCACCTCTTGGACCTGGTGACAACCTCTGGTTCATATTGTCGGGGATACTTCGCGTTGGTGGTGTTCCTAGAGTAACTGTCCAAGTTAATGGACACGTCCGACTCTATGATGGTACGCGTTGGCGATACGTTGGAGCGTAGGTTCTTTAACGACGCTAGAATAAATGAGATGGTATATTACTATACACGCTTGGATTAATTGAATTTTAAATTGGCAAGTGAAATTTCGGAATTTTTTAAATTGGTCTTCAATTAATTATTTTTTTATTATCTTTTGTTTGATGTCTTATCGTATATAGTGGAACCTAGTACACTGATAGTCTCAGTACATACATAAGCTAACTCTCGTAGCTTTAGTTTTAAGTTGACTAATTTAGTTATCAACATCAACTCACTTTTATGTCATATTTTCCTAATGCATCAAAAGTGTCATCTATGCGCCTATTTTAATAAAGAAACATTTGACTTTGACTTTGAAACGCCGTCGACGTGGTAAGCCAAAACGAGGTTGAGGAGTTGCAGACTATTTCATCAGTTTGGATCCAGAGGTACAAAAATAGAGAGTTTAAGAAATCGGAGTGAGTTCTACGACAATACAGTTGGTAAGGAATTGAACTTACAGTGTTTAGCTTGAGTGAATGAGATGAGTCGTTCCACTATTTCAGAGGAGCTATCCTGGGAGATGTTCGGATACTTGCGCAGGGAGCTGGTGAACGTGTCCGTGGGGATGGAAGGCTTCGGCGCGTACACTGAACCTGGGAGGTGAAAAGTACAAGTTTAATCTTCTACTTTTCAAAGTTTTATGTGTTCATGTATTATTTCATGTATTCCAAGTCTGGTTTTGGTGACTTATCTGGTGAAGTGGTGTGTTTAATAACAGGTATATTAATAAAACCATTCCCAAGATTTTATTAATAATGTTGACTAAATAAGGTTCTGTCTGGTGGGGAACTTCGGTACAAATACTGGTGATAGACGAACCAAGTCGCACCTTAGGGGTTTTTTTACCATTAATAGTCGTAAAGTTAAGTATTGTCAAGGTCTCTGCTAGCTCTAGATCTAGAGGAAAATCATTAAGTCGACGGAAAATAAGAAATGCGAGTAAACCTTTGTCCGGCCAGCACAGCCCACCTCTGTAGCTGCTACACCGCGTGCCTGGGCTGTAGCTATTCCCGCTACCAGCTCCGCCGATCACGAAGTTTTCATGACCTGTCACATTCCATATTATCCACACCGCAGCTATTTCCCAAGACTGTGAACACTATTTTCAGTTTTAAAAAAAATCCTAATCCCATGCAAACCGTTCATATTTCAGGGATAAATATATCCCAACCAATAAATAAATAGATACACTTTTCAAATTATTAAATTACGCACTAATCATATTAGTACGACCCCTGAGCTGGTTCCAGTGTAAAATAAAGAATAAAAAATTTTAGGTACAGTAAGTACTGTACTTAAAATTTTTAGGTACATTAATAAAATACCTACTTTTTACTTCTATCTATTGTCCTCAAAATTAAATCACAAGTTCTCGACTTGACCAAGACTATGTGACTGATGACTATGGATCCGCCTTTGTATGGGGGATCAACATACCTATTCTGTTCTGCACCAAACGCTCCACACTATACTAAATTGGCATTGACCCCTTACCCTTTTCACTATATTCTTTGCGGGAAAATAAGAGCAGGTGCTATTTTTTATACTAAGCTTATTGTACAAGATTACTAAAGCAAATTGGCCAGTCCAATTTACTTTAGTAATCTTGTAAAATAGAATTGGCAAACATATATTAATCATTTATGAGGTGAAAACTTAAAGAAAACTAAATACCTTTGCCATACAAAAGTAGATACACATGCACCAACTCCCACAGAATCCAGAAGGTTAGGTAGAGTTTTATAAGGCAGCTAAAACAAAAAGGGTAGGATATACTACCGGGATACAGCTCGGCTCTCTGTGGAGGGAATTCCGTGACGAGTTCCGGCGGGGAGGTTGGGGTCAAACGGCAATGCGTCGTCTGTAAATAACAGTTCACTATCACTTTTCACTAGTACTTGTAAAACATACTTTGCTCCAATGTATGGATATTTTTATTTTATGAATTTAGACTTCATAGGTCATTAGATTTCATGAATAGCTGTAGTAAGACAGTGAGTTATAATTCATTTTCATATCAGCAAAGTTGCTGAAACGTGGTATTTTACTATGGGCAACATAAGAAGGCATAGAGTCACTCAGAGGGCGATCGAGAGGTCTGAGAGTTCCTCTTTGTGATCAAATCAGAAATGAGGAGATCCGTAGAAGAACTAGAGTTACCGATGGACCTTGGGTGCTGGAAGAGCGACCCCGCACCGGAAAACGCAGCGTCGGTCGACCCCCAACGAGGTGGCCATATGACATCAAGCGAGTCGCTTAATTCGCTGTAAACGAGCGTCCAAGGATCGTCGGTTTTGGAACTCTCTACAAAAGACCTACTCGTATGTCCAGCAGTAGATGTCAATCAGTTGAAGTGATGAAACTCGCTACCTTATAGTTGGATGGTAATAAAAGTGCTGCGCTACGCATCACGATATGTGACTTAGAAAATAACTAACCCTATAAGTACTAGCATATCGTCCATCAGTCGCTTGCACGCTGCTCTCTCGCCGGGTTGTCGACACGTCGGCGTCGACCGCGTACTGGGACGCTGCGTGGCGACACTGGTTCACACGCGGTACGCTGGGATGAGTTGCAACTGCAAAATCATTTTCATCAGCCAAAACTCTTAAGGTGGAGCAGTTTTGGAACGGATTTTCGACAGGAGTAGACATTTCAACATTAGTTATGGTACTTAATTTTCTAACTATGGAAGTTTTGGATACTGAATGAAAGGGTTGCCTTAATAAAGTTTGTGCTACATTAGGATGTTCAGGCTTGTGGTACTTATTAGGATTATGGATACGGAACACAGGAGTTGCATTTATCAGGGACGCCAGGGACTTGTCATTAGTATTGCCACCATAAATATAATTTTCTGCAATTAAATGGTGCCAGCAGCGTCTCGTTGTATATTCGAGACGATTCCTCTATAAATAGTACTCTTCAGTATATGAAATTGAATTCTGAATATTAAAATTTAATTAGTAATAAAATACCAGGGTCGGGCAGCAAGGTATACTGTCGTCCGGAGTCCAGCAGCGTCACAGCAACTCCTGCGTCCTTCAGTCCGCGCACCACGGCCACCATGCCCTCGCCACAAGCCATCGCATTCAATCAGTAGTCCAGATTTAATATAGGTATATGCTGTCAAATGTGGAAGCATTTTTCCATTAAAATAAAGCTTTTTTATAGCAATAATTGACGGGCCAAGCAGATGGCCCACCTGATGCCAAGTGGAAAACTATCCTATAAACAGAGCAACTCTTCGCAGGACATGCAAGAAAAACTTCCTGCAACGTGCCGCCCTACGTCCAACAAATTGAGGCGTAGGTCCATACCCTAATGTGCCTTTACCAACCACGCCCCTCAGACACACGTAAGTAGTTAAATATAAGTAGACTTACGGTCATTTTCATCAGGCGCGAAGAAGAGTAGCAGTCAGGCCGATAAGAGCCCTGACAGGTTTCTGAAGTGGGTACAGGCCTAGCAATAACATGAAGATACTTTTATTTTAAGCCAAAGAAAAAAAACAGGAGAGAGAGGTGATCTTTTACTACTTTCTTATTGTAACTAATATTCTTAATGATAGCCTAGTTAGGTTAAGGTTTGAAGTAAATATGTGTTGCTTCATCGGGGAAGGAAAATATGGTCAGAAAACCTGCAAGACAGAGTTTTCCATCATGTTCTCAAAGAGCGGTATACAAATCGGCACTTCGCTAGAACTCTCTAGGCAACCAAATGTAAATATCACAATACCCGGCAATTGGATGAAGAAGTTCATTGTAACGAGAACTTATACATGCCCTTATCCCACGTCCTGTCAATCGGCCTATTCTTCAGACTCGAAGACAGACTAATTGCTTTGGTTTTGACAAATTTGTTACTACCGACCGCCCGCCCACTTTAAGAATGTTGAATTCTTTTTATTTTCGAGGATAATTTTCCTTCAAGAAGTTCTTCAAAAGTGCAGTTCAACACGCGACGTAGAGGAAGAAGACTGTAAACTTACATTTCCCGAAGGATTTGGGTTTGTGTAAATTTTTCTGCCTCACGCTTTTTAGGATTCCAAAAGAAAGGTAAATTTATACGAAAATTTAGAATTCAACTGACATCGCGATCGACTCGTTTTGGCAGATTTCTTTATATTCTTCTTTGCCAGTTTTCAGGCTTTCATTATATTTTAAGCTAGCCAGCTATTGTTTTAATCGACTTAAAAAAAAAGAGGAGATAACTATT
Source organism: Pararge aegeria (assembly GCF_905163445.1). Classification (NCBI taxonomy): domain Eukaryota; kingdom Metazoa; phylum Arthropoda; class Insecta; order Lepidoptera; family Nymphalidae; genus Pararge; species Pararge aegeria. The sequence goes on from NC_053186.1 coordinate 809,875, forward strand.
TACCTCAAATTATGTCGTTGCTATAGCTATATCTGTATTTGGTTGCTTGTAATTGCAATATAGCGATAAGAATGCCAAATTATGGCCAGTACTTACTGCATCCCTTCTTCCGCCACGCCAATACGCAGCTGTCATACGGAGAAGCTAACAAACTCACTTTTGCAGTAGGTTTTTTCAAATTTTTCGTTTTTATTTTGGGCAAAAAATCCTGGTTTTTTTTCGTGAGATCATGAAAATCCATTCAGCCAATTTGGCATGTTTATTTTTCAAGTAGCCGTCTACAAGTTAGCCGTTGATTGCAATCTCTTCTGGCGGTAAGTGATGATGCAGTCTAAGATGGTAACGGGCTAGCCTGTAATATTAAACACATGCCTCATTTCACTCTCTGGCTCATTAATACTGTCGGTTTTTTAAAAAATAAAACGTGTGTGTACACGCGTTAGAAGTTATACTTCTTAGTTCTCTTTCTTCTTTGGCGTAACAAGATGAAAATCTTTTCATAAATTTAATCTTTCGCCTTATCGTCTAACGTTTGTAGAAAAAACAACACTAACAATAGAAAAGAGGTATTTAATACATCAATTTTTTTATTATTAAAGTTTATTTAAATATAACAAATATGTCTACTTACATCATTAAAGAAATGGACATAATAAACATAATTAAAATAAGAATACTAATAGACTCATTATCGGACAACCAAGTTTCACTCAACATTAAAATTTGAGATTTTCGTACAATTGTATCAATTAAATCACCGAAATGAGCCCGCAGACTTTGACAATTGAAAGTGTACACTGTCAAACATTATAGCTAACTTAAGGGTGTCGGTTTTTTGTGACGGTGTGCGCGCACATCGCAATTTACCCTCATCATTTTTCCCTAACGCGCCAAAAGAAGTACAACTTAAAAATTTCTGAATAATTTAGCAGTAATTAATTTGTGATAGGGAATGAAAGTATAGGTAAGACGAAAGCGGGATGGTCATTTGTGAATAACTAGGGACAATTGTCAGTCTGTCATTTTATTTGTTTGATGGTAAACTATGTTTCATGACAAAATTTTGGATAGATATCGAAGCTATATCGATGCAAAAATTGGTCGTGGATAGAACTGCAAATAACTTTGAGCCTGGCCAAATTAACTGTTCCTACGGCATTCTATAAAACGCAACAACTTGTATTCCATTTAAAGGCGGTTAAATACATTTTGCCAAAGAGGATATAAATATTTAACACACCCTGAACAAATTATTAATTTACTGTGACTCTGTTGACTACAGTTGACTTTAAATAAAATTAACTCAATATCTCGAAAATGTGATAAAATATAAATAATTTTCTTATCATACAAAAACATACCTACCTATTATAGATAGCATTATTCTAATAAATCATGTTTTGAAAACTGTGAAATTCGTTAAAAACTTAGAACACAACAGTTTAGACCCAAGAATATTTAACCTATAAATAAATACATGGACAATATAAAGAACCTTACGTTCATGCTTAAATCTTTTATCGTAAGATATCTTTTTTGTATTCATGTGTTACAATTATTAATTGTCTTGTAATTTAAACTCGTATGTTAACGTGTACGAATTATTATGAAGTTAATATTAGAATAGGTAGTTTTATTATAAAAGATTAAAATTCCAACCTAAATCCACTGCATCTATTCTTAACTAAGTATTCAATGAACCCAAATTGTGAAGTGTATTTTAAGGTGTCACCCACTGAATTAAGAGCATCCAGAAACCGCATACACGACTAATATTAAAGCATCAAAAACCACTCGGGCAGTAATTATTTTACTTCTAATGTTCCAAATGGGTAAAATAGGAAAAGTTTGTGAGCTAGCTACATTCTGCGGGTGTAAACTGAGACGTGCGCAGAGACGGACACAATGCACTGTATGCAATAATGACAGAATGAGGGTTCCGTATGTTCTTAATTCTATGTTGTCACCGCGTAATTTTTCTTCATTTATATCTCAAGCCACTTTAGTTTCTTAGCCTAGTGGTTAAGACTTCAGCTTCCCTTTTGGTAGGACAGGGTTCAATGCCCGGCACGCACATCTAGCTCTTAAGAAATTAAATATTACCTAGCAGCTTTAACGGTGACGGGAAACATCGCCAGGAAATTGCCCTGCAGTTGATTATGATGCTTTCCCACGATAATTATACAGGGTCAAATAAAAACCACCAGATAGCTCTCGGCATGTAGTTGTTTATATTAAAACTAAAAACTTTTGTGCTACGACTTTTCTTTTAACTCGATAGTTTATGAAATATTTATTATTTATTTATTTATTTATTAGTAATCCAACAGCGTTACAAACAATTTTTGTTAAGGGTTTATCTTAAATATTAAATGTTACTTATAATTACTCTACTTATTACTACTCTGTAACATCAGCAACAGAGCGCGAACCACTACTCTTTTTTGCGTGCTCGCATGGGCAACATGCACAGTGGAATATGGTAATTGGTGACTGTTTCGCTACTCACATGTATTTGGTTTCACAGTGTAATGCAACTGTACAGAAATAACATGATATTAACTTTTTGTATGAAATAAATTAATACTGAATTTTGAAAGGGCGTAGAACAAAAGTCTGTCTTTAGTTTTCATGATAGGAACTACGAGTACAAGGCCGACACCTTTCTGTTATTTTTAGTTAACCCTGTGTACCGATAGAAATTATTGAAAGAAAAAAACTTACAGAATAGGATGGCGGATCTTTTGGAGGCGGAAACAGTGATGCAAAAATACGTGTTCAAGTGATACGAACTACGTAACGGAATAGTACAGATTCTTAAAAATGGTTATTTATTTTTCAAGGCCTGTGATGAGCACCATTGCCCAACTATCAGAGACCGATTTGAGCAGCATTTGCTGTACCATCACTCCACAAACAAACAAGCTTCAGCACCCAGCTATCAAAACAAAACACCCAGCAAATCGGTAATGAATCACCCAGCAAATCGGTAATGTCTCAGCAGGGTTATTGTTGTATGTATTTGGGTACCAACATAGATATAAGTAAACGATAGTAATGTCGTAAACGTAATACATGTCACCTTGTCGCCGTGAGTGAGACTCAGAGCACTCTTATTTCAAGAGAATATTTGTAACAGTTAGCGACTTTATTTTAATTTTTAAATTACATTGCCTCTTACGCTCTTAAAGAACTAGTGTACGCTGTTGAGAAAAACAGAAATGTATAATTACCCTGGGAGCCGTCGTTCGGCGACAAGTGTTTCGCAAGGTGCCAACTCGGAAGACGGCTTTGAAGCAGGCCGCTTTACGTTTATCTCTTACAAGAAAAATCATTGTTACCCTTATGTTGTAAAATTATGTTGGAGAGTATATTTTTATCCCTCTACAAGTTAGCACTGGACTGCAATGCTGTTGGTAAGTGATATTGCAGTCTAAAATGGTAGCGGGCAGTTAAATTAAAAGCCATACCTAGCCTTAATAGGTTAGTCACAAGCGGCAACGTATTGGAACACTTGATCGCCTAGCGGCACGTCTATGTAGATAGAGTGTTAACTAGCTATGGCTAGACCTTCTTACCAGATAAATAGAATAACAGCTTCTAGGTAGGATCTGCGGTCTACATAAAATAAATGAATTTGGAATGGAATAGTATTGGTATTGATATTGAAATAAATCTTTGTTCACAGTCTTTAAAAACCAGCAATTTTCATGTACCATTTAAAAGCTCCGATGAACACACGTCAACTTCACATATAGATCGAGGACGAAACTCTTCAAAACCAGGTTACAGAGAAGCTTTAGAAAAAGAAGTTCTAGTATGGGCTGAAGATTTACCTAAATATTCAAATCCAAGTACCGAAAATCTAAAACAGAACATAGTTAATGAACTTATTGATAAAATCAATAGACTTAAACCTTTGGCTAACGAAGATTATTACGATACAAAACTATCAAGCTTAGTTAGTAAGTTTTTAGATTCATTGCCATCTTCAACTGATGTAAAGAAACGAGACCCGGCTTTAAACAATCTTAAACAAAACCTTATTGACAAAATAAATGCCCTAAACAGATATTCATTTGATGAAGAAAATAAAAAAGACCACTATGGTAGGAGAAATAAAAATTAAAGTAGGAAGTTGAAAATCAGAAATAATGGAACAAGCACAACGCCAACAGGAGAAGAAAGATACAACAAAGCAACTAACATTGCAACAAATAGAACGTACAGTTCCTTCTGGGATGGATATTCAAATAATTATTTTGATGGAAGTTTAAAAAAAAAACACCTTGCTGATGATCCTGAACATGCACAATTAAAACAAGATGTTTCAGATACGCCACCAAACTATGGTTAAACATACGGTCAGCCCAAATTTAAGCCGAATAAATAGAAAACAGACATGGATGAAAACTTTGTCTTCAACTTGGGATCCTACCAAAAAGGACAAAATTCAGGCAATGATTAACAATTTCAATAATTGAAGAGAGAATGAACAAGAAAACAGGCTTCTAGTACCGAATATAATTGGATACCGCTCGCTGACACGGAGACTTTGCGGCTTCTCTGTCTACGCATTGCGGTTTGTTTTTTTAAAATAAAAATCAAAATGTAAAAAACAAAACAATTATTTAATTTGTTTTGACATACAATTTAAAAGAAATAATTATAAAATCTTTTTTTGTGTATGCAATTCGTGTAAATTATTTAAAGGAAAAACCTAGATTGAGTTTCAATTGCTTAGGGGTTTTGCATTTTGATGCAATGGGACCCTAATAATTTGTTTCGGTTTATATTTGAATTTCGCCGATTTTCGTCAGTTGGGTGTTATTTGTCAACGGGGAAACGTGCTTGTAGTAGTGATGCGTACTGCTCAAATATTGAATAGGTATTACGAGATGATATTAGGCGTTGGTGCTGATGATGGCAATATCTGCGAAGCTCAGTATTTTATAAGTTTCAATGAGGTCGCCTCTTTCTCGCTTCTTTTCTCTTTCGCTCTACTTATTAAAATGTTTACAAGCCTTTGCTGAAATGAAAGGTTTCTCAAATCCCTTGGCAGATTATTGGCTCGTCTCTGTATCTTTTCAAGAATTTCTATATATCCTTAACAAAATATGGACTCCAGGCCTGAAAAACGTATAACTTATATATTTGTATGAAGATTTCTTATTTATATTGAAAGATGCTTTCCTAATTATTGTGTAAAGGATAGTGTTTACCTTACTGACAATAGCCACCATGTGCGCTTTTATGTAATGATTATATTCTCTTTAATAGTTGGCTGAATAATATTATACCTTTGCCTATCAGCACATAGCAGATTAAAAATAACGTCTATGACGCCATGACAGGTCACGTGATGTAAATTTTTGTTGGGCATGCGCGTATACCTACCGAATATTTTCTGTGTGATTTTGAAACGGTGAGATATCCTTTGCAAAACTTCATTTTAAATTGCCTTTTGTGTTTATCGCTGTAATTATTCATTAACCGAAGTAGTAAAGTGCAAGTGCCAGGTGCTGTGTCGTTGCCAAAAGGTCACATCTCTAAATGGCAATCGGGTTTCTATTGCCATCTGAATTCTGTATGTTTTAGAAGTACAGATTGTGTAAAATCTTTGTGAATTGGATTATTACGGCCGCGTATGTAAGATATTTTTTGATTGATTATAATTTCATTATCAATATAAAATGTATTGTAATTAGCGAAATATATTGGGTAAGACATCTTTGACATCGCTTTGTTGAGACCAAATCACGAAATGTCATGCCATACAAAAAGTTACTGCATTACGAATTTCACGCCCAAAAACTTAATAATTCCACAAAACGGCTATTTCACCCATAATCTTTGATCTGAAAAGAAAGTTAGTTGTTTACAATACATTAGTATACAGGGTGTGTACATTTTAAAATTCATGCAAGTATTCTGAATTCGTGAACCATATGATGACATCATGTTAGGTATTAAGTGTTATAAACACTGCTTAGGTCCTTTAGAAAGTCATAACAGACATTCGGTTTTCTCTTTTTGTTGTTAGTATTCCCTGTTGAATTATGAGACATATTATTGTCCACTTGCTGGGAGTGGGCTTTATGTTTTATGATCATCACCATTCTATTAATATTAGAGGCACAGGCCTCTGCACTTCTAGGAGATTTGATGCTTTAACTCATGAGAGACCACTCCAGTTACTGACAATTGACTAAAAATTTATTGTCAGACAAACTCAATACCTATCAATAATTGTTATGGGCCCCACTCGGTAAACTAACCATTAAACAAGGTAATAGTCACTTATGAAATAGAAGTTTTCTTTTTCTAGGAAGAGAGTATATATACCACTATGCTCCAATGCATGTTTTCAGGTTCATGTTTTTACTTGAAGAATTTCACAACAAAATTGTCATAAGAATTGAAAGTTTAAATTTGGATTTAAAATAAATTAAAACAATAATTTACAGATTTGGAACTATTAAAATTAATGATGGCATTGTGGTTTGAGGCAACTGTAAATCTGGGGCTGCTTGCTTAGAAGGTATAAAAGGCTACACACATTTGGCTAATTTTTCACTTAACAATTAACCATTGTAAAGTCAACATCTCCTGAGGATGCTCGGGTTTTGGAGCGAAACCTGCATAGAGAGTACACTGCAAAGATCTGTTTGGTGTGGAGTATAAGGATTAAAGAAATTATAAATTACACTATGAAGATTCTACTGATTTTCGCAGGGTATAGCAAATTAAGCTTAATTTTCATAATGGATATACATAATTGATATATCAGCTTAGTTGGACTACCCAAGATTGGCACCCATACAGAATAGATTTTCTGTTCCTGGGCCTTTTCCACACTTGGTTGGTCTGGGATCATCCGTTGTATGTATGGCCACTGATGTGGCTCCCTGCTGGATCACTACAGCCAGCCAAGCTCACTCCAGAAGCTTAGCAGGCCGCCCAAAATCCTTGAACTATTGGCACTCTAATATGAAATAAAAGCTAAGTATAAGCTACTTTAAACTACGCCTTAGTACATTCTTTAAGCTGGAGAGTCGCGCAGCAGTAGGTGTGGTGGGTAGAATAAGAACTCCATGATCAAATCTATGATTTAATCATCTATGAATCTATTGTTTGATCATAGACTTCTTTTTCTTTTGATTTGCAGCTCCAGCACCGCAGGATAATTATATCATACCCATTTTTCATCCTATTGAATAAAGATGCAATGAGAACATTCAATTAAATTCTTGTTTATGGCTTTTATCTGTGCCAACTGGCACAAGGTACTTTGCCTATGTGTTGTACATGGAAAAGGCACGAAAGAGGTTGATGAAAATAATGAAAAGTAAATTTTGAATATGTACCTAGAGAGAAGTAGTTGTGATTAGCTTGTTAGTTCTTAACCTAATACAGCACGTACATCAAAAATGTGAATATGCTATATTATGGAAATTTATAGACATTCAACTTTAGTTTTATTAATTTCTATATATTTACATAAAAATCTACAGTAAGGAATGAATACAAACATTAATTGTAGTCTGTAGTCCACAACTGGGCCAGCGTGGTGGACTACAGCATTAACTCTTTCTCATTGTGGGAGGAGACTTGTGCCCTGTAATGGGCAGGTAATAGGTTAATATGATGGACACTTAAAAGACAGCAAACTTTAGAAGTAAGAATGTCATAGAGTGGATAGGTAAGTTTGGGACAGTTAAAAAGAATGTGAGGTTTGGTGTCCTCATCCAGGCCACACTCACAGATAGAGTTGTCTTTTATCCAGTTTGGCCATATGAACAGGTATGTAAGCATGACCAGAAGAAAATGTTATCTATTTCTTCTCATTTTCAAGTCTTACCCAATAAAGTTGCAATAAAAAATGGGTAGTAATAGTAATCTTATGGCACGCATGTTAGGGCTGCAAGAGATGTATACAACAACAAGACATACAGACAGTCAAATTAGTTCCAAAGCTTAAGTGGGAATGGGTGATGAACTTCTTTTTTAGTTTTGGATTTAAAATAAATGAAAACAATAACTTGCAGATTAAGAACCATTAAAATGCATGTGGGTGTTGGGTCTGAGGCTACGATAATTATACAGCTAGCTATTTTTGGCTAAATTCTTACCACCATATTTGCACTCACTGTACAAAGAGATATATGAATATTAAGTGGAGCCTTGACAGCTAAGTGGTTCAATTGAATTTCTTACAAAGGGTTACAGGTTTTAATCTTGACCAGTTCTGGGTACACTTTTACAAGTGTTTTATATTGGTTACTAGTTATATTTGTGTGTTTGTTCTTCTGGCTCAAAGTTATGCCTTGCCTATTGCTAGATAATTGCAAATAGCCATTTCTGGTTTGACAATGTAATGATATTTTGAGTATAGGGCTAAAAATAGCAGCTACCTGGAATTAATAATAATACATGGAAAAGTCCTATGGTTAAAGCGGCTTTACCACTGAAGATGTACTAATCTGTGAAGCTAAGAAGGTAAATCTGTGAATCTAGGCTATGCGTTTGAATACTTACCAATTAATGAGATGGCATCTAAGGGTTAAATTGTAACTATAGGATCTTTTATTTAAATAGCCCAACTTAGCTACGCACTGTTAATCAAATTTTCTCTAAAATGCTTGGATATTTGGCATTCCACTCCTTCACAGTCAGTCTGTTTCGTTGATCAGCTTCCCGATATAGACGACGTCTTGTACCTGCACTCAACACTCTTTCTGTCTGTATGTGTTCAAAAACCATTTGAGCATTATGATCACATCCTTCATCCTTTTCGAAATTGAGTACTGGCCAAATACATGCAAGCAGCAACTGGTAAAAGTTGAATGAATGTAATGTACGCATCATAAGTGCCATCTATGTTCCTACTTGAATAAAGAAATTTTTGACTTTGACTTTTAACTTATTCAAAACACGCGGTTATTTTACTCACTTTTCGCTTCCTTAGCGGTATATTTACTTCTCAACTGACATTTGCGAAGTTTCTGCATAATAAAATGTGTGTTTTGTTTTATCTTTCGAGAAACCAGTTTTTTAAAGGTTCATTGGTTTTTGTTTAGAAATTGTATCCATTACTAATCGTTCGCGATGAAAGTCCATTCACACGGTAACCAGGTGGGTACCTACGGTGTTTCCCACGGTTATTAACGCGTCTCTACCGATATGAAAGGGGTAATACGTTGAATATATTTTTAGGTTTCCGTCACCGAAATGGTAAAAACTAACCTATGTGCGACTGTCGGGTAACTGCCTCGGAAAGCTCCGAAATCGCCCGCCTGTTTTGGAGATTAACTGATTCAAACAGACAAATAATAATTTAAAAAAATCAACGTAAAATAGGATCTTCTAAATTGATATAACGGAGAGCGGGCAGCAGCGTCCTCTGTGCCACTGTAGTGATTATGGGGAAACCCTGCCTTTGGGAGAGGCCTTTTATGCGGCAGCTAAAGCACGGGAACATGGAATTGGAGAAGTCTAACACCGTTTATTATTACACATACTCGTATATTATGTGGATTCTATCATTTATTGATTTTCATTTTTTTTTTTTTTTTAATTCTTAACAATGCTTACAAATATTAAAAAACACTTAAAAATTTATAAGAAAACAAAAAAGAAACCCTCTGCTTGCGGGGCTTTTGAATGCCCAAGCAACCGGCGGTCAGGGCTCCAGAGTGAGGAACCTCCTCACAATACGCGCCGTTCCAAGGACTACTGCCTTCTGTATATGACCCTTGATCCAACAGCCTAGATACCAACCAACCTAGATAGATATTGGTCGAAGCTTTTCGCGAGAAGACATCATTATGTGGATATCATTACCACTTGTGCGCCTGTGAAAGTTGATCCAGATAGGAAGAGGAGATAATTGTCTCCTGCCCGTGCTAGCAGTGCGGGGGTTATAATTTTTGTCTCCTACCTATGCTAGCCATGTTCTCCATAAACGCAAAAAGAACTGCGCTGTCACGATTGCTTAGAAATTTATACGCGAAGGCAACATGATGTCACGTACGGTTATCGGCGAACTCGTAAACAAAATTGACCTTATGTCAAGGACTGCAGTGCATTAGGGCTTGATTGATAAATTTGTTTACAACCAGTTCACACTTTGCAGTTTGGCGAATGTATATGTATATCGCATTTCAACCTTCGGTTCAGCAATCCTCGTGGTTTTAAACTTTGACACTCCAACCTATTCGCAGTTTATCTACACAATAAATCCCGTCGCTCCGCATCGCAATGTCCGCCCGCATGATGTGCAATAGACGCAACGGAAATTGTCAAAATTTTGTAGCCCGCAACCGTAGAATAATTTTAAGCCTGCAAAAGCTGGTTCCCCCAAGATTTTTACGAAACCGAGATAAACGAGGGCAAAGCTATGTCATAGAGGAACCTCCACAACAATAACACACGAAACCGCAGTAGAAGCTAGTTTTTTGAAAAATTTAAAACTGTTTTTTGTTGCAGGACATCCAAAATTTTTACCAAAAGAAAATGACTGCAAACAGTGATGTGCCGTGACGCAAATTACTACGTGGTAGTGTACTCTTAGTGCTTTTGGTGCAGTTTAAGTGCTTTTTTTTGTGCCTTCTCGAGTGGTCCTGGCTATACACTTGTACATGCGCGTGTAGTGAGTCAAAAGTAGCATCGCCGCGTGTGCAATGATTTTTACATGGATTTGGACACTTTGCTTTACTTGCAAAGATAATATTTTGGATTTTACCAAGGAGAAGCTGTTTTGGTAAACGGTAAGTCTATACGTGTGTGTCTTTTTTGTTTGTATATATTTTTTAATAATGTTTGGTTCGATCCTTTAACGATGTACCTACTTACCCACCTTTGTACGTACGTGACGTACCCACTATTTTATTTTAATTAGGTCCTGAAACTATTTTCATATTTGAGAACAGCTCCATACAGCCGTTATATTATAACCAGTTTCATCATGGATTAGGATTCTAACAATATCCCAAACCTACATCAAAACAGTGTTAAAAAACTCCACATACATACATGAGACCTCAAGACATTACACTCCGATTTTGGGATATTTGACCAAATAGAAATATAATAATAGAAACATAATAATATATAAAATGCATAAAAACATAATAATATATAAACATAATAATAAATGGCATAGAAACATAATAATATATAAAATGGCAGATGGGTAATTAAAATTATAAAATTATATTTGAATTAAAAAAAAAAAACCGACTACTACGCCCAGGAACTAAAAAGCAAAAAAAAAAATACTGCGATACGAATGTAACCAGCTTTTGTCTACCGGCGATCTTATAAATTTTATGTATCATCATATTTTTTATGTATTTCTCAGCGCACGCCAGGCAACTTTATAGGCAAATAGTTGCTACTTTGGGTTTCATTATTGTTGATTTTTTAATAACAGCTCGACCGATTTCGATTAAATTTAAATGGGACTTTAAAACAAAAGCGTCTTCGGGTAATCGGGTAACAAACATAAAAAAAAAAAAATCGACGTATTTTGAACCTCCTCCTTTTTGAAGTCGGTTAAAAATTAAAATGGATAATGAAATCAAAATTACAATGAAAAATTAAAATTGAAATTTATACATTTAACTTATAAATTAAAATACAGACTAAAACGAAGTCAAAATAATTTTTTAAATTTAAATTACGCAATTAAGATGCACAGCGCCTTCATACCTTCCGCTTAGGCATAGGCACCGAAACATGGCTAAAGACCCCGAGGCATTCCCAGATGGCGCACTACCCACAGCCGGCTAGCCTGGAGGCGGCGCTGCCGTTGCTGGTCAAAACGGACCCTCGTCTCCGGCAGCAGCTCGGCGAGCGCCTGGCTGCGTTGGTGCGTAGGGAAGAGCTCACGCATGAGGTCGTTGCGCCGCTGCTGGACGCGTTGGTCACGTGGCTCAATGGAGGGAACTTCAAGGTGAGGGTTTCTTATGGATATACTCTTCGAAAATACTAATACTTTCGTTTACTTTCTTTTATAAAGTTCATATTTTTTTTTTATTTTTTTTATATGTGATTTCATAACTGGACTTCCCTCAACTAAATAGGTACTGAGAGAATACCAGCGTTGTGGGTACATTAGTATCCGGAACATTAAGCTGAGTCAGAACCTTTTTATTGGCACGACACATCATAGACTTAAACTATTAATAATTAAGTACAAAATTTTTAAGTTACTCCGTATGTAAGTCTGTTTGTGTTGTTCTGGTTAATAAACAAATTCTATTCTATTCTATTCTATTCTATTCTAATATTGAATCTACAAAGTAATAATAAATATACTACGACAATACACACATCGCCATCTAGCCCCAAAGTAAGCGTATCTTGCGTTATGGGTACTAAAATGACTGATGAATATTTTTATGAATAATATACATAAATACTTATAATATGCATATCAACACCAAAAACATTCATGTTCTTCATACAAACATGTTCCAGTGGTGGGAATCGAACCCAACAAAGTTGGTGTGAATTTTTTTTATCAAAAATGGGATGTTCGGATGTTTTTAAGTGAATATATATATGTAAATTACACATAGCGGGACGGTTTTTTTATGAAACGAAGTTACCTAACGGGCCTTTAAAAATGCTACGCGTAGCTACAAAGTGTTATGTCTCTATATGATTAAATAACAACCTTATTCTAATGACATAGAATTGTAATTTAAAATACATTTAATCAGTCTTCAAAATGCCATGTTATTATTTTTCAAGACTGGATGTTTTGGTACTAACTAGTTATTTACGATCTTTTGTTTTGGTACTAGCTGCGGTACATGCGGTTTCTAACGCAGTATATGTTACTTTAAATATCTATCTTCTTTATATATAAAAGAGAAAGTGTGTGGGTATGTTCCGTATAGGCTCCGAAACGGCTGGACCGATTTCAATGAAACTTTCAGGGAATCTCCGGATTGACCTGGCGAGTAATCCTGTAAAGTTTGGTGACGATCGGAGCACTCCTATTTTTGAACTGTCAAACTGTCAAATACAGCTTTTATTTACTATGATGATATTTTATTGTTGGGTGTACATGGGTGTAGATAATGATCTTCACCCGCTCGAGAAGAGAATAGAAGAGAATGAATACGGAGAGAAATAAATGATTTAATATATTATGAGACTTAAATTAAAAATTTAATGATGTAAGTTTATTGTTTAAATAAAATAAAGCAAAATCTAGCATGGCGAAGCGTAGCATAGCTTTTAAATAATAAAAACCCTAATACTACACTTATACTAGTCAGGCCCTTTAATTTTCAAACCCATATTGAATGAAATATATTTTAAAAAAATTGCAATTTATCACACACACACACACAAGCACACGCACGCACACACACGGACACACGTATCAAATTTATAACACCCTGTCGCGTCGGGGGTTAAAAGCTAGCAAAATAATCACGTTTTTTGTGCGGCAACCTCCTAAAATATTTATTTTTTCTGTGTTTTATGCTATAGCGACAAGAGAAATACATCATCTGTGACAATTTCAATTATCTTACTATCACGGACAGACAGAAAGACAGACGGACGGACGGACAGCGGAGTCTTAGGGTCCCGTTTTATCTTTTGGGTACGGAACCCTAAAAAGTACTATGTTTTTCGCCATTAGCTGCAAACATGTATCATATACACTCTGATTCCGATCGCTTGCACGCTTCATCGCGTAGGCAGGCTTATTCTGTACGGTAACATTTAGATTTTAGACACTTAGTATAGTCGACCTCACTAGCTCAGTGGTGGGCGGTGTGGTCTTGTAAGATGAGTAGTGTTGCCCAAATGCAAGAACAAGACGAGACTTAGCCAGTCTTGGTCTTGGTCTTGCGCCAATACACCTGGTCTTGGTCTTGGTCTTGGTCTTGCGCTCCCAGTCTTGGTCTTGGTCTTGGTCTTGCAGCAAGAGTCTTGCAAGTCTTGCAATTACCTATTAGTCTATTACTATTTATTAAAGTTTACTTTAAATCTTAGAAAAACGTATTAGAATTGGAACATTGTGAGCTTGAATTAACATAGCCATAGTAAAGATCAAGCAGATTAATAAATAACTGAAGATTTGATAAGAAATTCGAAAAATCAACTGACCTATATGTCGTTTTCCATGGAAGTAACTGTTTCTTAATAAACATTTATGATTTATAAGCTTACATTTGCTAAAACATGTAAAAAAACAAATTAATTACAATAACTTGACTGTATTTTAAAGAACAATACTTATCTGTCTAGAAAGAGATTGAACCCTCAACTTATAAGAAATTTAATAAAAGAGTTTTACGATTTATCATTTATTTGAATAAAGCTGAAGAGTTCGTTTGTATGTTTGATGACAGAAGTTTTAAAATAAATAAATAAATCCTGAACGTCACTATACCTCCAAAGTTACTATTCCTCGTGGACGAAGTCGCGGGCACAGCTAGTAAATACTTACTCTCATCATCTCTCTCAGAGATATTCGAACACTTTTTTGCTATTTTTTCTTGTAAAAACTTAAGAAATATAATGACTAAATGTACAATAATAGTACCTAAGTAATTAGTTTAAAACCATATAAGTAATCAATATTATAATTACTTACTAGAATGAATTATTATGACATCTACTACCTATCCTCACCATTTTATCCTAATCATAATACTACTTGCGTGATCAGTATAATGTATTCATTTTCATTCTAAGCACTCTGAAACTTATTTATTCTTTGGAACACCTGTAGGTACTCTTAAAATTCGAAATTATTTTGCATGAATAGTGTCAAATGTTATGATTTCGGCGCGGCGGCAACGATTGTTTTAGATTTCAAAAGAAGCCGCCGGCGCGTGTATCATAACCATGTACTTCCGAAAAGCGGCAAATTTCTTTGAGAAGTAAGTACAAAACTTTTGATGCCGCATTATCAAAGTGCCGATGGTTAAAACATAACTATGCATGCACTCAGTTTGATTTTAATAGATATTTTTTTATTCGCTATGTTTATGGTATTAGTCGTAATGCGCATAGGTCCAGTTTTTCATATTCTTTGATATAGTTTTTTGCGTCTCATAGAATTCCTAAGCGTACCTACCTACCTATACACCGAACTGTTACACCTAACTACTCCGTGAAATAGCGCTAAGTCCTAGCTGCAAGACGCAAGAGTCTTGCAGGCTATGTCTTGTTCTTGCTCAAGTCTTGCACGGTCAGTCTTGGTCTTGGTCTTGCTAAAAATACGCGGTCTTGTTCTTGGTCTTGGTCTTGCAAAAACGCAAGAACAAGACCAAGACTGCAAGACCAAGACTGAATTTGGGCAACACTAAAGATGAGGTCCCGAGTTCTATTCTCGATGGAATTTATAATTTCTGAACTTTCTCAGGTCTGCTTCGGCCGTAGCTAGTTACCACCCTACAAGCATATACGTGCCTGGCTTAGGTAGGTATTTAGGCTAATTTGTTCACAGAAAAATTTATATGTCTACAGGGTCTAGATGTTTTTTTGTACATAGTAGTTCAAGGGTCAGAAAATAGCAAAGGCATACACATAGTAATTACACAATATATAAAGAGGAAAGATTTTTTTGTTTGTTTCTCTGCTAGTACCGAATAGGCCAAAAACAATTAAGATATTTTTAACAATAAAACTCAAAGTAGCAAAATTTTGCATATAAATTTCATTACTTGGCGTGCGCGGTAAGAAACTATTGATCATACATTAAAATTATGCACAACATGATTGAAGTACTCATGAATACCTACAAAAAAGAATGAATGATACCTTTTATTGTAGACTCGCTACATAGCGAACAAATATATATATATATATATATGCGACATATTTAAGTCGCATTGGCAACTTTTAAATTTTATTACATCGTCGATAGAAACAACATTAGTATCGCAGTATTAATTCTTTAGTTAAAGCGTATTTATTTTTATATAAGTAAAATACTTTTTAATTCACGACAAGTTAACGCGAGTTTCAAAAATTTAAGCACTACAACTAGGCAAGACAGTTACTTTTAACTGAATTTTTTTTTTAAATTTGCACTTTAAATGAATGCCATCCCAAACAAAATTGTTTCTACGGAATGCTGTAAGAAAAACGAATGCAAGAAGAGGCTGGTAGTAAAATATGTTGTTTGAACCCCACAATCAATACTCAGCATTGTAATAACACTTCTAACACAATACACTTAGTAAAACGTACGCCCGGTACTCAGAATAACCCCGGCAGCATCTCGCCATGTGGGCGGGAGCACATCTCATTTTAGTGCTCAGCTGAGCGCCTCGGAGATTCGCTTCGAGCGCTGTGGCTTTTTTGTTTTGCTGCGAAACGCGCGGTGTCGCTTGTGCCTGACTTCGGAGAACATTATCGATTATTTGGAGACATCTCCGTAGTTAAGTACATGTTTTGTGTAGAATTTAAGACTATTGTTCTATCATATTTGTAACTAGCGGTTGCCCACGACTTTGTCGGCGAACGATAGTTGATAAGAAAGTTTTGTTCATAGGCTGCCCGTCACACAGTCAATATTATTGACAATCGGTATAAATATAACTCTTACTAAAATACGCAATATGATATGATATGATATTGGCATGTTGAGGAAGTTGAGAAAAAAATATAATACGCCATTGTGGCGGCGGCCATCTTGGACCGATTTTCATCAAATAGCTAAGAACACTTCCATCTAATTCACCTTCCGTTCGGCCACACACACACACACACACACACACACACACGTGCGCACACACAACCGCACATTCACACACACATACACAAACCCCCGTCGTTTGTGCGTCCGGTGCTAAAAAACAAATTGAACTGGGTAAATGGCCTATTTTGAATGTTAACCGGATCCATTTTCTGTTAGACTTTATATGGGACTGCATATCTAGCTCTTGATGTAGTTTTATTTATATTTGTTTGCAGGTGGCGCAGAGTGGGCTGGAAGTGATAGGAGCGCTGGCGGAGCGCATGGGGCCGGAGTTCAGCCACTACGTGTCCACTGTGCTGCCACACATTATTGACAGGTGAGTGGCTTCATACGCCATCTAGCTATCAACATCAACAGCACTGATGGACAAAAGCCTCTCCCAGTGAACGGGTGGGCCCACGATCACCATACTGGTTGGTGATAGCAGTAAATGATTATGTAGCATAGAGGATGCTGCTGTCCGATTTCCGTTATATTCCATTAGTCGCCTCGTACGACACCTTCGGGAAGACAACTGTACTCTAGTCTGCTACACTGCACGGGCATCTACCTAGTATATTTCAAATTGGATTGTTAGTTCTTGAGATTAGTGCGAATTCAAATTCAAACTTCATTAGCCCTAATTTATAAGCACTTTTGAAACGTCAAGTCTGTGTGTTTGTAGTGACTCTACCACCGGTTCGGAAGGCAGATTCCACTGAGAAGAGCCGGCAAGAAACTCAGCAGATTGCTCTTTTCCAACATTATTTTATTTATAGTTTATCAATCTTTAGAAATTTTCTGTTTTGTGAAAGATGAGAGCGGAGTGGCCTGATCCAAGCAGCCATGTCGTTAAAGAATTCATCAATCGTGTCAGTCATCAGTGCGTTCAAACATACAAATTCTAGTAGCTAATAGATTAGAAAATAAGTAGATTAGTATAGATGCGGTATGTCCGTTTATCATCGTATGCAGAACAATGGGCGAACCCATTTGGCTCATTAAGATTGTTTCGCATGAAGGAATGCATCCGTTACGTCACTTCCTCTATATAAATTTGTATACTGATTGTTCTAGTCTAGCCCCCATATAATGTGCGATCCCGTTTATGTCTATAATATTTTAAAATTGCCAACTCCTCCACGAGCAAGTTGTTGCGTTGACGTTATTTACTCTTTGACGGCGGATTGGGTTGTTGAGTCCAAGGCTGCAAAATGTTTGTGTCATGAACATAAATATTTTTCAGTGTCTGGGTGTTTTATCTGTATATTATAAGTATTTATGTATTTTATACATAAGAATATCAATCAGTCATCTTAGCACCCATACCACAAGCTACGCTCACTTTGGGACTAAAAGGCGATGCGCGGATTGTCGTAGTTCATTTATTTATTTAATTTTATCTTATGAAAATGAAGCTTAATTTTCTATGTACCGCGAAAAGCAGCATAATCTGTATGGTGTGATTTCTTCAGTCCTACACCTATTATTTTATCTTTCTTTCACCACTTGGCCCTTGGTAATTACGTAACTAACATCTACTCGTTGAGACCATTCCAATGAGTCCAAACACGCCATATCTGCTGTAAGTTTCTGAAGGGTTCGGGATATCCCACAGACTCCGTGATGCTGCAGCGACCGCTTAAGTTTATCATGTCTGGGATATATCGAAGTAACAGTACCTACACCAAATTTTAAATCAATCCAACAAAATAAAAAAAATTATGGGCAACAAAGAATTATTCTAAGTGTTTACTTATGACAACCCTACTGAAGATAAAAGAGAGACACTCGCATAGTACCCTAATAAAGTGACAGTAGTCCCTTGACTTAATCTAGCATGCTATGTTAGATATCTTTCATTCAAAACTATGGCAGTGGTTAACTAAAAAACTATTAGAATTTCGGTTTCACAGATTAGTCTCAGAGACAGTACATAATATATCTCCATAGCCTGTGAAGTATTATTTCGGTTTTCATTTACACGTTGTATAAAACAGTTGCATAAATAACCGTTACATTTCTTATGGAAACTCTTAGACTTTGTTCAAATATAGTATTAATGACAAACAATTAACAATTATTCATTGTAAAGTCAACATCTCCTGAAGATGCTCCGATTCCGGAGCGAAATGTGTGTAGTAATGTACCCTACACTGCCGATATCTGTTTGTTATATCTGTATGTATACTCCACACGAGTATACGGATTGAATCTATCTTCTATATATATAAAAGAGAAAGTTTGTGGGTATGTTCCGTATAGGCTCCGAAACGGCTGGACCGATTTCAATTAAACTTTCAGTGAATCTCCGGATTGAGCTGGCGAGTAATCCTGTAAAGTTTGGAGCACTCCTCTTTTTAAACTGTCAAACTGTCAATACAGCTTTTATTAAAAATTTAATAATGTAAGTTTATTGTTTAAATAAAATAAAGCAAAATCTAGTAAAAGTAAACAAAATGTAGGTAAGCTAGTAAATTATAAATTACACTATACAGATTCTCCTGCTGTTCGCGGAGTATAGCAAAATGAGCTTAATTTTCAATAATATTTTATTCATGTAGGTCTTATGTTACACTAATGTTACACTAATGCTAGTGATGTTGATAAATGCATTCGTTAACTTAAAACTAAAGCTAGGAGGGTTCCAAACGCGCCCTGGTCTAAGAAGAGCCCACAACAAACTTAGCCAGGTTTATTTTAATAGTATCAATGTGTGGTCCGCAGACTAGCGGACACGAAGGAGGGCGTGCGCGCGGCGGCCCGCGCGTGCATCTCGTCGCTGGGCGACAGCCGCGCCGCCCCCCCGCGCCCGCTGCTGGCGCGCCTCACGCCCGCGCTGCAGCACAAGGCGCCGCACACGCGCGAGGAGGCGCTCAAGTGCATCGCCGAGCTGCTGCACGCGTGAGCCCCCTTACCCCCCCTACCCGCTGTGTACACTGCACGGGCTGGAGACGGTCATCTCCCCGGGGAGAGGACCACTAACTACTTATAAATAGATCGCCAATAGATATACTAACTACTTATAGATAGATCGTCAATAGATACAATATCTACTTATAGATAGTGCGTCAATAGATACACTAACTACTTATAGGTAGATCGTCAATAGATATACTAACTACTTATAGATAGATCGTCAATAGATACATTAACTACTTATAGGTAGATCGTCAATAGATACACTAACTACTTATAGATTGATCGTCAATAGATATACTAACTACTTATAGATAGATCGTCAATAGATACTCTAACTACTTATAGGTAGATCGTCAATAGATACACTAACTACTTAAATGTATCTCCTACCACAGCTTTATCAACTCTCAGAGCACTGGCCCACAAATGAAAATCATATATGTGTATTAATAAACGGGGGTAAACTTCTCCTGTTCCTTGTGCCAGTGATTTAGCAGGTGGAAACGTTAATTATATCCCTTGTCAAACGTTATAATCGGGGGAGATTATTTTTATCTCCTGCCCGTGCTAGCCCTGCAGGAGACAATCATCTCCCCGGGGAAATGATAGTGATGTATCTTCACCCACAGCTGTATCACAGACGCACACGTGGAAATAATATCCAAATAATATATTTGTGATGAGAAGATGTTGGAACAATAACCGTCGACACAACATTTCACATGGCGGTAATCTCGTGAGCAAGGTCCAAGTATTTAGATACTTTTCCCTTTTCAGCTTTCAACAGATTATCGTCATGTGGAATAGTAATGTCAACAATTATTGCATGGCGCACTGATCGATCGACTAGCACTATATCAGGTCTATTAGCTGTAATTTACCTGTCAGTGATAATCGTTCGATCCCAGTAGGGCAATGCACTGCTGTTTTCAAGAACTGACGCCGGGTCTTACCTATAGTAAGGCATCTCGAAATCGATAAGGCAAAATCGAAGAGCAAGTTGTTGATGAACTATCCTGGCTACTTGATTATGTCTGTGCAAGTATTCGCCGTTAGCAAGATGAGACCACCTGCACGCCACTGCATATCAACCCATTACCGACCCACTAAAGGGCACGGATCTTCCCCCCACAATGAATGAATGAATGAATACACTTTTATTGTACACCAAAGAAAAAAAGTACTTACAAAGATATAAATACATATCAAGAGAGTACAATTTGGTGGTACAATGAAAGGGGTTTATGCCGTAAGCCACCACGCTAGCAGATTTGTAGACTCCACACACCTTTGAGAAAATCATGGAGAACTCTCTGGCGTGCAAGTTTCCTCGAACGCTGGGAGCCGCTGGAAAGCAAGCGGCCCGGTACCGTGGATTCTGGAGCTTCAAAGACCTATGTCCAGCAGTGGACTTCAATCGGTTGAAGTGATGATGATGATGAGGAATCCCTCGTAACTTGATTTCTTCCCTTTCCTTTTTATGAACCAAAGAAGGATCGTCATGTCATTGTATAGATGATGATGATGATGATGATGATAACCGTGGTTTGCAGGCACGGTGCACAAGAACTGCAACTGCGATCAGCTGTGCCGAGCCTTGCCGCACTGCTGGGTGACCCCAGTGCGGCGGTACGCGACGCGGCGCTCCAGCTACTGGTGGATGTGTACCGGCATGTCGGTAAGAGAACTATGTGTATTTTTTTTTTACTGCAATCTCACCTGGCCGTAAGTTATGATGCAGTCTAAGATGTTAGCGCGCTAACCTGTTACGGACTATGGTAGTCATACCCCTAGTAGATTTCGTAAAGGAACCCTGAATAGCTAAGCGGCACATCTTTCTTGATAGGGTGGTAACTAGCCACGGCCAAAGCCTCGCACCAGACCAGACCAGACCAAAGAAAATTCAGAAATTATTAATTCCCAAATTGTCGTCAAAAATAATTGTCAATAGATACACTTATTACTTAAAGATAGATCGTCAATAGATACACTAACTACTCATAGATAGATCGTCAATAGATACACTTACTACTTATAGGTAGGTTGTCAATAGATATACTAACTACTTAAAGATAGATCGTCAATAGATACACTAACTACTTATAGGTAGGTCGTCAATAGATACACTAACTACTTATAGGTAGGTCGTCAATAGATACACCAATTACTTATAGGTAGGTCGTCAATAGATACACTAAGTACTCATAGATATATCATCAATAGATACACTAACTACTTATGAAGCAGTGATAGCCTAGTGGGTAAAACTTCGGCTTTCCTTTCGTGGAGACCGAGTTTGAGCTATGGCACGCACCACGTGATGTCTACCAATCCGGACTTGGTCAGCGTGCAAACTAACAAACTAACTTAAGAAATTAGTTGCTTTAATTTTGAACCTAACAAAAATGGAATCGACTCCTGTCAGATATAAAATGCAATTTGGAGTTAACTATGAATAGATTTAACTACAACTAAGGCTTTTGGGTTGAACTTTTATTATTGGTCTGCAATTGTTCAAATAAAAGTCTGCATACGTATCCACTAAAGATAAGCCACAATAAAGCATTTTACGGCGAAAATATGTAATTGCAAATAGAGAGGTGCTTTCCAATCTTTATTATTAAGCAAATACAATATTATTCCTCACAGAGAAGAGTCTCATGTAGATAAACTTTCCTTTGTGAAATATTGTGTGATGAGTGATGAAATATTAAAATAAGTTCGTCTTAAATCTGTAACGCTAGATCGTGCAGTTTGCACTAGGCGACACTGAGAACGAGTGCTAATTTTACGTCTACGAATATGGGGTTCTTGAACAATAATATTTTTATTTTTAATACATTACGAAACGAAACGTTAACCTTAGTAAACGCGTAAAACTAACATATAGTTATATTATGCGAATAGAATATTAACAAGTTGCTTTAGGACTGTCATTATGATATACATATATGATATATATTAAAACCCTGGAAAAAATAAATAAAGACAATTACAAAGAAATATTATTTACAGTTGTAATATGGTTTTTAGGTGAAAGATTCAGACAGGACCTGAAAAAGAAGGAATTGATACCGGCTTCCAAGTTGCTGCTCTTGGAACAGAAGTTTGACGAAGCGAAGGCAGCGGGTCTACTGCTGCCCTCTGGTGAGTGATTAAAATACATGAGCAGATCCAGTGAAGTTCGTACCATTACCACTATAGATTTTGGGATCGAAGTTCTTCAGAAGAAATAATCACGTAAGGAAAAAGCATTATGCCCCCTCTTTGCGAGTTTCAAATGGCGCGGTACCGCCAGTGGTACGTCAATTTAATTAAAAGTATTTTTTCCGTTAGTAAAAGAAGTTTACTTTATTTTTATTATTTGTACCCTTCCAGCTCAGAGCGTGGACGAAGCAGACTGCGTGGCTCGCAGCGTGAAGAAGACCATGACGATACCAACCTCCGGCCGGACCAGGGATGGCGATAGCTCCGGCGCCTCCACACCAGGTTTGTTCATCATCATCAGTGGCCCACTGAACTCAGCAGACAGTTTTGCTTTCATCTTTAACGAGATAGAAAATAGATGGCTAAATTGTAAAATGTTGTGGTTGGAAAAGACCACGATAAAATCTGCCTTCCGAACCGCTGGTTGCAATTTGCAAATGAAATAGGCCTACTTAAATTAAATGAGTTATGAAATATTTGAAGTGGTTTGGACAACTTAATTTTTGAACAGAATTCGATAAATGGTGACAGTAGCGTCACCCGCGAGCCAGTCTTTAACAAACTCATAGTGGTGCAACTTTTATAGTACACACATCTCTTAGCTAAATTGACAGATCTAAGCGTTCTCGACGTTTTAGGCGGAGAACCATTATTTTAAGACCCATCAGTTAGGAGATGTGCGTACAACACAATTTAATTCTTACATATCAAAGCGGAGTTAGATAAATGGTGCCAGCAGGGTATCCCACTACACAATCCTAAATAAACACGTATTGCATCTTATAACCGGCTAACTTACAGCTTATAGCCTTCGCACTTCATATAAAATGGATATCAACTTTAACTAAAGAATTGAAATGTAAGCTTTATACCACGTTACATGAGGCTCATAACTTACTAATTCAGTCATGTTCGAAGAAGGATGATTTGTTGGAATTTAACGAACCCCAGTCGCCAAAGTCTTTAGTGACTCGATTCGTGAGAATGCCATTAAAAAGCTATTTGGGGAAAGTAAGAAAAGTAACGTGTAATTAAGACAAACAAAGTCACTTATACATTTAGTTATCGTCTTGGGTTAACATAGCTTAATAAGCAATGCGATGGATTAATTTGCACTGTCGCGACTAAGCCACATCTTATGTACCTTTATATATATTTTTAGTATAACCACAGATGTAACCACTGGCCTCTTTTATTACCACACTAGTAGATTCATTGACCCTAGACAAATGACAGCTTTACTTTGTCCATGTGACATATGAGTGTTCGTGAAACTAGACATATAGTAATTAGGTAATTCTAAATTTAGTTCCTTGGACACTCGTATTACAGCGTCTCATGGACAGCGCAAAAATGGAGTCAATTAATTAGAAACATTAACAAAGTAACAGCAGCTTTTCCAGGGCCCCAAGTATGCTATTAAAATTGTGTGCAATACCATTGAAAAATATTAGTATATATAAGTATTCTAGCGGTAGCTATACTAAACTCCATTCTGCTTACATGTCTTATTATGTAAAAATCGTTTTGAAAGTGTTAAAATTAATAAAAGCATAATTTCTTAAAGAATATCTCTTTTTAATTTATTTCAACACATTTGTTGTTCTTTTTTTTTTAAAACATACTATACACTTAAAAGTAATGAATAGGTAACATAATAAGACAGGGTAGAAACAATACAGTATAGATAAGCCCGTTTTGAGGGTGTTTGTTCAAGTTGTATTTACTTTCCGCTTGTTGAGTAATTTTGACCGGAGACATGAAACTAACTGCTTTGTCTATTTGTAACACATAAATATATTAATAATAGTTTTTTAATTTTTTTGTTTATTGAATACTATTTGAGAGATAATTGCAATAGCAGACTTGAGTCCCAATAGTAATGTCAGAGGTCAGTGGGTAAAACATTAATTCTCTATTTACCAACCTGATCGAAAACTAACCCATTTTAATGTTTCTCTCTTCACCATGTATCTTCGCCATCACCTGGGGATCATCTGTGGCGTTCGGTGATAACTGATAACACTCATCACATCACGATTAATCACATTTTTAACAATCACAATTTTTGCTAAACATTTGATATTCTCGCTTTAAACTTTAATAATTATCACTTCCACAATCTCACTGTTTTTTAACTTTTTTGGTATACTCTCTGTAACGTACACGTACGAAAATTTTATTTTAATTTAATTTAATTTTCTATTCATAACCTAAATTTACTTTAATAAACGTTAATTTATAAAATGTCACATTCTTATATACAACCTTTTTTGTACTAAATTAATGTAATGCTTTAAAACTATAATTTTAATTATACTAATATTCTGCCAAAAAACTATAATTCTTTAATTTACTAAATATTTTCACGATTTTATACTTTTACACTGAAACATTTATACAAATCTACACCAAAAAAAAATTAAAACAAATGCACTCATTATTTGTTTCTCCTTTTCGTTTATATTTGTATAATGATGGCAAAAATCTTAATCGTCAAATTACATTACATTACATTACTCTGAAACTACACTATACTACACAAAACGCACGTGTGTACACCACGAAATGCGCCGACAGCGTGCGAACCGCCGAAGCGTTCGGTGACTGGACTATACAGCATGCCCTCCGCTTCAAGGAAACCTCCACCACCGGCCAAAATGACTGGCTCCACTAGCGGTAAGTGTATCACCATCAGCTTTTGGGTTCGGTTCGTCTCATTAAACGGATACACACCACGATGATATTTTGCAATTTGTGGATATGTAACTGAGTCGAATTGATAAATCTCAAAATATCATGTAAGTGGTGATATGTATCCGTTGAACTATTTTAAATATAAATAACGGAGATTTTAATTTCTCTCATATAGCAATAATGTTGGATTTATTTATACATTTCATTTTGGACACGTATGTGTAATTTTTGTATATAATAAGTATTTATATATATTATTCATAAAAAATATTCATCAGCTATCTTAGTACCCATACTGAACCAGATCGAACCTCCTCGGGTCTTGAATTTCAGCTAGCCCAGTTACAAAGTAAAAATTAAAACATTATGTTTATATTCTCATTGCTATCTAGTGTTAATTATTTTGTGAATTTCAATTCAGAATAGTGGAGCAAAATTTAAAAGAGATATTTATTGTAACGAAAGCCCGGCCTTTCGGCTTGTATGGTAGTACCCCCACACTAGTATTAGCACAGAGGACGCTGATGTCCGTTCTCCGTTATATTCCCTTTGAAAAATACATAATGTACGCAGGGTGATTACGTATCTCGCGACAGGCTTGCGACAGGCGTGAATCTCGCAATCACTGCTGCCAAACGTCACTTTTCCATACAGTAAATAAACAAAAGTGACGTTCGACAGCAGTGATACCGCTGCCGGCTGCCGGACCAAGCTCTACCAGTAGTGACGTTCGCAGTGTCGAGCGGCGCGGGTGGCGGGGCGGGCGAGGCGGGCGCGGTGTCGAGCGAGGCGTTCGAGGCGGCGTTCTCGGCCACGCCGCCCGCCGCCATCTACGGCGCGCGCGGCCTGGACGACCTGTGCCGCCACGCCGCCGCGGTGCTGGGCGACCGCGCCGCCGACTGGGAGAAGCGCATCGACGCGGTCAGACACTATGAGCATTTCTTTTCACTATAAACTTCTTTAGCCGCGTTGTGCGTGCGGGCGCGCGTGCCTGCGTACGTGGGTGCGTGCTTGAGTGCGTGCATGCGTGCGTGCACGCGTGCGAGTGTGTGTGTCCTGTTTCTGTGGAATCGTAATTTTCTGAACGAATGAACCGATTTTGAGTTAGTTTTTTTTCTATGAAAGGTGAATCAGTTGGGAGTGTTATTGGCTATGTATGATCGAAATCTGTTATATATCTATATGGGATTACATATTTTTATACAACATCTCGATATGGGTATCGAATGAATGGGCTTGACTAGTAGAATACTACACTTTATGACTAATTTCAAATCCATGATCGACACCGATCGAAAACATGGCCACAAAATGGCCACTATAAATTGCTTGGCGGCAGGTCTGTAGGTAGGGTGATAACTAGCCACGACCAAAACTTCCTGACAAATTAATTCCGAAATTTTCCCCGCTGCGGATCGAATCCGGGACATCCCACTTGTAAACCACAGCGCTTACCACTCTGCCCGGGAGGTCCTCAAACAGTACCATGAATACACAGTAGTCAACGAATGGCACGTTCGAAATCATCGGAGTCGTTATGAGGTTGTTAACAGAATATTTACATTACAAGTCAAGTTAGAAGAAACTGAGAGCAAGGTCATCATTTTAAATAACTTTTTTTTACAGCTGAAAAAGATCCGCTCTCTATTGACAGCGAACGCACACGTTCAGTACCCCTCGGAGTTCGCTGCACACCTCAAAGACCTCTCAGTTCCGTTCCTGGTCGTCATCAAGGACCTGAGGAGTCAGGTAAAGTCAAAGTCAAAAAATCATTAACTAAGATAGGCTATTTAGAACGCACTTTTTATGCGTCAATATACAAATTTTTACATTGTAGTGAAAATATGCGGGAACTTATCAAAACTAAACCTACGTTGGTTCCAAACGGGCCGTACAGAACCCCACGACGTACTTAGCCGAGTATTCTTTTTTCTATCACCATGTAATTTGGCACTTACCGTAGCTTTAGTTTTAAGTTTATTTCAATTATCACCATTATTCCATTTCACTTCAATGTACCTGTGTGCAGAAATGCCTTCTTGTTAAACTTATTTGAATCAAGTTTTGAGTTTGAATTTGTATAGTAGTAAATTGTAAACATAAAAAAGTACTGTTAGCCTTATGGCTGTGTTTGGACATCACGTCCTTCTAACTTTTGTAACTTTGTGCGTTTTAGCAATCAAATTTCACTTGATTTAACAGTAAAGGAAAATATTTATAAGATACCTTCATCGTCAGAGTTCTCAATAATGTTCTCAAAGGCAGTGGCGTGCATAGGGTTTTCGGTCAGGGTATGCATAAAAAAAATAGGTACTGAACATGCTATTTTGATGTTACTGTATAATTTTATTTGTGAGTAGGTACCTAACCTAACATTGTTTGTGATACCCATGTAGATCTTCTCATCATCTCCTATTTCCAATAGGTATAGTAAGCTCTGAGACGACCGATTGCGGCAATTACATTAAATAATGTTTTTTAGTGTAAACAATAAACAATAAACAAACAGGTATTATTATAAATAAATAATGAAACAAAACATTGATCACTGCTATTCGCCTGTTTCTGTAAGTCAGTCAGAGCTCTTTTTACGTGCCGCTCCTTGTAGGTGCATTCCTTCCTTTACGAATAATCTCAATTAAACGTTAGTTAAGAATTAGCTCTAAACTTACCTACATTTTCCAAGCACACTGAACCATCAGATCACACGCCGAATAGGTATAAGAACTTTCTTACACTAAGAATATTCCTCACAATCATTTACAAACAGTACACTGTCACAAAGGTTAATGTTAACAATAATAATTGTAACTATTTACAAACAACCGTACAGCAAACAAAAAAAACAGTAATTAATTCTAATTCGGTGAATATAAGTTGTTATGACAGAAGGTAAATGGTAAACAATAATGGCGCTGAGCGATCGCCAGCGATAATGAGAATATCATAGTCAAAATATGTCCGTAATATTTTCTTAGTACACAAATGCTATTAAAAGTTGTCATTTGAAGAATATTACTTCATCAGTTACCAATGGCACCTGGTATACATTAATAATTTATTTAACATAATTCGGCAACTTTTAATTTGGTTATATTAATATACTTTTTGAACAAATTAGGTACTTATAAATTTCTAAAGACCTTGAATGTAATAAAATTCATTGATAAATTTTTTAACTACAAAAAAGAATTATTGCCGTTTAAAACAATAACAAACAAAGCAAATTACTTGTGCTTATAAAAAACAAAGCATACATTTGGATTTCAAATTTCCGTAAGCAGTGCTTTTAAGATTTGCACACAAGCGAAACCCCTATACTGGAAACCTGGAAAACTCGCACACATAGAAAGAGCCAAATATTGTGTAAGCACGCACGCGATTATATCACTACACACCAGAACTTCCTTGTGTGCTGGTGCACACAAGTAACGACAGATGCATTTAATCGCCGTGCTTCTATGGAGACCGCGGCGGCGCGGCGCATTAATTCGAGCGACGAATAAACGATTTGCCCGGCAATATGAGATGCACGCCACTGCTCAAAGGTGTGTGAAGTCAACCCATCTGCACTTTGCCAGCGTGTTGGACGACGGCCTAAAACGCAGTCTTATGACGGCCGATTGGCGCATTGCTACTCTGCTTTCTGAGTCTTAAGGCCGTGGGTTCAATTCCTACTGGAAACTGAACTGGAAAATGTTTGTGTGATGAATATGAATGTTTTTCAGCGTCTTGGTGTTTATATGTATATCATTCACAAAAATATTCATTAGTCTCATCTTAGTACCTATAACACAAGCTACGATTACTTTGGGGCTAGATGGCGATGTGTGCATTGACGTATATTTATTTATTCTTGAGACCCCCTAGAGGACTGGTAATGGGTCGATATAAACTGCAATGGCTTGATTCCAGGTGGTGCGCGAAGCTTGCATCACCATCGCACATATGGCAAAAGTGCTGAAGAACAAGTTAGAGCAGTTCAGCCTCTACATACTGCAGGAGTTGATCAACCTCATACAGAATGCAGCTAAAGTGAGTCAATATCTCTTGTTACCAACTGTACGATTTACCAGTGTTTATGTTTAACCGAACTCCGACCGAGTATATGTGGTCTCGTTAAATATCTCCATCCGAACGATACTATAAGAAACATTTTTAAGACTTTACTTTGTACCGCTTTTTAAGTAATTAATGTTTTCAGTGTCTGGGTGTTTATCTGTGTATTATAAGTATTTATATACATTATTTACCTAAATATTCATCAGTCGATGTGATTAGATGGCGATGTGTGTATTGTCTTTTTAACTTTTTGGGGAGTGGTGATCGAACACCGGCACGTAACTTTTCTAAGTTATGTGCGTTTTACGCAATTAATTATCACTTACTTCAACGGTGAAGGAAATGTCGTGAGGAAACCTGCATGCCTGAGAGTTCTCCATAATGCTCTCAAAGGTGTGTCGAGTCCACCAATCCGCACTTGGCCAGCGTGGTGGACTACAGCGTGATACCTTCTCATTCTGAGAGGAGACCCGATGATAATGATGATGATGATGATGATGATGATAAGGCTAGGGTAAAGCGGCTGTGCGGTTGCAGGTGATATCGTCTGCGGGCACGGTGTGCGTGCGCTACATCGTGACGCACGTGCACGCGCCGCGCCTCATCCCCGTGCTGGCCACCAACCTCACCACGCACAAAAGCAAGGAGATACGCGCCACTCTGTGGTGAGTACACTTTGCGACAACCTCGCCGGCCCAGCGGTGAGCGCTGTGACCCGGGTTCGAACGAAAAAAAACGTGTGTACTTATGTGCACGCGTTAGTAGATATACTTCTTTGGCGTAACAAGATAAAAATCTTTTCAAAAATTTTATCTAAAATCTAAACTAACAACAGAAAAGAGATATATATATATATATAGTTATCTAGTTACATAAAGTTTATTTATCACAAAAAAAATATTTTCTACATAATAAACAAATTTAAATTTGGAATATTGATAGAGTCATCGGACACCAAACCATCGGACAAATCAATTAAATCACCGGAATGAGTCCGTAGACTGCGACAATTGAAAGTGTACACTGTCAAACCATATAGCTAACTTTAACCCTATAAGCTATCTAAAATTTATATGCATGCAAAATTTTACCAAGTTATATTTATCTGTGAAGCATTGCATAGGTAACAAATCCCACAGGAGTTTTACCATAGTAATTTTTCGGTATCAAAATTATCTACAAGGTGTTTACTTTACCCTTTTTTTTTACAGCGAAGTACTGGTCTCAATGTTGGACAGATGGAGCACCCCAAGTATAGAGAAACAACAAAAAGCTATTCGGGACGCAATTTGTCGGGCGTGCACCGACGCCGACAGCTCGGCAAGGAACTTCGGCAGAAAGTATGTATCACATCATCAGACCTACATCTAACTAGTTACCTACAGACGGAACCGATATGATTTGAATTTTCGACTCCGTGACAATCCCGGTCTGAGCTCAAAAACACTTATCTTGTTTCAAAAGCGTCTCATTGTAGTATGGACCTTTAACAGTAGATCGAAACTGCAATGTTTCCTACTAGACGGCGCTACAAGACTACTAGCTATAAGACTGATAAAAAGGGCATGTCGTAATTTCGGCATCGGCGGTGTGAGGAACGTATTAATGGTAAACAAACAAAAAACACATCTTATATTATCCTTATTAAATTTCGACTCAGGGTGCATAAGATACGGACGGACAGTGGATCTCAGAAGTATAGCGTCGTCGTTTTTACACGCTTTATATTAAGCTTCACCTGTATGTTTATTTGTATGTTTGTAACCGACTCCTTTGGACTTGATTTTGGACCTCTTCAAACGGTCTGATTTCATTTAAACTTTTTAGATATATCGATTACCGATGACAATTCACTTATTTGATAAGATTATTTAAATTTTCAGTTGATAAAAAATTGATAAACATTCTTGTTAATTCATATATTACTATCAATCTGTTGTAATAGCTTTATTCATATTTACATTATTATTTTTAATAGTTAAAATACTTATTTTAGTTATTATTTTTTTATAATGTTATCGGAGATAACAACGATATTGCTGTATACACCCATAATAGATTATTGTAATGGCACTAGACAGAATTTGTAATTCTAACACATAATTTAATTATTTTGTAGTTACAATCAATTTCTGAAATGAAATGAAATATTTATTTTGCTAAATATGGGTTAATTATTGGTGTTTAGGATATAATTTTCCAACATATTCTGTTAATACATCAACATGCAAAATTTAGACATTAAGTCATATTAATAATGATCTTATTTGTTATCAATTATATAAAATAATATTCTGAGATTTATAGTGTCATATTAGATCATTGTATTAGTTATTTAATCGCGTAGTTAATAAGTTTTAATGTCAAATAAATACAATAAAAATTAAATTTAATTAATTAACATGTCAGAAAATTGAGGTCACACGCACACATGCAAAATTAAGCAGGAACCACAGATATTTCATGATAACCTTTCCTTTTAAAGGTTTTCAAGGGTAGTTTTTTTACATATATTTCAATTTTATTTTGGGCAGCTCATTGCGTAAGGCCATTTTAAAGTCTGTGCAAGTCGGTATTTTGATATTACTAATCTATTTGGATATCGCGTGATACTTTTTGGGTTTAAATCAGTCTTCTTTTCAAAATACTCAACATTTCTATGTACGAATACACATACCTCATATATGTATAAGGAAGGTAAAGTTAGTATTTTATGTTTTTTAAATACAGATCTGCATGATTCAGTAGGATTCATTAGGAGAATGCTTCTGATACATTTTTTCTGCACTATAAAAAGTTTATTTAAATGAATGGATGAGTCTGGTGAATCTTATGAATAAATAAATAAATAAATATGATTAACTAAGTTAATTTTTAAATCATTTTGTCAACAAACTAAAGTTTTTTTGAACTATTTATTTATTTTGTTTAAACATTAAATGATTGTTTGTCTGCGTCTGCAGAGCGTACTTCGCGTACAAACGCCACTTCCCGTCGGACGCGGACCACTTGTTCTCGACCTTGGACGCTGCGGCGCAAAAGCAGATCGAGAGGGAAAGACTTGGCTCCCTGGACAGTCTACACCACATCGCCACAGGTCAGTTATCATTTGTGTGAGTTACGAGTATGTTTATGGGACTCACAAATAAAAGTGGCTTAACGGCACAGAAGTAATGCAGTATTTTGTAACACTTCTACTGACAGCTCCTTTCAAATGGCAAAGCGAAATAAAACACGACGTTATGCGGCGTTTATGTGTTAAGCTATAAGATTTTTGAGTCAGACCGGCGTCGCGACGCACAGATGTGTTAAAAAATAATAAAGCATCAATTTTAATGCGGTAACCTCAGAAAATACCTGTCTGATTTGAAAATAGCGCAATTCTTGTGAATATTTAGAGGCTTCTTATATAACTCAACGACCCCTCTTAGAGAGATGAGTCGCGGTAGGTCGTAGGTTAAATGGTTGTTTTACTTATCAGAAGTTATATGTGGAAAAAGTTACGCGGGGCCGCTAGTTTCTCATAGAATGCTTTGTTTTCAGAACGAAGAAACATAACTAGTCCTAGAAGTCCATCTGCCAGTGTGTCCGGTAAGTACATACCTACTTAACTTGAACCGACCAAAAAATTGAGTGTTCTCTGGACCTGTTACTTTATGTAAAGTACCGCTATTAATTCAGTGAGATATTTTAAATACGCAAAAAGATATCAGTAATATTTCTTATATTTTCACCGTGTCAAAAAAATAGCACTAACTTCTTGTTATTCTACATATTATATTCTACATCGTAATAAACTAAAACTTTATTAAAATTTTAACTCTTATTTCTCTTACATGCTGCTACGGAATTGGTAATTTAATCTTTATTTTACTACATTGGGTTGATATTCCCATATAGCTTCCACGGAAAACTTAGTTTCCGGAATCAATAGAACTAATTCATTGAGAAGAAGACGCGCGTCGCAAGAAAGACCTCCGATATCGCACATACCTGTCGCTATGAGAGGTCATCATTTATTTGTAACATAGTAAAGTTAGCTTGTTAACTTATATTTAATCATCATTACCAAAACACCCACTAGACGGTACGGTTGTCGCGCCGGTAATTTGACGGCCGATTGGCGCAGTGGGCAGCGACCTTGCTTTCTGAGTCCATGGGCGAGGGTTCGATTCCCACAACTGGTTTTTTTTTTTTGTGTAAGAACATGTATGTTTTTCAGTGGCTGGGGTATTTATCTGTATAAATATTCATCGGTCACCTTAGTACCCATAACGCAAGCTACGCTTACTTTAAGACTAGATGGCGTTGTGTGTATTGTCGGTGCATATTTATATATTTATATTTAATGGGAAAACTCAGAACGAAAGTAGTCCACAAAACTGGCCGAGTAGTAGACTGGAGAGAGTAGAAAAGTGCCGATTGATAGATTCCTCACGCCTTTAATAACACTCTCAGGCATGCAGGTTTCCGCATGATGTTTTCCCTCACCTTTGAAGCAATTCATATTTATTTGCATAACTTCAAATTGCACATAACTCTGGATATTTAGAGGTGCTTAAATGAGATAGGACACGCCACTGAGTAGGCTATCACAGGTCTTCATAACCGCATTTTAGTTTTATCAATATTAAAATGCACCTAAAAAATTCGGTACCGGCAGGAATTGAATCTGCCACTCTGGCAATCGCGGCCTTAGCCCTTTCCACTTAGCTGCGGCTCCTCTACCGCATATGCCGAAATAAATATATATTATTTATAGCCTCTTTTATGAATCCTATAGCTACAGTAGCGGCGTCTACCAAAAAAAAATATATATCAATTTTATAAATTTATAATGCATATGGCATCTTAATATGTGACGCATGTGTGTACTCTGTCAATTAAGCTTGATTTGCTATACTCACTATTATTATTATACTTTATAATGAATATTATAAAGTATAATAATAATAGTTATATATTGTTATATCTTAACAATTATTCATTGTGAAGTTAACATCTCCAGAGGAAACGTGCGTAGAGTAGATAGTACAATGCCGAAGATATGTTTAAAATTATAAATTACACCGTACATATTCTCTGGCTTTCCGCGGAGTATAGCAAATTAAGCTTAATTTTCTATTATATCATGGGGTAATGTAAACGGTGATAGCCTAGCCCAGCACGCACCTCTAAATTTTCTAAATTATGTGCGTTTTAAGTAATTAAAATGTATATAACTTGCTTCAACGGTGAAGGAAAACATCGTCAGGAAACATGCATGCCTGAGAGTTCTCCATAATGTTCTAAAAGGTGTATGGAGTCCACACAAACTGCACTGGGCCAGCGTGGTGGAATACGGCCTTAACCCCTTCTCATTGTGTGAGGAGACCCGTGCCCTGCAGAGCTAGCACGGGCAGGAGAGAATTATATCCCCGGGGAAAGAATATAAATGTATCTTCTCCCACAGCTTTATCAAATCTCAGAACATTTGCGCACATGTGGAAATAATATCCAAATAATATATGTGTAATATTACCCCCGGGTAAACTTGTCCTTGTAATATGATTTATCTATATATTATGTAGTATTAGTATGTAAAGTGTATGTAATGTATATCAATTATTGATTTTTTAATGAAATGTTCCACTATCCCGTTTTCCGTACTAAATATACTTCATCAACCAAAGGTTGTCTGGAGGAGATCGCTTCAAGCGATAAGGCAGCTTTGTGCATATATAATTTACCTTTTGTTTTGTTCAATTTGTGTGCAATAAAGACTTTCTATCTATGTATCTATCTTGTCCTCCTCGATATTCCCTTGCTTTAGCAGGTGGACACGTAAACTATATCCCTTGGCAGGTGATATAATTTTTGTCCCGTGCTAGCCGTGCTGTAGTGGGCGGGTAAGGGGTCGATACGATGACGGTGGGGTAGTGTAACGCAAGGCGATGCGTGCCGGGAGCCGTTGGTGCGTGCGTTAACGTACGTGTGCGTTGTCCGCAGAGCGCTCGCCGGGCGGCGGCGCGGCGCGCTCGGTGTCGGCGCTGGACGCGGCGGCGGCGCAGCGGGCGCGCGCGCGGGCGCTGTACTCGCACCTGGCGCGCTCCAAGGTCGCCGCCGGCACCGCCAGCTTACGTGAGTTGCCGTACTAGGCGCCGCCCGATGTTTACTCCTACGCTTCGTGATGAAAGAGACCGCATGATAACAGTATAAAAGGATAGCTTAAATAATGCTAATTGAAATTTAAAAAAAATCTAGCATTCGGCCATGACAGGTAAAACGCCGAATTCAAAATTATGACGTCACGTCTATATAAACATAATTCGGAACTTTTTTGTTCAACCAAAATCAACAATCTTTAGCTATGAAACAACGACTTGAAGCTTTAATTTGCCTATGTAGTCGCGAGTGCCGCCATGAAAGTTTTTCAAAATTCGTCTAGATTAAATTATATCCACTAAATTGTCTTTATTTGCCATAATTATTTGCTGCCTTGGTCTTTGTATTTTATATAACCGATAGGCAAGGCATTTTTGTTTAAAAAAATATGGATTTCGTTTTATACGAAACTTTCACCTGTCAAGTTGTATAGTTACATTTTTCTTGAGGCGGATCTTTACATAAACTTCTAAACAGCTCTAGTCTCTTTCATCATTAGAAATCTTGTTTGTTGACGTCCGAAACATTGCAGTATGATTCCTGTACCTGATTCTATATAGCAAATCAAATCCCTCGCTTTCTGTCCAATTTTTGATGCATATTAATATATGATAGAATTTTTTTTTTAAAAACGGTCATTGCGCTAAGAAATTTTATCTTTCGCTTTATCCTACGTTTGTAGAAAAACGACACTAACAGTAGAAAAAATATTTTAATACATTGAAAGTTTTATTTTAACGCATTATCAATAAAGTTTATTTAAATATCACAAATAAATACATATCTTGAATAGAGTTATCAGTTCTCACGAAAACATACTTAGATGTCATAACTTTTACTTTGTTGGTAACTTTCTTTGAGAAACTAAAATGCTGACTATAGGGACACTTCAGGGTGTCGGTTTTTTGTGACGGTGTGCGCGCGCAACGTAAAAATTTACTCTCATCACTTTTTTTTATTTTTTTTTAAATAACCGATTATTCACGAGATCCTACCAACCCTTTGTTCAACAAGAACAGTGAATGTTCCAAATGTGCCAATACTCACTAAAATCTCACTGCAGACTGATCCACAATAAAGAAATAATAAATTATTATGAGACTATCAATAACCTAAGTCAGTGTGTGTGACTATCAATAAAAAAGTGAGGGTTGTCATTATTTTGCTATAGGTTAGTTTCAGTTTTCGTTATTTGAAATTGTAATAATTTCTCTAAACTAGTGATACTCATGAGTAGTGTTGTAGAACACCTCTTCAACAAGCCTTTTTGAAAAAAAATAACTTTCGGAGTAAACTAGCTCTTAAGAATTATAAGAGTTAATACTGTAGTAAATCTCTCTTGCTGTTAGTATGTTTTAAGTTCAGATATTGGAATTATTTGCACGTACAATTTACACATGGACTTGAAATTGAGCAAAACTTTTTTGCCTACGTATATGGTGTCTCCACTTATCAAATTCTCACCAAATCCATCTGTGATTCACACATTTTTATTCGCAAAATCTTTTTATTATTAATCTACTGACTAAAAACTTTATACATTCCCATTTTGAAATACTAAAATATATTTTTTCTTTAATTTTGCGCAAATGTTAGCGCCAATTTTATTATACATATAAATTGTATTTTCTTTTTAAATATTAAGTATATTTTTGTAATTTAAATAAATTTTTATCCACACAATGACTTTTTTATTTATACGAGTACAATTTCTTATAAGTATAATTTTCGCAAACAAGCTTATTCTCTTTTTTTTTTTACCTTTAAGGGTTATTTTTCTCGCCCATGCGGAATAAAAATTAGCATATACG
The DNA here is from genome assembly GCF_905163445.1 of Pararge aegeria. Lineage (NCBI taxonomy): Eukaryota > Metazoa > Arthropoda > Insecta > Lepidoptera > Nymphalidae > Pararge > Pararge aegeria. Next base: position 847,435 of record NC_053186.1, read on the forward strand.
CTTTTATAATCCTTTATCTGCCCGTGAAAGTCTCGTCAAAATCAGTACAGTTTTTGCAAAGATTATCCCTGACAGATTGACATTGCGAGTTTTGCCGTCGTGTAATAATTATAAATACAGTTAAGGTGACTGATATAGCGAAATCACATGCGACCTTTATTTTATTTATTTGTATAACTACTTGTACACTTTCTATAAGTATGCGTGATTAAGGGAGCTCACAATATTCACTACACCCTTACATTTTTTCAATCAGTCTGCAGAGAGATTTATTGATTACTGTATAGCTTGCAAATGCCTTATGAATAAAAAGCTACGTTGTACACCTGCGGTAATAAACTAAATTTGTTCAACTTCGAGATAGAAAATAAGTGTTGAAAAATCTGATAGAAAACAAACATACATGCCCAAAAGCACTGCCTACCCACTGGTGATCGGAAGAGGTAGAATTATTTTACTGATCTTGTAGGCTCGGAGGCAAATAGTGGAGACTTTTTACAGCTACAATTTTTTTCGGGACATTGCTTAATTAAATCGCAATTTTTGATAATAAATTTGAGTTTGATATTTGATTATTTTTCTGTTTTCTAACTTTATTAAATATGTATATGTAAGATATGTGATGCAGATGCATAGAATGTTGTCGTAAGGAAGTCTCAACGTTTTTGTTCTTCTTCGAAGTTTACAAAAACTGCCTATTCCGAACACTAGTCTTAGCGGTGTTGTGATGTCATATTGGGTGTTGATATTAATCGCGACATGCCAATAGCATAGTATTTATATGCTGTCTTCGTCCTAAGCCACTGAAATCCTTCCTACACTCATGATTCTAGGTGCAACATCTTGCTACACTCAGGAGTTACTCTAAAATACCCTCGTTACGCTTTAAATTTATCCCGGCGCCCATAACGTAATACTGTATGTATGAGTATGAATATAATGTTTATATTTGTATAGTCCTATCCACTTATTGTCGCCCATATTAAAACCGTTGTTAGTTTAGTGTAATACGTGGCCACCGACTACGCTCATTTTCAACAGGAACTTGTTTTCTGCGCAATTTTAGATTATTAAATAAATTCGTCGGATTTTAATTTTGAAGTCCCCATTGAATAAAAACATCCTTTAGTATGATTGAACTTAATTTTTATAACTAGCTCTAATACAAAAAAAGATGTTACATGATGATATTTTACATGCTAACCTGCAGAAGGGGAGGTGGCTCAACAAGGTATTTAAGAGTATTTAAATTTTCTATTTTATTATAATTTTTTTTATTTCGATATATATATAAGTGCGGTATTTTTTAAAGGTTCTTGAATATTTTTAAAAATGACGATATTTTTTTATATTTTTAATAGCGATATATATATATACATGAATAATTGTTAACTCAATAAAAATTGCGCGCCTGTGCAACATAAATAGCAACGTCGTCGATGTAGATTTTTGCTTCGTGATTTAACAGTACCGCCTTATTAGTCAGTGTAAAAAAAAGTAAGCACGAGCTCGTAGTAAGAAATTTGGTTGAACACCCGTGCCTCGGAGAGCACGTAAAATTCCAGTTATTATCAGTAACGTGCGTTAAAACCCGGTTACCAATTGGAGCAATGGGGCTGGTACCTGCTCTATAACTCACCTTAAAAACAGTAAGCTTGCGCTAGGAGGTTGTTAGGAGATCGACTTCACTTTGCCGATTGGCCCAGTCCAAAGCCGTGAGTTCGATTCCCACAACTCGAAAATGTTTGTGCGATAAACATTAATGTTTTTCAGTGTCTGGGTATTTATCTGTTATTTTAACAAAAAATATCGTTTTATTTCATTTCATCTGTGTATTATAAGTATTTATGTACATTATTGATATAAATATTGTGTGTGTATTGTCTTTTTTACTTCTTGGGGAGTGGTGATCGAACACCGGCACGCAACTCTTAACTTTTCTAAGTTATGTGCGTTTTACGCAATTAATTATCACTTGCTTTAACGGTGAAAGGGAAACATTTCAAGGGAACCTGCATTCCTGAGAGTTCTTTATAATGTTCTCAAAGGCGCGCGTCCACCAATCCGCACTTTGTCAGCGTGAAGGCCTAAACCTTGGAATTCTGGGGGGAATCCCGTGCTTTGTAGTCTGCCGGTATTTGGCTCAATATGAGCAAATGATTAAATGTCATGTCGTTAATGTTTGAAAAACCTTTTCAGCTCGCGCCAAGCGGTCCCCAGTCAGTGCGGCCGTGCCCCCGAGCCCCGAGAGAGTGGTGAGCCGCTCCCGCTCGCGTCCTGGCGTGTCACAGTCGCAGCGTGAGTTATCATCATTATTTCCATACTAATATTATAAATGCGAAAGTCTTTCTGTTCTGATCGTAATGAAAATTTGCAAAAAGATGACTTTCATTCTGGAGAAGGATATAGGGTACTTCTTATCCCAAAAATTAATCATGGTAACGTTTCCCGAGGTTTTCAAAATAATATTTTTTGTTCCACAGCGACATCTAGATCTTCATCACCTTCCTCTAGAAGCGGTCCAGTGTCGCTCACAAGCGCCCGCAGAAGACCTTCCGGTATCCCAAGGTCTTTAGCTGGCTCAAGAGAAACCAGTCCCACCAGGTAAGTTCACTAAAGTTTGGACGTGTAAATTGATAGTTTGCCGAGCCAATTTTGAAAATGCCTCAAGTATACAATCGGTGGTAGATTTACTATCAACAGACAGACTTTATACTGTCCAGTAACAGTTTCGAAAGTGTTTGTTAAGTAAGCCTACTTCGTAATTATCACCTTATTATCGGGGACCTGGCTAGGTGCGGAATGATAAGACTTCGCACGCATTTGTGAACAGTATTAAAAATTGCGCACATACTCCGTCACAAAAAACAGACACCCTGAATTAAGTTATAAGGTTTGACAGTGTACACTTACAATTGTCGAAGTCTGCGAGCTCATTTCGGTGATTTAATTGATACAATCGTACAAAAATCTCAAATTTTAACGCTCAGTGAAACTTGGTGGTCCGATAATGAGACTAATTAATTCGTTAAAATAAAACTTTCAAAATTTTATTAAATACCTTTTTTCTATTGTTAGTGTCGTTTTATCTACAAACGTAGAATAAGGCGTAAGATAAATTTTTTAAAACGATTTTTATCTTTTTACTCCAAAGAAGTGTAACTTCTAAACACACACGTTTTTTTTTCTCCCTCTCGGCCGGATATATGTTTATTTATTTCACTAGATATAGCAACGTTACTCTGTATTATCATTAATAATTTTAGATTATACTTTATTTTCCGATTAGGTACAGTTATCACTTATAGGTATACCCAACATTGAAGTTAGCATATTAGATTTTTGCTACAAAAAAATGCCGCACTAATGCAGGTCACCAATGCTTAGAATGACACGGACATTCATGCAACTAGCTTAAGTCATTTCTAGATGTTGGTCATAAGCCATCTAAAATATAAAAAAATAAAAAGTCGTATTAAGTAGTAGTTTATAGCATTAGCAGTGATGAATTAGTTGTTATATTTGTAATAATTTATTTTTAAATTTTTGTGTAACCCTATTTTTTTTAGTATAAGTTTATTATTAATTCTTAAACACCGAGAGTGGAATCCGAGAACGTCTAATGTGTTCTATCTCATTCTCTCGCCGGCTGAATCCGATACATTTATGTTTGTGCCTCAATGGACTTATCTTCGTTTCATCGAGTTTGAAATCACAACGATTCTAAAAGTTTCACTGCAACATAACAATGTGCTGAAACCCGTGACGCGGGCACGTCCGCAGGAGCGGGCGCTCGAGCAGTGTGGCGGGCGCGGTGCGGCGGCGGGAGTCCATGGAGCGGCCGCAGAGGGCGCCCGCCGCCACGTTGCGACTGTTGCAGCAGAGCCGGGACGCCGAGTCCGCACTGAGGGTATGTTGCGTTCTTCTATGAACCTCTCGCGCTATAAATGGCCTTGATATATCGCTGAGCAATACCTGGAGGCCTCCTGTTTGGATATAATTAACTTTTCTTTTTTGCTTGAACACGGCAACAGGGGAAAGGAGATTCTCTGATCTTTAGACGTGGGTTTTAAAATTCTATCAATTAATAAAAGTCGAACAAAAACATGTCTGGTGCTTTCTGGGGTTTTTATTATTGAGCTGAAATGGACTGGATGACAGGTGTCAGGATGAAATATATACATACACCATGCTAAAATGTATGGCACAACTGGGATAAATTAGAAGGATAAATTGTTCAGAATATCCAAACAAAGTTTTTGAATTGAGAAGGTTGTAAAGGGTACTGCAGGATATCGCAATTCTCAAAACAATGTTTTCTCATTCCAGAGCCCCGAAGACAGTTCGACGTGTGAAGGGCGCCGGGATGACGACTCGGAAGCGTCCAGCGTGTGCTCCGAGCGCAGCCTCGAATCCTACAGGCGACACGATGTAAGATTTGTATTATTACCAATTAAAGGACAATTTAAATATGAATATAATAGGTTGTGTAAATTGTTGTATAATTTACTTCTAGTAGTTCTGCGAGCTTTAGACCTTTTCTGTGTACTTTTGCAGACACTGAATTCAACGTTAAAGTTATTAAAAACTGTATATTAACTATGTGTTACTGAACACGGTTACACACACGGAACTACTTAGAATTTAACTGTGAAGACCTATTATTAGTTTTAAGTCAGCCAATGAAAGAAAAAATAATGATGACGAATGCATGTTTCAGAGCGCCTCGTGGTCGGGCTCGCGGCTCGGCTGGGAGAGCTCGCCGCCGCCGCCGCCGCCGCCCGACGACATCATCGACCTGTGCGCCTGCACGCACTGGACCGAGCGGAAAGACGGCCTCACGTATTTAGTGAGTTACAACTCGTACGCTACGGCTAGCAGTACAATTCCGATTCCATTTCGTAGTGTCAGACTTCTTCTATACTCAGTCGTGCCTGAGCCATCATCATTACAGAATCAACTATAAATGAGGCTCAGAAGGGAGGAATAGGACGTCTATTCTGTTTTTTTAATGTTCAAAAAAAAAGTTGCTCTAATACCTTCAAAAAATAAAAAAAACGAGTGTACGTTCTTGGCCGTAGGCGTCGTTACTTCCCACCAACACGCAGTACCTGTTCTCTCGTGTTTACCTGAGGTTAGGTCCGTAGGTTTCCTAGTAGGTATTGATACTAAAAGATAAAACTGCTTATTGTAATCTACTACTTCTTGTGTCTCTATTTCCTAAATCAATAATAGATAACATGTGCTAAAGAAAATGCCGCTATTTCAAGGTCTCAGTCAAAATAAGAGTACCATCCCTCCATCACTACCATGTACACTTTTTTTTATTGTAACGTGCCATGTTCAAAAGCTTCTGACCAGCTACTATTTCTGAATCGCTTCTAAATCAGCCTGTTTTAACTTCATTTACACATCAGGCCAACTTTACAGCGTTCTCCATGCTGCTCGACTTTATTTGCTCAGTAATAATTAAAATAAAGTTGAATGTCTTTAAAAGATACTTGACTAAATATATTCGCAAACTTACATATCTGGGCTATAATGCGTAGCTTAATAACAATGACACACTGTCGGACTTTCGATAATCTACTGAGGTACACGTCACCAATAACAATCCTCCCTGTTCAGTAATTTTTCTGATAGTTGCTAACCGGTAGCCAATCTAAAGTAGATTTATTTGTCAGGCCAACTACTTGAACAGCGGTCGTCTGCTGTCCGAGCCGCAACTGAGGCGGCTGACGGAGCTGCTCAACAAGATGTTCGTGGACGCGCACACCAAGGTGTTCTCCCTGCTGCTCGACGCGGTGTGCGAACTGCTGCTGGTGCACTCCAACCAGCTCAGGGACTGGCTCTACACGCTTATGTTCAGGTGAGACTGTTATATCTACACACGCACACAAACACACACTCAGACACACAGGCACACACCATACTATTTTTATTATTTCCTTTTTAAAGTTACAATTAAAGCTACATAATAGTAATGTCTTAATTTCAATCTGTCTATGTATGTTCCGGGGGCGAGGGCTGGTTATCCTTAACGCAGATACAATCTAGCTAGGATAGCCAGTTAGTCAACTCATTATATGTGCAATTTTGATGAAAGAAATAAACGATATTATTATTATCTCATATTACAAAAAGATGGGTTATTGTTTTGTATTCATTACCAGACATGTTCCAGAAGTATGATCATACAACGTGTAAATGAAAACAGAAGTAATACTTCACAGGCTTTAGAGGTGCATTAGGTACTGTTACTGTCTCTGAGACTTATCTATGAAACCGAAAACCTAATAGCTTTTGTGTAAACCGCTGCCATTGTTTTACTGAAAGACATCAGATACATACAAAATTAAAACCATGTGACTCCTGTCACTTTATGAGTTAAGCGTAACGTAGGTACTATGCGCTTGTTGGTCTTTTATCTTCAATAGGGTTGTCATACGTAAACACTGAGAATGTTTTGAATTCGTTTGTATGGAAAAAAGAATATGCTTTATTTGATTTAATATTTTTACAGGGTTATTCCTTATGAAATATACTTATACATCATTCAACATTATTTTGTAATTCCGTTACTCGTTGTATAGATGTCTATGATGTCTCTGTCCTCCTAAATAAAAAATAATGTTATTTTTTATTTAGGAGGACCTTTTTTCAAATTCAAACTATAACTAGACTTTTCTATTATTCTTATATTTTAAAGGCCGATGTTATCAATTTGGATGTTTATATATTCTTTTTGAAGTTATACTTCTTTTGGCGCGTTAGGAAAAAAATATAAAAGTAAATTTTTACGATGACCGTCACAAAAAATCGACACCCTGAATTTAGCTATAAGGTTTGACAGTGTACACTTTCAATTGCCAAAGTCTGCGGGCTCACTCCGGTTATTTAATTGATTCAATTGTCCAAAAAAGTTTTTTTTTTGTGATATTTAAATAAACTTTACTTAAAACTAGATAATGCGTTATAATAAACTTTTAAAAGTAATAAATACCTTTTTTCTATTGTTATTGTCTTTTTTTACAAACGTAGACTAAGGCGAAAGGTAAATTTTTTGAAAAGATTTTCATAGGATAACTTCTAATGCGTACACATAAGTACACACACGTTTTTTTTATGTATTTTCGAGCATAACTCCCGTCATATATATACGGATTTAAAAAAATCTCCAAAATGGCCCCGTATTTTCGTATGGATATTATGAGTTATGGAGACAGACTACTGAACTCTCCAATGTATTACAGCACATCACCCGCGATGGATGCTATTACATAAATACACATCGTTCACGATATCAAACAATATTACATAAGGTCTGTTTACTCGAAAGGGTTACACAAATGAATTCAGTATATTGGGGTACGCCCACATAATATATTTTAAGTATTAGTTGCATGTTTTGTGTGACTAGACGATATCTAGTATTTAAGCTTGATTTATACCAAAAATTGATGACTTTTTAGTCTGTACAACATTTATTTCTGTAAACTTGTTTTTTTTCTATGTTCATAGTTTTAATTTTGACCTCTTTCTCCTTCTGCAGATTGCTGATGAAACTCGGCACGGATATCTTGGGCTCGGTGCAGAGCAAGATCATGAAAACGTTGAACGTCATCCACGAGTGCTTCCCTGCGGAGTTGCAACTGCACAATATATTCAGGTAACTAGATGGCGCTATCAGTCGCTTTGAAACAGAAGAAAGCATATCTTCATTTAGCATCTGCTTCAGGAGGACCAGCGCTTAATGAGCGAAGCGCTCAGGCCGAGATTGCCGGAGAGATCAGATATCAAAGCCCGCTAGTTCTGACATTTAAAAGTAGTGATCTAAAATATATTTCATGGTTTATCAATCGTATCTATCTATAATCATACCGTAGACCAATCACCCTGACCAAGTGAGAATAGATGGAGTTCACTTGTCTTTGGCAACATAATAGGGACCTCTCAGGCATGCAGGTATACGGGTACGATATTTTTTTTCCACCATTGAAGCAAGTGATATTTTAATTACTTAAAACTTAGAAAACTAAAGCCGAAGACCTTAAGGTATTAAGGCTATCACCGCTTCATTAATTTCAAGGTCGCCCGTAAGAAATTTTTTGCAATAAGAGTACCTTTGCATTCCTTCGGTTTTGTGTTCTTATTTGAAATGTGTATTCTTTGTTTTGCATCATATAAAACGTTAATGTCATAGAGATGAGGCCTGTGCCCAGCAGTGGGAATTATTAGGCTGATAATAATAATAGCATTGTTAAGTATAATGTTTGTTGGCAGGTTTCTAGCTGACGGTGCAACGGCCCCAACCCCTAAGACCAAAGCGGCTGCGTTAAGGTTCTTGGCAGATTTAGCGCACGAATACTGCATGCCTAACAGCTTGGCTGTTGCTTTACACGGTGAGTGGTTTCATTACTGACCATAATGTATCATTTTACTTTATAAAGTCGATCAACGAATCGTAGTCGGATTTTGAGTAACAAGGTTCTTTAAACAAGTGTTTCGTACCTGTACATATAAGAACACCATAAATCTCTTTTCATATTATTTATTTTAACATAACAATCTCTGAAAAGTAATGGATTATAGTCGTAAAAATATAATAGGCCCGTTTTGACATTTGTCATCGCGACGTAACTAGTTATGGAACCATAAGACTCTGTACTCGATACTCACGATAAATTAATTCAAGTTTGTATCAGTACTGGATTGATATTATTATGTATTGTAAAGTGTTCGTTCGTTCAAAGTATTCCTTTAACTTCACAACTAATACGCGTAACTGGCTGTTGATTATACGTCCACTTTTCAACATGTTGAAACAGAGTTAGTACTGTATAAAAACAAACACAAAAATCGAGTCAAATCACTATGTTTAAATTAATGTCCAAAATAGAAGAGCCATAGTTAACGTAAAAGTAAACAGTATATATCAAACTTAAACGAGCGCACAGTCAACTTTACAAGATGAGGAACGAAAAACTGCGCAGTGCGCGCGGGGACACTTCAGTCATGTGCCGCTTGGTCAGATACATCAACTCAGACTCATTATTTAGAACCCATTTTGAGAACCAAGCTCATTCGTTGCAGTAAAAATAACTACACAATATATAATTTCGATATTCAGTAAAAAAATGGTTACAGCTCTAGTATAAAAAAAAAGACTGAGAACGTAACTGTTTTCGGAACGTTTCGCAACAATTATAAATTGCATGCTACTATGAAGTAAGCGCAAAAAGAATACTCGCGACATATTCAATCGTATTATTTAACGTCCCAAAAAAATTTACGTATTTTTTAAAACACTGTATGTAATTGATTTTTATTTTTTTGTTTCTTTCAGTTTCGTTCCAAGTTACATTCTATGGTCTTGCACAAATGTCAAAACGGGCCTATTACATTTTTACGACTATAATGTTTGTTTTACATCAGTCAGGAGACATTTTTCTACTCAGAGAAATGAATGTTACCTTCTTCCACAGCTTTATCAACTCTCCGAGCTTTTGCGACAAGCTGGAAATAATTGACGGCCGATTGGCGCAGTGGGCAGCGACCCTGCTTTTTGAGTCCAAGGCCGTGGGTTCGATTCCCGCAACTGGAAAATGTTTATTCATTATAATTATTAATAGTTCATTAAAAGGGTAATATTTAAACGAACGGAATTACTGAATATGGCTTACTAAAATACTAAGTGAGCGAATGTATTGTCGCGAAAACAATTTTTGAAAGCTCTCATTATCAATTTCTCGCAAATATAATTTAATGCTGCTTAGTTAAGTATTACTGAATTTTATTAGCGGTCGCCATAGAATGTTTTGATCACCTGATTTTTAATATTCTCTATTAAATTTTATTTCAGGAGGTGCAACTGACGTAGCGGGACGTGCTCTGGCAAAAGTATCCTTGCTCGCGGGGGACCCCCGTGCGGGTGACGTGCGTCAGTGCGCACGGCGTGCGCTCGCGTGCCTTTACGACTGTAATCCCGTTTCAGTTAGTATATATATGTCTATGTTGGTTTGAACGCGAGAATGTCTGGAAGTAGTATTAATAAATGGTATAATACAAGTCTTTTGAAGGTTTTAGAAATCCCTACTTCCTAATGAGGTTAATAGAGGTTTAAAGTTTGTTGGTTAGAAGGTGCTAATCTCTGGAACTTTCGGTCGTACTTAACAATCTTTGCTGCATTGGATAGCCCTTTTCTTTAGGAAGGTATACATAAAGCAAACGAAGTTACAATATATAAATATGACGCGGTCATGTAAGAAGTAACATGTCAGAAGTTCTATGCGAAAGTAGTCGCAGAGACCGATCTATACATTTAGAACTGACATACGCATTTGAATCCATAGGCGTCGCAGCGAACAGTTCCCAGATTAAACTACTTTCTTTTTTATCCCACTACAAGTTAGTCCTTGACTGCAAATTCACCTGGTGGTAAGTGATGATGCAGTCTAAAAGCGTAGCGGGCTGACCTGTTTGGGAGTATGCTACACTAATTCGGCTTAACGGCCCATCTTTGTCGGTGGGGTGGTAACTAGCCAAGGCCAAAGCCTACAACCAGACCAGACGAGAGAAAATTCAATAATAATAAATTGCCTATGCCCCAGCCGGGAGTCGAACCAGCGACCTCCTACTTAAATTCGTATGTCTGTCCGCAGTTCACGGCGCTGATGTCGGAGCTGCCGCCCGACACGCAGGCGCTCGTCAACGGGGTGGTGCAGCAACACGTGCGGAGGACCTCCAGCAGTACGTGCACATGCCATCTTCCTACCTTCCTTCCCGTACCGGCGCAGTGGGCAGCGACCCTGCTTTCTGAGTCCATGGCCGTGGGTTCGATTCCCACTACCTAAACATGTTTGTGCGATTAACATGAATGTTTTTCAGTGTTTATTTGTATATTATAAGTATTTGAATTAATACACTTTTATTGTACACCACATAAAAAATACAGGAAAAATTATTTAAAAAAACTAGTTTACACGATGTAAACAATTAGGCGGCCTTATCGCTACATAGCGATCTCTTCCAGGCAACCGATGGCGTAAAACACTGCTCAAGACGAGATGTAGGTGGTGCATATAAATATATTTATAAATATACACAATATTATATATACGTTCTAATAATTAATAAATATATATATCTATACAATGAATATCAATAAATAGGAACAATATGGTCAATCCCCCAAACAAAACAGAATAGAATAGGCATTTCTAAATTTCCAAAGATTCAGACAAAAAATGATCCTTAACCAGTTTTATGTATATGAAAATTTCAGTACCAGATAGTAATGGCCAGGGAATTAACCGTAGTCAAGTCGTAATAGGAGGGATATAATATATTAATTATTATGACTTCATTGTGGATTTGTGGCCTTAATTAGTTAGGAATTGCGTTAACAATTATAATCAGGTGTTAGTAGTAAAGCCTGGCAACGATAAAGCTTAAATTCGAGTCCTGATGGCTCATCTAAGCTAAACAACCCTTTACATTGTTGGTCTACGTAATCCTGAAACCTAAACTGAACCCCAGCCGGCAGCGACAGCCCTCTGCGCACCGGCTCCACGCCGAACTCCGCCACCGCAGAGGACGTGTACTCCCGCATCAGGAAGACCACCAGCGAGATACACACCTACACCGCGCAACATTCCACCGGTGAGAGCTACATTCGTCTTTCGTGGGACTGCTAGGCAAGATGCCACACATGTCCACTTAAGGCGCATCCACGCACATTTTCCCGTCCTAACACCGCCAGCGTAGAAGATGTACTCGAACACCCTTCCTCTGTGTGTCTCCAGGATTCTACTACAGTCGATAAACTTATACAGCATATTTTTAACCGATTTCCTTCAAATAGGACGTGGTTATCAATTTCATTGGTTTTTTTAGTGTACAAACATACATAAAAAGTGAGACAGCAAATCAACCGAGATTGCTGATATTGCATAAATGTGCATTTTTTACGCAATCACACAACATTCGCCTGTGTACTCGAAAGGGTTACGCACACGATCAGTTTCTCAGGGTACACCTGTACACAGTTTGTATGAAAAGAGTTGCAATTCTCCCTAGATCGCTATTTATTTTGATAGAACTCACATAATTTATACTATATTGATAATAATTCCAGCAGAGTGCGGCAACCACATGTCCAGCAAGGACTCTGGCATCAGTCAGATGTCGGACGCCACGCTCTCGAAGGGACAGAACGGCGTCCCCGTGCCCAACGGACACTACAACGCGTGAGTTACTAGACTTATCACTTTCTACTTTCTGCCCACAACTTCTATGTGTTCTGAAGAATTGATTCCAGTCAAAAGAACTTTCTTAAAAACAGTCCCAACACTTTAAGTGTCGAGGACAGTTCTTCGAACGGTATTTTTTTTTGTTTGCAAACGCATTTTATTTCATTGATGGCCATTTATTTTCATTAATAATATTTTATTATTATTATTTAACTCTTTATTTGTATACCACTATGAAGTTAGGGAAATAAAAGAATATTTGACATATAAAGACGGAAGTAGGATATAAAAGGCGGCCTTATCGCTTAGTTGCGATCTGTATCAGGCAACCTCAGCTCTGTTGGTTTACCCAAATATCCCCGCAATAACAGTTCTGGTGTTGTTTCAGCGAGATGATAGCCCGCGCCGCCTCAGCAGACAGTTCCGAGGAGGCGAGCAGTACCAAAGAGTCATCACCCATACCGCACAACCGGCTGGACTTGCAGCACGGGTGATTCTACATTGTCTTTATAATTTGACCATGGAAAAGTGCGGCATAAAAAACGAATTGTGGACATTTCGACTCGAAAGTTGTACTTGAACCTGCCTTGAAATAGTGATCTTGAGTCGATAAGTTAATGACTCATTAAAACTTTGGGCGGAATAATCTTGCTTTCAAGCGTCCCCAGCGTAGTAGTAGTAGTATACGTTCCGATTTCTCAAACGGACCAAACGATAATGTAAAGAGCGTTTGATGTGATGTAAGACGTGACTGCAGATGAGAATGGTTAATTTTTAAAGTTATACTTCTTTTGGCGCGTTGGATAAAATGAGAGTAAATTTTTACGATGCGCAGAGTCTGTGGGATCATTCCGGTGACTAAATTGATTCAATTGTAAAAATCTCAAATTTTAATGTTGATTGAAACTTGGTTGTCCGCTAATGAGTCTAATAGTATTCCAAATTTAATTATGTTTACTATGTCCATATCTTTAATTACGTAGAAATATTTTTTATCTTAAAGTTCCTCTTTACATAAGACTCATAGTAACTGAAGATGTTCTAATTAGTGTATACAATACAATTATGTAAGGTTATCTTTTCCCTCGTAACTAGTAACTAGTAGAAACATTTGTTGCAGCGACTTCAACTCGTGCGCGCGCGACAAGATGAAGCCGTACGAAACTGACGAGAATGGATTGATCATAACCAAGTGTAAGCATACATACTTTCACCGACTGATAACCGAGATTAATCTTAGGTTTTCTGGTTTCTGTTGGAGTTATTGGAAAATTGCAATTATTTAGCCCAACAAAATGCATATGACCTTGCATCGGAACCATCGTAAATTTAATTTCAAGTTTTTTCTTATAGTGTGTGTGCCTAGTGTTTTTTATAAAATTATTTGAACTGGGATGTTTTATTTTTTATTCATACATATATATTTATATATAATAAAAGATACAACATTACAAATTTGTTAATTATGCATTTTTATTGAATTCCAAATATCAAAATTTAAAAATTTATAGCAATGTAACTACGTATAATATATATATTCCATCATATATCAATCAGGTTTACCGCCTATAGATGTTTCACATCAAAAATACTAAAAATAATATGTACGGCCGCTCCGAACGCGCCAAGTAGAAGCCTACAGTAAATATGCCGGTTAATGTTTCCCGCATGCGCCTGCGCAGCCGGGCTGCGCGAGACGGAGGTGCTGGAGGCGCTGAGCAAGCTGGACGTGGGCGCCGCCGCGCCCGAGCACTGCGAGCGCCTGCTGCTCGCCACGCACGAGATCCTCAAGTACGGCGACTGCCGCAAGCCGCAGGAGTACTTCAAGTGAGCGGCGTTCCATCTGACACCTTCCAACGACCTATCTATATATTATATAAAAGAGAAAGTGTGTGGGTATGTTCCGTATAGGCTCCGAAACGGCTGGACCGATTTCAATGAAACTTTCAGGGAATCTCCGGAGTGACCTGGCGAGTAATCCTGTAAAGTTTGGTGACGATCGGAGCACTCCTATTTTTGAACTGTCGAACTGTCAAATACAGCTTTTATTTACTATGATGATATTCTATTGTTGGGTGTACCTGGGTGTAGATAATGATCTTCACCCGCTCGAGAAGAGAATATAAGAGAATGAATACGGAGAGAAATAAATGATTTAATATATTATGAGACTTAAATTAAAAATTTAATTATGTAAGTTTATTGTTTGAATAAAATAAAGCAAAATCTAGCCCGGCGAGGCGGGCTGGGTACGCTAGTTCTCCTTTATATTTCTCCAGCCCTTTCATTTGACACACAAATCGAGGGAGTTGTGAAAAAGTATGAGATACGCCATTATGTAATAGCGGCAATCTCGGTACGAAACATATCCAAGGACACTCCTGACAAATGGACCTTTAAAATGAAAATACAAAATCGGTTCATCCATTCGGAAAATATGATGCCACAGAGACACAAACACGTGCATTAAAAAATAGGTAAATTCAAACCTAGATATTAACTTCAAGACTAGCAATGTTCAGGATGACACTTTGGCATCATTAATTAATTAATAGTATTATTGAAACTAAAATATAGTAAGGATTTTCTCATGAATGTTATAATTCTTTACTTAGACTTACTATTAAAGAATTAATTTTATAAATTATATCCAAAAGCCCACAGACAGCCCTTGACCACATTATGTCATCCCTATCTTTTCCTTCTTCTACTTACAACTGGTCTGTTGTACGTGCATGCCTTTCTTTACTGATATATACTTCAAAAAATCTATTTCCTAAATTTCAGGTTTGTAGACTGACTACAACTACAAATTAAAAAAAAAAATTTTTTTAGTAATTTTCTACTATATAGAAACTTTCATCCCCTATTTAACCCCATTAAATGGGGGATTTTCCAAAAAATAAAAAAATATTTTAAAGCCGTAAGCCGGCTATAATTATTTTTTATAGAGAGGTGCTAGGTACTTTAGGCTGCGCCATCACTTACCTTATCAGGTGTGCGTTATCACTTACCATCAGGTGTGCGCTAGGCTCTAACTGTTATGTATTTATTTCCACAGAAATATAGTGAGAGTGGCACTAGCCACTTTGTCTATTGATGAGAACGCTGCTGACAAAGAAAACGCCGACAATGCGACCAACGCACAGCAACCGTCGGGTGAGGAGAACTATATAATGTTTTTTTTTACTTATATACGGTCATAGAAGTATAGAAACCTTCTTAGTGCTAGTTGGAATTCTGAAACACGATGTAGTATTAATATTTAAATTAAAAAGAAGCAAAAAAAACTCCAAAAATACACATTTCGTGAAAATTGCAATTATAGTAATATATTAAAGTTATGAAGCAACTGCTGATAAATAAATGGACGGACAAACAGACAGCGTTAGCTTAGTAATAAAGTACCGTTGGCACCCTAGATTGACTGAAATCTAAGCGCTTTAGTGTAAAACCGTTCCGGAATGCAGTTTCTATTTTTGAGTTTCTTTCAAAACAGTAATAATATTGTTTTGAAAGAAACTCAAACGAAGGAAATAAAAAATGCATTGTTTTTTTTTTTACTAAGGTTGGGGCACGGCGAACGAGCGGGCCGCGGCCGAAGCCGTCAAGGTGCTAATCTGGCTATGCCGAAGACCGGAAACCCGGGCACAGTGGCTGGAATACTTTGATCTCATTCTGCTGAAACTTATCAACGCGTACGGAGCTCTCAGTAAAGAGGTCATGAGGGCAGTGGACGTCGGCATGCCTCACATAGCGGCTGCCTTGCCCGCTCTACAGGTGACAATTTTATTTCATCATCATTTCATTCTTAGGATGTCCATGACGTCTCTTTTGCCGTCATGCCCTACGCTACCGCATATTTATTCATTTTGTGTTTACATCAAATTATTATTATTATGATCAGGATAGTAATATTAATTTTGTTTTGACTCAATATTTCAATTAAAATACAAAATTTCAAAAAAAAACTTTCATTATTTATAAACTATTTTAGAAATGAAAATTTAAACAGCCACAAAGTGGCAGATTTCATCTTATTTAACTCAATCAACATGGGTATCAAATAAAAGGACGTGACTATAATAATACTATAATTTTAAATCCAAGATGGCCGTCACCACATTATCGCCAATTTTTTTTTATCACAACTCAATATGGGTATCAAATGAAAGGGCACGACTAGTTTCTACTAGTCAAGCCCTTGTAAAATACTCTAAAATTAAAGTCTAAAGGGGGTATCTAATTTTTGAATTTAAATCCTACTGGTAGTTTTAGAGATTGTAAGAAAACGAAACCTTCAGCTTTATTATAAGAATATTCATGACTCGGGTAAAGACATGTTTGCTAATGAACTTGCAGGTGCTAGCGTTGCTGAAGCCGGTGATCCGCACGCGCGGCTACCCCACGTCACTGTGCGCCGTGAAGCTCGCCACCGAGGTGGCCAAGGCGCGCCCGCACGAGCTGACCGACGACATCGTCGCACAACTCATGGAGGGGGTCGGCCACGTGAGCACGCTTTTCATCATTAGCATTTTTTTTTCTTATCTTTAAACACGTGTAACGTGTGGTGGTGTGTGTGTGTGTGTATGCGCGCAAGTGCGTGTGTGCCAGTGTGTGTGCGTGTAAGGAAGTGCGTGTGTGTGTGTGTGTGTTTGTGGCTATGTTGCTCCCGAACCGGTTGATAATGTTGCTATTTTTTTTTTTGTTTGAAAGATGAGTCGGGGGTGTTCTTATTTCATTGTTTGTTGAGAATTCGTCCAAGATGGCGAATTGTTATAATCAATTTTATTTGATATCGTAATGGTGGATTGATGTTTTTGTACGACTTCTTCATTAACGATACCAAATGTAAGGGCTTGAATAGTGACGGGGTCGGGTCGGGTAAATTCATAATAAATTTTTAACTCTATATTATTTCTGTCAATAAACACTAACATTTTAAATATTTGATAGAAGCAGGCGTTACTCAACAATTATTTATTGTAAAGTCAGCATCTCCTGAGGATGCTCCTGGTGTGTGTGTGTGTGTGTGTGAGTTAATGGCTGTATCCCTTGTGGATAATAGCAAGTGTTGCCCGCCCGCAGTTGGCCGACCACCAGAACTCGGCGGTGCGGAAGGCGGCGGTGTTCTGCATGGTCGCCTTCACGTTCGCGCTGGGCGAGGAACGCATGCAGCCGCACCTCAAGCACCTGTCCGTCAGCAAGTGCCGCCTGCTGCAGGTACGCCCCCCCTGCAAAGGGGAGACAACTATCATATTATTATGGCTACTGCCAAGGTTCTGCAATATATAAAATTAAATTTCTCAGTCGTGGATTATCACAAATTCTGTCCTACACAAACCATGAGCACGTACACACAAACACACACACACACATAGACACACACACACGCATAAACATACACACAAACATGCACACACGAACACGAATACTTTTTTTGTATATTAAATAGGTTGCAATTTTTATTATCATCTAAATTTCTGTATAACATGTCTATCTTTTGACACCGTGAAGTTAGCTATAAGGTTTGACAGTGTACGAATTCAATTGTCAAAGTCTGCGAGCGCATTCCGGTGATTCAATAGATGCAATTGTACATAAATCTCAAATTTAAATGGTTGTCCGATAACGAGTCTATTAGTATTCCAAATTTATTTATGTTTATTAATCAAGTCAATTTCTTAACTAAATAACTTACTGATAATGCGTCATAATAAAACTTTCAATGTATTAAATACCTTTTCCTACAAACGTAGAATAAGTTGAGAGATAGTTTTTGAAAACATTTTTATCTTGTTACGCCAAAGGAGAACTTCTAACGCGTGTTCATAAGTACACACGTTTAGACCATAGCCTACAGAGCTAATAGAACAGTTGTCCCTGGCAGGTGTACATCAGCAAGCAGCGCGAGGAGGCCGCCAAGGGCGGGCCGGGCTCGTAGCGGCGAGCGCGCCGCGCCACGCGCAGCACGCAGACGGACTGAGCGCGCGTACCGCCCCGCCAAGCACCGCCCGCTAGCCGGCCTCGTCGGCCTGCGCCGCTCCACGTCCGCGCCGCACGCCTTCGCGCCGACGCCCGCCGCGGCGCCGACGCCGACGTGCCCGACGCCGATGTGCCCGCCGCCGGCTAGCGAGCGCGTCGGTATTCGGCGTTCCACTTCGCACTGAATGTTTCATTTTTGCTTGTAGAATGTCGTAATTTTTTTATGGGTTCAATTTAACCGCATCCTCGATTTCGACATCCCCGACATTGACGTGTTCACATGTTGGAACTTAGCGTTTTATTGCGTTATCAATGACTAGCGGTCCCTCGCGACTTTGTCCGCGTATCAATCGACCTTAAAGGATACGCATGTACTGTCTCGCACTATTTTTTAGTACTTTGAAGGGGAAACAACTTTGTATCCATGATTTTATCGAAACTTTAACCGTTTACGCAGCCCAAGCTCTCTCAAAAACCCCGATTTTGAATCATTCTTCATTGGTGCTATGATCTTATAGGTCTTAACGTGATGATATATATCCTATATATCCTCGGACCAGTAGTTCCTGCGATTATTGCGTTCAAGTAAACAAACAATTAAACTCCTCAGCTTTATATTTTAGTATAAGATTATGTTGGGTTTTAGAATATCGGTATAAGTTTACGAGTAATTTTGACATCGCCGCAATCGAAATTTTCACAAAATATATAGAAATGGAGCATTCAATTGCTTTATTTATATTTTTTTTGTACCTCTTAATTCTGACATCGACATTTCACATGTCGGCATTCAACGTTTAATGGTGCGCTATATGTTTTACTATTCATGTAAGTTTATCGTGAGTCAAATTTTATCGAGTTCTCGATTACAACAACTTCACGTCGGTTAGTCGATTCGCTTTGTTGGTACCATCGTCCCCATAATGGATACAGTGCTAGACAGTTGCTTTAACCTTGCAAACTTCATTATTTGACCTGAATCTCATCCCCACTACTTAGATATCTCGTATTCCACTATTATCCGTTATATCAGTACCTCATATCTAAACTAACTCTATTTTTTTCTGTGTATGCCTTCATTCATTATTGCATGTTTTCCAAGTTCCTGCAAAATGTGTCAGTTTTACTTCTTTGGTGTTTTCATTGAGTTTCATGAAGTAAAAACGTATCCCACAAAGGCTGACGACGTATTGATTACTCTGGTGCTGGGAATGTTTAGAGGCGGTAATCATGAGACATACAAACTTGTTGGTATGTAAATATTTCATCCCACATAGGTTTTTTTTATCGGTATTTCCATGTGTTATAAGGAATTACTTCTTGCCGAACCTCATGGCTCTTAGATCAACGGAAAATACCCAAAACAAAAGGTTTTGATTCCCATGATAATGTCGGAATGTGTGTCTCAAACGACCGTATCTTTTGATTGCGTTGAATTTTAAGTTGGATTTGTCACAGATCCAAGCGATTGTAGAATGTGAGTATTTTAAATTAATTTCAACTGATACCTTCACGCGTTTCTGCGAAAAAGGGGTCTGACATACTGATAGACGGTTGGGTAACGACGTGCTCTTATTACGGTACCTTTTTTTTTTATTGAAGAAGGAATCCTCGTGGATGACCGTAGGCCTAAACCATTTGATTTGTTTGACATCACTATGAGAACAAACCTCCAACATTCACTAACCTTCCTTTCCGCAACCGATGCATGACTTCAGAAAGGCCACCCGCCTGATCAGGCTGCGTTAATTTTTTTTTTGACGATCCCATACAACCTTAGATGATCGCAAGGTACGTAACCCTTAAAAGGTGTTAGTTAATACAATTATGTCTATGTCATGGATGTCGATGTAGAGGATGTCCATAACGGCGACCGGGAGATGTCCCTTGCTGACGAATATCCGCCATAACCTGAGACCAAAGCCTTATTGCATTTTTACAATAAGGTTATGATCTAAGGCTATATAGACCGTCAAGTTGCATTCAATGGCTACCCAAAATTGACTGTATACTAATGCTATGTTATTCTTTTTTTTCATTAACTGTTGTACTAAGTTACTTTTTCATATAACGAAGCAATTAATATTATTTTATATAATCGAAACTGCCTATACATAATAAAGTGTATTATTTATATAAATCTCGCATTTATTTAAATTGTTTTAAAACAAATAGTGCGGACAAAAATGTCGGTTCATATGTGCTTTATAAACTAGGTGAGATTTTGAGATGGATCACTTAGGCGGAAAACTATTTGAGTGTTATCGGCGTCAAACAGCTTTTCTTTGCGAAGCTAATCAAATATAAGTATAAATTATGACATAAAATAATGTACCAAAAGGAAAAAATATTAAATTAATAAACACAGTATTATTATTAAATTGATATGCATATAATATAAATACAATAAACATATTGTTATTTAAAACGTAGTAGAGGAACTCAATTTCTATCCTTCCAATAATTTTATTTTCCAAAGACGTGTGTTCGTTTGTGGAGTAGTCCTTTTTTCACGCAGTTATAGATCGACGTTATTTTTTTGTTTACATTGCAAACTATTTATTTCTATATGAAGTGTAATAGTCATAAAACAGATATTGCATTCGGACTAAATCACGTTGATCACAATAATTCGCGTTGAATTATTCAAAAAAAGCTGGAACAGGTATTTTATTATTTTTGTAAACCGTAATACCAAATTCTATGCTTTTGAGTTCAAAATTACAGGACCTCCATTCAAACTTTCATACGCGATTTAACCCCCCTGGGAAAAAAACCCTTGTAATAAACTATCGAGACTATTGAATTATCTAAGAACACAAACATTTTTCAAGTTTCATGATTGTCTCTAGCTGTTTAGGCTGTATATTGTGAAAGCCAAGGCAGTTTTCCAACTTTTCTTTGACTGGAGCAAATAATAAACGAGGTTTTATCGTAGAACGTGTTAGTAACGCGCTTTGCTGTTAAGATGTTCTTCGAAATTTCACATTCACTGTTGCTAGTTTGTCAATACATCAAGAAAGTGTTTTTATATTTTCATGTTTATTTATTACAAAAATAATTAAGGATTAAATCACCAAAAAATATAGTCCGATAGTCAGATAGTTTTGCGATTTTATCTCACTGAACCATCTCAAAATATCACTCTTCAGAATATTTGCGTGCTTATGCGTGCGCGAGTCTAATGTATACGAAATGGAGTTTCATAAATTTTGTATTATAAATAATATAATGTATTTTCTCATAGCCGCATGTATAAATAGTACATTTTCATATGATATTTAGTATTTATGGTATAAGAGTTATATATAAAATAAAGTAAAGGTCTAAATACACTAAACACGCCTGTGACAGTAAAAGGACACTATTATGAGATAAGTTTAAGTGACTAAAATCGATTATTTGCGTAACACTTGGCTTATTACTTCATAGAGTATGCGTCATAATTTATACTTTATTCCTCGATATAATATTAGTAATGATTACGACGCATACTCAATGTATTATGCGGAGATCTTTACAAAATCATGTTAAGAATAAAAACTCCATTTTGTAACGTATAGACTAAAACGGCGCGTTCAATATATTAAATAAAAATAACGTAGAAATTATGCTAAATCACGAAAAATGTGTACCCTTATTTACAAACATTACTTTAACTCTTACAGTCCATCGCACAGTGTACAAAAAGTTACATTACGTCGTTCTTCTATCTAAATAAGACTGTTTACTGTTCAGCCGGCGTACTTTATCAAAATCCATAGACGTAAATACGAAAGTGTTTTTTACGTTTGTTCGGCTAAATTAATACACCGATATATGGTATAGAACTAGTTTGCATTCTGCAGATGATATAGATGATTTTAATCCCGATACCGGGAACCATTCCTGCGGGATTTTAAAATAAATAACTTTGATGTCAATGTTATATTATCCAAAAGAACAAGCCTATCTTCAAATTTGAAGATCTCACTTTAAGTGGAATAATTGTAAGAAGTATTTTGCTACCTACGTAGGCTTGATAGCAAAAGTGATTTTGACAAAATTTTACATAAGAATTTTAATTTACTTTCTGACATATAATTCTCTGATAAACATAATAATAACGAACTCTAGAAACCCTAATTGTACTCATAATCGTCACAAAACAACTACAGTAAAACTGTCTTCGTGAGATAGATCTAGAATAACACCTTATCCGATTGGTGCTACCAAATCTGTGTTGACGGATAACACTGAGAATTCAAAGTAAAGTTTGTGACTAGGTGTTACGATGCCCCGAAAAGTACAGTCGGTGGAAAAATTGCAATAGGAAAAAGTAATGTAAAATATAGCATAACATGAATTATTGTTAGAATAGGTTAAGTTTTAATTATTAAATACTACCGAATTTTACATTTACACAAGACACATAAAGCCACATGTTCGTTATTATACATTTTGTATATACTTTAGGTTACAGATACAAATTCATTTTTGTTTTTGAAACTTGAGTTGTATTATTTATATATCATGATTGTATATTCTCGTGATTCTCTGATTAGAAAATACTCGTCATTCAAAAATTGTGTGAAAAAGGAGAAGATTTGAGGCCCAATGTGTGTTGCCACGCCAAAAGCCGATTTGATTCAGTTATCAATTATTGTTTTATGATAAATACATAATACACAAATAAATATGATACACAATATTAAAAATAAACATTGTATGTATACATTAAAAATTTATACATTTGTATATTAGCGAACACTTGGCTAATCAGATAATAGTTGGATAGATATAACAAGTACTAAAAATAAAACTTTTTCCTCCGACTGTACATTGGATATACCATGAATATAATATTAGTTGCTGTGCATAAGTAACGTTGTTTGGATGGTAAAATAACGGTCAAAATTATTACCTAATATTTTACAAAATCATAGCTTTCATCACCCGAAACCTATGTTTTTAAACCAACTATAAATTTAATTTTAAACTTTATTCGTAAACTATAAATAACTAAAATGAAATTCTTAAAAGAAATATTTGCAGAGTTCATTTCTTCCTACCTATGATAAAAATTTATATGCAAGATTTTTAGAATACTATAATATGAAAAGGGTATTTATAGACATAGTTTCTGTTAAAATCGTGTTGACGTTTAAGACAGGTAAGGCTAAAAGAGGACCATAGTTTTATCACATTTGATTATACAACTTATAAAAGACCGTTATTTTACTCGTCAACTGTATATGTGGAACATGATAGTTAAAGACTTAAGAAACATTCGACAAATTAATGGTAAGGTGTAGGATTGTTCTCGAAAATAAAATCACATTCGAGGAATGCTAGATAGTGTAGGAATTGTTCTCAAAATTTTACGTTCGAGATATGCTAGATAGGACGTAGTGGATTGTTCTCGAAAATAATTTTATATCAGAAATGGGAACGGTGTTGGAATAAGATTGCTTTACGTCGTCATTTCAATGATTGTTATAGTAACTACGATGTTTAATAAATAAATAACTAATTTTCATTTATAGTCACTAACATGTGGTAATAATAGTCCGCAAAGTCCGCATTGGAGCAGAGTGGTGGGTCTGTGCTCTGAAACTCTCTGTCTTCGAGATGAGGCCTATACCCAGAATTGTGCATTTATCTACATTAATCGTTATCATTGATAATTCCCCACTGCAGGCTACGGCACAGGCCTCTTAAGCCGGTAGAAAAGGATATAGAGCTTATACCCACCACGCTGCAAATATGGACTTATCATATATTCATTTTCATGTACTAATAATATTGCTTATTATTTAACTTTATGTGTTGATTTATAATTGTGACCCGCCAAGGGCTTTACAAACAGCATAAATTATATCAATGTGTCTATTACATTATTTCTTATATATATACATAATAAATGTTCTCAATATCAGTATTGAATATTTGCGCCACAGAACCCGCGAGCGCGACTAAGTTAATTTCGGGCAATTACCTTATCTTGATATCGGTCATAGCAAGGAGAACGCTTCTATATTATTTAAAACATCTCAGGTATCAGGCACGAGGGCTTATACAATCATTGAAATCGCGACCTTAAACGTGTTGTAATATAGTCGTCTATGTCTTGCGGTGTTGTATAAATTATTGAATTCGGTAAAATGTACAGTATTTATATTATCTTCACTATCACACGTGATCGTGGCTTTGATCGCTATAATCTGTGGAACCATAAAAAAAAATTAACTGCGCGTTGTTTTGTATTCCAATTGAACTAGTGCATATAACGCGAATTTAGTTGAGCTTGCATAAAGTGAAAATTAAAAAAAAAACGGCACAGACAAACAGAAAAAAATATTTATTTACAAAGAAAAGTCACTACATTAATATGACTGAACTTTCGAAAAGAAAGAGGCACATTAGAAAGTGAAACGTGTGAGCGAAAATGAGCAATTACTATGTTTTATAGGCGTGCAAAAGAGATCAATATATATTTTAGTGAAAGTGCGACAGGGATATAGAATGAGAAAATGCTGCTACATGTCATACGTACAAAAAACATAGAGTCGCAGGAGTCCATTTATTTACTTCATTCTCCACTGAGCATTCGACTGCTGTAACGTAAATTAAGGGTTCATTTGCACCGCGGCGTACTAATCTGCAAACGAGCGTTGTATTCTCAGAGAGCTTACTCTGCTACCAGTTATTGGTGTTAAGTTATTACGAATGAGTTGTTTAAGTGAATTTTTTAGGTATTTTACAATTTTGTCTTGTGTTGTTGATTTACCTAAAGAAAACATAATCTTCGCTAAATTGAGACCAAGGAATCGAGATTAAGTATAGTTGTCAGTCTGCTAATAAAACACAGGAATTCACAGGCTTACAGAAAATAACGCTTTTATTTTTCTCTACTAAAGTCAAGCCAATGTATTGAATAGTAAGTATAGCTTACTAAGACACAGGAATTCACAGGATAATGGAAAAAACCTAAAAGTATTCACTAGTTCTTTAAAAAGTAGTGTTAATTATTGCTATTTTCCATTAGTCTGTGAATTATATTGTCATGCTTCTAACTGCTATATGCTGGTCGTATTAAAACTATAATTATTTAGACAACGTATAACGGAATTAAAAAATAATATTGAAGGGTGCATACCCTCGTTAAACTTAGAAAGAAGCATATTTATTTTTTCACACAAACTAATTCAAACATTCTTATTGTTTACTTATGACAACCCTATTGAAGATAAAAGACCGACACGTGCATAGTAGGTACCTACGCTACGCGACGCGTACCTGGAGTCACTTAATTTTCTTAATAACTACTTTTGCATGTGATGTTAGGGCTGTATCTGATTTCTTACAGTAAAAATTATGAAAATGGTTTACTCAAAAATTATTAGTTTCCGTTTCACAGATAAGTCTCAGAGACAGTAAATAATATACCTCTAAAACAACTGAAGTATTATTTTGGATTTCATTTACACGTTGTATATGCATTCTTTTTCATTTTATCTCGGTGCTAGTAACAAGGGCGTACTGCAATGTGAAGCGACGAGTTATCGCATTAACGTTTCACAACATCACAATATGTATATATAACATTTACGTCTAATCGACGGCGCGAATGAACCCTTAATTCTAAAGAGAGGCTGCCATATTCGCTATGCGAGATGTAGGGCTCAAATTTGATGTCACGTAATACGTGTTTTAATTGCGCTTTCGAATCGGACATATTGAGAATTAAGACTCTTTAACAGTTAGTAAGGAACTACAATATAGATTAAAAATTGCCACACCGGCGTTTTAATGCCTCCTTGTAGTTTTTTAAAAGTTTGATGTAAATAAGATGCTTGACCGTTTTAAAGGATTTTCTTTGAAGACTTGATGAGTGTGTCGGTGCCTTTATATTGATTGCGATGCGTTGTACAGTGTAGGCAAGAGCTGGGTGGGTTGACGAAACAGGTCACGGTTGCATATAAATGGAAAATCTGAATTTTCTTAATCAAAAATTAGCTCAAAACAAGAAGTCATTCGATGATACACAAAGATTGATTTTGAGCAAATTTTTGAATTTATAGATTCGATTATTTTCTATTGAGGCACCTACGAAAGCCTCTTAATAATTGCATAATTCCTGTCGTTAATTTGAGAAGTGCATAATTATCGAGTCATTTTGTCAGTTATGTATCTGCCTACATCAACAGTGTTTTGGAATTTCGCATTATTTTGTGAGAGACGTTTATTTGACTCCGTGACATATATTTTTTGCGAAAATTTAGGTCTTTTCAAATAGGCGAGAGAGGCTTCTGTGTAATTTTATTATACATTTTAATATGTATTCGTTCGCACGAAGCTTGGCGAATGCCAAAAATTTAAAACGTTGATATGCCCTTGTGGTAAATTTCGAAATGTGCTCGCCGCCAAGTGAGCGAGACCCCTCTACGTGTCATCGTGTCAACACCTAGACTCGCGCTTGTATCAATAATGCATTTAAGTATATATCTACGATTAAAATTATTGGTGATAGCGTATATTTTGTGATCCGTAACCAAATGTTGGTTCAAAAATGAAAGTGTTAATTATCCAATAATATCTATTTAAATGATAGTACGTTTTAATTTTGCACATGCTATTTTATTTCTCATAGACATACAGTTTACGTCACTAAAGTTGGACCTGCAAACAATTTTAACCTGTGAATTCTCTTGTCCTAGCACACCTGCTATGACCGTACTGCTATGCTATTTGCTAGCCATAATAAAACATTTATTTATATTTACTGATAAATTAAATTTAGCATTCTCATTTCACAACAATTTTAATTTGTCAAATGCTACATAAGATTACGCAGGCTAAGAATTATACGTTTGCTAATTAATCCATCACTATGATGCCGTAAATGCCTATTCATTGCTACTACAATAACTTGCACCAACTTTCGTGACGTGTAAAATGTGTACAGACATTTATGTGAATATATCTTTAGTAACCAGTTTAGTACCAAGTGTAGTATGCTTAATATACAACTAATACAAATAAAACTGGCTAGTATATGCTTATTCTGCTAAAAGAATATACCCTAAAGACTGATGTTATTAATAATCGTGACAGTCGCGTTTAATTCTATCCTATTAATGACCTAAAATTTGCGACACATTATTAAAATACTGTAACAAAAGTGCGACAATCGCACTTTAATTATCGTTGACATAGTAAAACTTCAAACAAATTTAAGATATAAACCAGTTTTAAATTGTAATAAAACTATAACACTGTCCGTGTTATATGTGCAAAGACCTGCTAGGTTTGTAAATAATTATGTAAGATTCGTTTTAACGCATCACGCGTTGCATGTATTTGCTCGGATGGCGTGTTAAATATGTTTCCGGCATTATCGAAAATTATGAAATTCACACTAGTAAGTCTGTACACATAGCTGTAAAAGATAACCGCGACAGTCGCGTTTTTTTTAACTTTATAGATATTTACCTATGAAAGGTAGCTGAGTGTAATTAAATAGAACAATAGCCACAGTCGGTAGAACTTCGCTTCGACTAAATCGCGACAGTCGCATTTTGCGATAGTTTACAGGTTCTATAAACAGTAGTAGCGGTTTTTTCAACAAAACAATCGCTACAATCGCGCTTTTGAGATGAAAACTTAGAGATTATGTTATGAACAAGAGAAACTTGAATTGACTGTTTGTATTAGTTATAAATATATAAAATGTATGTATGTAAAACTTAAAAGTCTGTTGGTTTGTTGTATGTGATTAATAGTTGACTTAGTTGCGAGTAAATTACGTTACATGTTTAAATCTATGTAGGTTTTTAATAATTCTTTTTTTATAACATGTTCAAATTGTATGTATAATTTCTTGTATACATTCAGTTGTGGTAGTTAATCTTTGGAAATACAAGATTTTTATGTTTCTTAGAAACTTTTACGAGTTAAAGACATTTTAGTTGAATGGTTTGTTAGATTTGGTCTTTGGATTTTTTTATGATTTTGATATTATTCACGCTTGTTTGGTCGTTATTTCTTGGACAGTTTTTATTCCACTGAGGTAATTTCTTCGTTTCGCGCCACGCGACACTTGTAACCCCAGACAGTTTTGCAAATAGTCGGACATGTACCGACCATCACAAGCGTGACTTCTTACATTCTGAATTTATACAAGAAATTAAAAATAAAACATGGTAAAAATCATAATTCTCACCACAATTAAATGATATTAATATTGTCAAGAATAATAACGAAATTACTTACCAACTTAGTTTTTTTTTCTATCTTATTATTACTATTTAACGCTTTAAAAAATATAAAGTAAACTAATTCCTTTTTTTATCTAAACCGGTTTATAAAAAAAAAAACATAATTTATTTATGTATTTAGTGTTTTAGTTCGTGGGTCGATTTCATTATGGGATGAATCTCAATTTCTTTATTTTTATTTTTGTGTAAGGAGAATTGTAGATTTTCTAACATCACAAATATCGATGGGTTTAAAATTCTATTTTTTAAGCATGAAACAATCTTTATCATTCCTCCTCTGCTATGGCCTCCTCTGTTAATTAAGAGAGAATCAGAGCATTGACCCAATGCGATGCTCCAATGCGAATTTGCGGGTAGGATTAATTTGATATGCCAAAATTAAAGTTCTCTATTCAGTTACGTAAATGAAACCCACTCTCGTTCCGTTTCAGCATAATAAGGACTTTGCCCACTTAGCCCAGAGACAAATTGATGGCTCAAAAAATATGATTTTAAAATTAAACCTGCGTTAATTGTATCTGCGTATGTATCAAGTGTATATATATACATATGTAAAATATTATAAAATAATAATAACATATTGAAATCCGACCCACATTGTTTATACATAACATGTCGTAGGTAACCAAATAACTTACTAAAATTTTATCGGTTACGAATTTTGTGTCTATTGTATTTAGTAGTTTTTAGTTACAGGGAATTTTATATGAACAATTTTGGGCGCACCAATACATTTAAAAACCAAAGATACAAATTAGCGTTGTATTTTGTCACAGCATATAAATGCAAACCTCTAATAATTTATGTTTTAAACTGACTATATAAGGAAAAAATGGTAAAACCGGAACGTTAACGATGTACAAATTTGACACGTCAAAGTATAAGTCAATTGAATGTCATGGCGATGCATTTTACAGGGTGACTTTTTGTGACAGACAAGTTTTATTTACGCGACCTTTTAGAAAAAATGTTATAGAAGCATAGATTTAAATCACTAATTGAATTCTGTACAATAATTATTCGTTTCTTAAACGTTTATGATAGTAAACTAAAACTCACCCGGTATACAGTGATATCGCTTTATAAGTTACAGATATGTTCCAGCGAATATATATGTAGGTAGTTCGGTAGGTGCGAATATTTAAGCCAATCAAAAACACCACATTTTCACGCGAATCACGTCTACTATTGGTCGAAGCGCCCTCGGTTATAAGCGAGATAGTATGTTTTATTTTTGCAGTGAGTATTAGATTACTCATTGCTGCTCTAGAAACTTTTGGTGATGTATAAATTAATAAACGTGGCAGTACTATGCCTTAATAATAAATACAAAACACGTTATAATACAATAAAATTGTAATGATTGGTTTAAAATTACGAATAACCATTGATCGGTTTGTAAATTTTTTATTATATAATCATGTATAAATTGTTATTTATACACTAGGACATGTAATGTATAAAAACTCTTAATATAACATGTTTGTATACTTGATATTATACAATGTGGGTACTTGAGTAAATTTTCCTTAATTTTCCTTAGTCGATATTGTGACACCAGTGTAATGAAGGGAACATAAATTCTAACTGTAAATATGTCAGTCTTACACTGACTTCTGACGCTAGCTGACGTGTTCCTAATTGTAGGCGATCCAATATACTTGCAATTAAACAAAAACTGTTCATATAGTCCATCAGTTATATCATCAGAAGTCATTCAATAAATATGTAAATAGTTTTAAATGTAAATTACCTTTTTACATAAAGAAATATTAATGTATTTTAATACATTAATATTTCTTTATGTATTTTTGACCCGCATTTATACCGTCACTTATACAACTCGTTATGTAAAGCTGAACGTAGACCGGCTGCTTGGCGGAATACAGCGCGAAGTTTCTTCTTTTAATATCTAGTATTAGTAGTGCTTAGTCGTTTTGAAACTTTGAATTATTACCTTGGCTTTTTGTATTACGTTTCGTGGCCGGTGGACGTGCATCTTCAATTTTTGCATTTATAAGCGCGAGATCACACTAGCGACTATTTCTCACGTGACACTTCGTGCACACACTAGACGATAAATCATTTTGAAATTAATTAGAGAAACAGGGAAATCTATTATAGTATAAGTAAAAAATTGTGGGCTTTGTTTTTATTATTAAAACACTATAACTTCAGAGAAACATTAACTTAATGCTTCTTAACCAATAGTAACTTAGCATTTTTATTGGTATAGATGTTCGACTATAGATACCATTCCACTCTTAGACTGATTTTATTATCTTTGATGTCAACTGATTCCGTTTTGTTGCAAGAGTGTCTAGGGGCGGATGAAACGCATATGATATACATAAATAAGGCAATAATATCCAGATAGGTATAAAAATGTGATTTCGTGTATATGACATTTATTTCATGATAACATTATACTTTATTTTTATTTCACAGGGATATTTTAGGGACTCTGGCTATGCACGAATTAAAACTATAAAAGGAATTCGTTAGGTCCAAATAACTTTGTCGTTATAGTGTTTAATATTCAAAAACCATCGAAATTGAGAAATTTGAACTTCGCACTAAAATAACAGAATTATTTGTCGTATAGGTGTGTGTAATAATTTTCCGTACAAAATGGAGTGTAGTTATATTTTGTCTTAAGACATTTCTGTCGCTAGTGTGTCCTTGTCTCGCAAGTAACGCTTGGTGCGTGTGTGTTCGCTGCGTCAATGCCCGTAACTATTTAAAAACTATTAATATTATGAATATTATTATTATTAATGTACAATAGTTATTAAAATGATTTTTAAGCCAACTTTTTGAGTTTTTATTTATCATGGTGATCGCAAAACAAACATTTCAAACATAGGGTGTAGTAGAAGCGTAGTTTACAAAACATTTTTCGCGTTGGATGCCTGGCATATACGTTGCGCTCCGCGTAAAAAATGCGAGCGAAGTCGCGTAAATTACGGAACGCAACGTACTGCCACACACCTACCTAAATAAATCAGTTCCCAAATTATATAATATCGTACTGAAAAGGCCAAATAAGTATACAAACCTATGATTTAAAGTGCAGATAGTATTTGAACATATTTCAACAAACTACTAATTTGTGAGTGATAAAATATCTAAAATTGCCAATCGCAAATTCCCGTCCCGAGTACCTATTCCCGTCTTGCCTTATCTATACTTATAATAATTTAATATACTTTGAATTCTCTATAACAACTTAACAGCAGCACTAAATATTAGTAACATAGCTCTGGGTAAGCAACGTTGACCCAAGTCAGTAAATGGATGGGTGCCCGTCTTTGGAAATTTGGTATCCATCAGTCTCAGCTCCTATCCCTAACATAGAATAGTAATCGTTAAAGGAAGACTCGAAATCGCATTGTTGGTTGGGTCGTATGCTTAAGGTTAACCAAGAAAATTTCTAACATTCTTCTTATCTTCTCGTCTTATTTTTAATTATTATATTATTAAACTAATTTATTCAGTGGTTTCAGCTTGACGCGCGGCCTAGATACAGACAGACAGACACTAATGAAAAAGATTACAGTTTTGGGTTCAGCATCGGTTATAGAGTGCCCTTCAAAAAAAATATTAAAATAAGTATTTCAGTGTACAGAATTTGACCCGTTACAGTTTTATTATAAGTATAGATGTTTACTTACTTATATACTTTCCTCTTGAATCGCTATTTACATTTGAAAACTGCATCAAAATCAGTTGCGCAGTTTCAATGATACAAGCCTAAATATGCCCCATTCCATAGACTGACCTTACTGTCCTGACTGAAACCCCTTGTAACGATTTGGTATTGGACATAAAGTTGCCCAGCTCAGTTTTAAGCACACTCTTATAGAAGAGAAAGCTATGCCCAGCGGTGGGCTGTGGGGCATCAATAGGATGATGTTTAATGAGTTTTACGTCATTAAACCGTCTCAATAACAATTGAGTGTTTAATTTAGCAATAATATAGTCACAAGACAACTGTAATTAATTGTATGTAAATATGTATACGCAAAAACAATTTTATTTTTGTTACGTGTAATTATAATTATGTCTGCTTCAAACAATCATAATTTGTAATATTCAGTTGTACAAATAATCGATTAACTTCTTTTGATGATATGAAAATAAATTATTTTAATCATGTTATTGTTTTTGGTCGGCCATTATTGTTACATAGAGTTCTTGGCCTCAGTCTTTGACGAGGTGTGCCTGTGATCGGTTACGCTATGCTGTTGAAAACCATTATCCTAATATTTGGGCTCACAGCTTGTGCAGCTGGTAAGTCTAAACTATCCAGACTTTACTCGTTTTAACTAACGAGGGACAAGGCAATGCATAATTAAGTAAAGCCTAACCTAAGGAGATTCCTAGACATACATCAACCCTTCACGAATAGTTCTATACGCAAAGCCTAAATCCTCGTCTAGGTTTAGTGAAAACGGGCAATAGTCTCTTTGCTGGGTAGGCGAAAAAGTATCTATATTAAATTGACGACCTCCTTGGCGCAGCGGTTCCGGGTTCGGTAGCGGGAATAACGGGAGGCTATGGCCCTGGATAGTTACCAGCCTACCGACAAACACGTGCTACTAAGCGATTAAGCGTTTCGGTACGATGACGCGTAGAACTATTGGCGGTATGGGTTTAATTAATCTGCCGTATCCCTAACAGAACAGGAGTCCACCAATGCGCACTGGGCCAGCGTGGCGGACTACGGCCTTGACAGAGAAGGCTCTGATCCCTAACAGTTTAGTCGGTTTCCATGTTAGACTGTATCATCACTTACCACCAGGTGATATTGCAGTCAAGGGCTAACTTGTATCGGAATAAAAAAATACCTACCCTTGATATAAATATTAAATTACAACGTTTTCTCTCTCGTGCTAGCGTTAATTTTACGGGTTTTAAGTTGTTGCTTACAGCTGGATACTTTGCGGCTTGTTCCTGAAGAAACTGTAGATGTGAAGTATGAAGTGAGCCGTGAAACGTCAAGTGAACTGAGGCCCGAGACACAAGACTACATTCCTTCAATTCTTTTTAAACCCCGACGCAAAAACTACGGGGTGTAATATTGCTACAAAATTGCGTGTGGAATGAAAGGACTAGTAGAATAAAATGCACTATATAGAAACTTGGGGGTTTTATATCTTCTGACCGCTAATACCCTGTGCATATGCAGGCAACTGTCAGCATTCCGAATGTCATATGCATGCACATTCTTCCAGTGCCGTCCAGTATCGTCCGCCCATGCGACTCGATACCCTGCATAGCGCGACACCTGGCGTCGCAGTCGGCCTGCAACCCGAACGTGCGCGGCTCCGTGCCGAGCGAGTACACCATCCGCAACTTCCGCTTCGACACGCCCTACTTCAACGCGACCTACATCGACAACGACCTGGTCATCAGAAACCATGACAAGTGCTTCGTGTCCGAGTTTTAGTGAGTATTCATGTATCTATCTACACTTATATTCAACTGATAATGACCAAAAGTGGGTATTTATGCATCGTCTAGAGTCTCTTACAAGATTGAAGTGTATCAGTTTCAGTTTCAGTTTTCGGGAGGACGGCTAGCATGGGCAGAAGACAATTATCTCCCCGGGAAAAAAAATTAAAATGTATCTTATCCCAAAGATTTATCAACTCTCAAAGCACTGGCGCACAACTGGAAATAATATCCCAATAATATATGTGTAATAAGGGATAGGTAAACTTCTCCTATTCCATGTTAACTATACTCGTGCACGTGGAGACAAAAATAACATCCCCCGACTATATCCCCGATATAATGAGCGTGTCGACATGCTTAAGCATTGGAACATGGAATAGGAGAAGTTTACCTTCGTTTATTATTACACATATATTATTTGGATATTTTTTCCACTTTTGCGCCAGTGCTCTCAGAGTTGATAATGGTGTGGGCGAAGTTACATTTTTATCGTTTCTCGGGGGATATAATTTTCTCCTGCCCATGTTAGCCGTGCTGAGGGGTTTCTTCGTTGTCACCGGGGGGTCGGGGGCGAGCGCGAGAGTTCGCTATGAGACGAGCCCTAAGGCTCGACGTTAAAATAACTACCGACAATGTGTGGTTATTGCCAAGTGCCCATCCGAAAAAGAAATGAAAAAGATCCCGAAATGATCATAGCGTTTGTTTCTAGTTACAACGTAGCCACTCAGAAGGCAGTGCTCAGCTTGGACTGTCCGCTGCTGGAGTTCCAGTCCACCCGCACCGTCGTGCAGCACTACTCGCTGCGGGAAGATCTCACTTACAACTACAGCTACCACGGCACCTACCGTGAGTAACAGCTGCCTGCCCAATTGCTGTGAATGATCATCAAATCAAACGGACGGCCGATTGGTGCAGTGACCCTGCTTTGTTGGGTTCCATTCCCACAACTGGAAAATGTTCGTTCGATGAACATGAATGTTTTTCAGTGCTGGGTGTTTATCTGTATATTATAAATATTTATGTATAATTTTTAATAAAAATATTCATCAGTCATTTTAGTACCCATAATACAAGCTACGCTTACTTTAGGGCTAGATGGCGATGTGAGTACTGTTGTAGTATATTATTTATTTTTTTAAACATCTCTTTCCTCAATTGGCCTATCCCGTACATGTACTCATGAAGCGTTCATACAAATATTTAGAGTGAAAACGTCTCGTTTCCCCCGATCACCAGCGGGACCTATTGGGGTCTGGTCTAGAGGATTCGGCCGTGGCTAGTTACCATCGACAAGGACGTGACTCCAAGCGATCTAGCATTGCGGTATAATGCTTCGAGAAACCGATTGGTGCCATTCCTACCCCAAACAGGTCCGCCCACTACCATTTCAAACTGCATCATCACTTGCGTAACGTAAGGTTGTCATCAAAAAAGAAGTTTACATGTTACAGCCATGGTTCGTCTGACGTCAACCATGCCGCTGACGCAGCCGTTTGACATGTGCCGCGCGTTCACCTTCGCTGACGTCACCGCGCTGCCGCGATACCACATCAACGTCAACAGTGAGTTATCATTTATCTCAAACTAATACTAAGATATAAAGCTGAAGATTTGTTCGTGTTGTTACTTGAACGCAATTATCTTAGGAACTGGTCTACCGGTGCGGTTGAAAAAATTAAAACTTTTTCACATTAGACATGTAACTTAAAAAAGAATCGGAATAATATTCCATTAAGGGTATAAAAATCGCTTTATCAATCTTAATTTTTTTCTTGGAAAATGGGACTGATAATGTGAAATGATAAAAGTAGACTAGTTCTAGACATACTTCTATTGAACTCTGTATCTTAGAGTACCTACTCGTAGTAGTATTTTCCTTCACCGTTTAAAGTGATACCACCACTTCATCACTCCCACTGCACAGGCCGCGTCTGTTATCCGGTTTCAGAGCTTAGACCCACGACTGTGCAAAGCGGGTTGATGGGCTAACGTCACAAGTTAGTGATAATAATCGGTATCAACGGCCAAAAAGTTACAACTCTTATCGTCTCAGTAAAATTGACTGTCAACTGGTTTAGAGTCGAAAGATGTACTTATGATTTTTTTTACGAACGTTCGCCTGTTTATTTATGATTATTATTCTTCTTTTTCAGATAAGAGAACGGCGAATTTCCTCTCAAGAGACGAAACTTTCCTTAACATCTTCGAAAGAGAAACTTTCTTTTGGCGAGGCCGCCAACTAGCGCGGTTCTTCATCAACTCTCTCATTTGCGACTTTGGATGCGACTTCTAGACTTCTATCCTAACAACTTGAGTCAAAAATTTAAAAAAAAAACAAAATTCATTTATTTGAAATAATTTTAAACACTTTTGAAAAGTTAAGGCGATATATGTGATTCTACCATCAAAATTCAATAAAAATTCGAATTTTATTTATTTCATAGGCTTACTCTATTAGCACGTTTGTGACGTCACGTCTGTCTTTTATAGTGTCTCTACCACCGGTTCGGAAGGCAGATTCTACCGGGTAGAAGTCGGCAAGAAACTCGGCAGTTGCTCTTTCATTCAAGTAGGCCCATAGATGACACTTATCAATCTTACATTACATGAGAACGATAGTGAGGATACACAATAGTGAGATGATGGCGATAACCATATTCGTAAACTTAAAACAAAGCTACGAAGGTTCCAAAGTGCCCTGATCACGAAGAATCCCACAATACACTTAGCCGGGTGGGTATTTTTTTGCTATCAATTTGTCATATAAAATTATTAGAAGAGCAACCTATTTAGAGCATAAATTTACACCCAAGCTTTTTTCTCAATTACGTAGTCCATCGTTCGTCAAATTCATCGATACAGAAGACAGATTCTAAAGAGTAGAATTTAACAATTAATTTTTATTATCTTCTTTGTCCTTCTTATTTAAAGAAGAGGAATTCTTCTTCTGAAAAAGAAACTGATAAAAGTATATTCCAGATTAAAAAAAAAATAGCAGTGAACTCTGCGAACTTAAGATTACAAACTAGTAGGTACATACAAAATTTAAACACTGGAAAGTACCTATGTTCCATTTATTTTTCATAAAAAACTAGTGATTAATAATGAGTCAATAGTAATAATAATAAAAACAACATGATGTATTAAGGCATTTGTCAAAACTTATAAGTGAAGAAATTTTCACAAAAAATACAAAATTATTTCCTGCTCTTGCTTGTTTTAAAACTACATTTTGTGTTATAAAAAACTTTCTTCATATCCGAAGGTAGACACTCAAGCTGCAATTCAATATCTGTTTTGGACGATCCCGGGAAATAGGACCAGAGAGTTCTCACGGTAGCCAAATTCCTCATAAATTGAGTGGCCATTGGTAAACCCTCTGGGTTCTTGATCTTAGACATCTTCATGACGGGCTCAATAGTGATTTTTTTCAACTGCAACTTTCTTAACCCACAAACCAGTGGCCAGAAATGAAACTGCTTCCCAAATTGCTCAGTACCAGATACAGCTGATAGGAAAAGTCTGGATTTAATTTCATCTTTGTTGTCCCACATTAAACCCAAGGTGGCAGCTTCAGTTGATGTTAAGTCGGGGAATTTTGAGCGATTGTCAAATGCATATGATGCTACCAAACCACTCAGCCGGTTTGCTGTAAACTCAAAGGGTTCTACAGCCACATTCGGACCAGTCTTCTTCACCAATAGTGGAGTCCTGAAAATTATATCAATGAAATTTACGTTAAAAGAACATAAGTTATGTTACTTATTGTTTATCTGTATTTATAAAAAAAAATACTTTATTATTTTCAAAGAATTAATTTAATACAAGAGAAATTTTTTAATGAAAAAACTGACTTTTTTAATAAATGTTATATTAACTAAAAAGCAAATATGTCTTTACATAATATAAATCATAGTTGTTCTCGCCCTTTTAAACTGCACAACAGATTTTAAATGCCATTTTTAGCCATAGAGTAATGTGGATGTTCCCCATTATTATTTATATTTAAGAAATTCTTTATTGATCAATATTATTTTATAGAACCGTATATGCAAACATGATGTACCCCATTAAAAATATATATACAAAATTTGTCTGTCTAGTCCTTTTGATTCTACAGGTGTGATGTTTTATTGTGTGATTGCATTAATATGCATATTTATGCAGTAGCTCAATTTTCTGTCATATGTAGCCTACATTGGTAGGTACTTGGTTGTGCACACTTGTTGTCATAGGCAAGAATGCATATATGATATTGAATAATTAACCCATCGATCACTACTTTTTATTATTGATTGAAGCATTAATGGGCCACTTCAGGGCACGGGTTCATTCTCGCAATAAGGGGTTAAAGAAGTAGCCACTGAGCTGGCCCAATGCAGATTTCTGGACTCCACACATCTTTGTTATTGTGTGTGTGTGTGTTTTTAATTAATTTTCTTAATTAAAAACTTTTGAGGCATTATAAGGATCTGAACCCAGATGTAGATGGTTATATCTTCAAGTGATATATATAGCACTTTGCTTCCTCTGCACTTTCTTCACAATCGTATAAGTTTTCTGAAGAAAACTTAATTGAAGGGTGAATAGGGATCTTCTAGGCAATCCATTCATCAATTTTAGGCTGCATCTCACTTATCATCAGATGTGATTGCTAAGATCTAGTCTATAAAATAAAAAAAATGCTCACTTGTCTGCGAGGACCATACCGCTGACAGCAACTGATTCACCCAGCTTAACTTGCTTCAACATTGACCTTAGTTCATGTCCTTTAGTCAATATGGTTACTATATTGTCACTCTCCCGCAGGAAGTGTGAGTCTTTGTAAATATCATAGAAAAGGTTTCCATCGAAAATGGTAAATTGGTCATTTTTTTTCGTTGAAAATGAAAATTTCTTCATTCTCGTACCTGTAATAAAAGTCAGTTAATGTAGCCTTTTCATAACTTTTTTGTGTAGTGGGAAAAAGGGCAGCCAGTAAAAAAACAGCCAAGTGTGAATCGATCTCGCCCATGAAGGGTTCCGTACCATTTTTTATCTATTAAACGGCAAAAAAAACCATGTCTGTTGTATGAAAGCCCCCATGTATTTGATGTTATAGCGGCAACAGAAATAAATCTGTGGATTTCAGTTGTCTATCACGGACGCACAGACACACAGACTGACGGACAGCTGTCTTATTAAACTAAAAATTAAACTATTTAAGTTTTTATTTGCATTGTACCTACTTACTTACTTTAAAATGTTATCTTAATATATATAAATCTCCTGTCACGATGTTTGTCCGCGATGGACTCCTAAACTACTTAACCGATTTTAAATAAAATTGGCTCACCGTGAGCAGTCTGGTCCAACTTAAGAGATAGGATAGCTTAGGTCTTTAATTATAGTCGCAATTTTATTTTATTGCAAATTATTTGTCTATAATAAATTGACAGTCACATGTTATATATATACTACTATACTCATTTAAGGCTTAGCGATACTGAATACTTTAAAACAAAATCAAACGCAGACGAAGTCGCGGGCAACAGCTAGTAAAACTATAAATCCGTAACTCTTTTATTTGGTTTGTTTTTGTTTTTTATTAAATACGTCAGCACTTCACTCTTACACTTCCACCATTAATAATGATAGACAGACCAAATAACAATAATATAAAATTGGCATTCAATGATTCAGCTGACTGATTAAGAATGATGCGATGCACTCTGAGAAAGTAAGAACTGTAATGTGAGCTTGAGTTAATGCTTCTCAAACATCGTAGCTAACTCATCAATACAATGTAATTAAAGGTAGGTACTAGGTACTAATTACCATACTAAATACATAAGCAAAGTAAACAAACAACATATAAGAAAAGGATCGGCCTATAGAAAATATAAACACTATTCAAATTTCAAGTTACGTTTTACATAAGCCGGGAAATCCCCCTTTTCTCGTAGGCACAGATATAATATAGCATGCCTCAGAGATTATTTACTCTATGCATAGATAACAGACCTCAGAAGAATTCACATACCATTAAAAAAATTTAAGATTTCCGTGCTAGAACGTAATGCAGATTACTATTACAAAAGGGTGAGGCCAAACCAGCGTAATTTTGTAAGTTGTCAGTCGCGTATTTTCGTTCGCAGAAATTCTCGTTTAAATCTCGATTTATGCTAAACGAGCGGTGAATAAAATTTAGTATCATTATTAATTTTGTATCAATCAAAATATATATACGAAATTACTCGACCGAAATTACGCGACTGGCAACTCACAAAATTACGCTCGCTTGGCCTCACCCTAATAGTTATTCGTCTCCCTAGATTTGTAATCTAAAGAACTAAAAAGATCTGCAGTGAGCGAATTTAAAATCGCGATATCATAACCATAGTAATGTGAATACATTACTATGGTTATGGCCCTAGATCACTGTCCTAGATAATATTTAAGGATTATACAAAATGTTGCAATAAAGACACAAACACTAAATTCAAAATTAATTTATTTCAAGTAGGTAGGCCTAATTAATAAGCACTTTTGAAACGTCAAGTCAGTCTGTTTGTAGTGACTCTACCACCGGTTCGGAAGGCAGATTCCACCGAGAATAGCCGGCAAGAAACTCAGCAGATTGCTGTTTTCAACTCTGGGGATTTCGAACTCTGGCACACACGTCTAAGTTATGTACGTTATAAGCAATCAACTATTACTTGCTTTTAAGGCGAAGGGAAACATCGTGAGAAAAACTGCATGCTTCAGAGTTCTCCATAATGTTCCCAAAAGCGTGTGACGTCCACAAATCCGCATTTTGCCAGCGTGGTGGACTACGTCCTATACACCGGAAAAAAAAACATTCATTTTCATCCAACACAAACATTTACCAGTCTCGGGTATCGAACCCACGGCCTTGATCATGATGATTCATTTCAATTGTGCAATCCCTTGTTTATGCGGGTGTGACCGTAGGGTAGAGGTTATTTATAAATTATAATAATTCGATCCCTTACCGCCGAATCAGCGTAGGTATCTGATAAATTAAATGTATACGAAAATGTAAACGATATATAATTAATTATTTATCCATTATTCGCAGTTGAACTACTACGCAACCGAACTCTTTGCACAAACATGAAATGTAGTGTGATAAAAAGAGAAGCATATCTTAAGCATTTAACAACCATAGATTAGTTGAGGTAGAACAGCCGCTTTAGGTACAAATACTAATTAAGCGCACTGTTTCGTAACAAAGTGAGTGACAATAAAACATCGTTGGTTTGATATATTTTCATGA
This sequence comes from Pararge aegeria, assembly GCF_905163445.1. Taxonomy (NCBI): domain Eukaryota; kingdom Metazoa; phylum Arthropoda; class Insecta; order Lepidoptera; family Nymphalidae; genus Pararge; species Pararge aegeria. The sequence continues at coordinate 888,669 of NC_053186.1, forward strand.
TAATGTCATGAAAACCAATAAGAAATGAGCAAAGAAATAAAAAAATATTAAAATCGGGTGCGGCCTTTATTGAATAATTGGCTCTAAAGCCTGACAAAAATAACTATATTAAGACTTCGACGGTTGATCTCTCGTAAATCTAGACTTAAATAACCAGAACACAATATTTCACAGCCAATTCGCACGTATAACTATAGTTTTGGGTTTATTTATTAATGCAGGCTGTATGCGTATTATACGTGGCCACTATTTTGCAAAAAAATGGCAGATGTTAGATAGCAAGACTCCATATTAAATATTCACACCCCGTTCGATTTTTAATGGAAACTGTTTGAAAATATCCCTGAATAAACTATAAAAAACCCCCAAATGAGCCAAGAGTTCTCGAATAAATTAGTGTAAAAAAAGTTTTTAGTGTGCACACTGGCCAACTTTTTTTTTTGTAAAACTATTGTATCTATAAGTATTTATAAGTACCTAATTATTTTAATAATTGAGTTTTGATTTCAATATTATTAATATTTATTTAATACAACAGTGAGTCTGTTTTTAAATTGCTTGGCCTTTGACCTAATTCGAGTGTTTCGCCTTCTGCACAATAGATGGCGTTTGGAAATATTAAGTATGGAAGAGCGTGTATATATTATTACTGCCGTACATCAAACAATTTCAAATTTTATTTATTTGTCGGATACGTTAATTCGGCGGTAAAATCTAGTAGGAAATCCTAGTAGGACAAGTCAAAAACTTAAGTTTATGGAATCTAGATGATATAACTTTTGACCCCTTTTCGGGCCGTTACAGATTACGCGGCACGTAAACAGGCTATTAGCGGGTAACTGGTCACAGTTTAGTAACGGTCGTTTTCAATTGATAACAGGATCATAACATCGTGACATCACACAACAATCATTGAGCCATTTGAGGATTCCGGTGTCGCACCTTCCTGTCGCACCGCCAGTGCTATTTTTAGTAGTAATACAGCTTTTTGTGACACAGCACGTCCGGGGAAGTATTATCGCCATGTTTACGCTTTTATAATATGATTCCTAAGGTTATTTTGGGCCTACCAGTGCATAAGTTTAAAGAATGTGTTAAAACACATTTATTACAGCGAGGTTATTATACAATTGATGAGTTTCTTAATGACAAGGTTAATTGGAAGCCGGCTCCGCTTTCATCTCTCACAAGATAGAAAAACGAATGTTAAAATGTAAAATGTAAATTTTTGATGTTGGAAAAGAGCAACTGCTGCGTTTCTTGCCGGCTTCTTCTCGGTAGAATCTGCCTTCCGAACCGGTGGTAGAGTCACTACACACGGACAGACTTGACGTTTCAAAAGTGCTTGTATTAGGCCTACTTGACATAAATGAATTTTGAATTTTGAATCTTATTATTATTGACGGCCGAGTGGCGCAGTGGGCAGCAACCCTGCTTTCTGAGTCCAAGGTGGTGGGTTCGATTCCCACAACTGGAAAATGTTTGTGTGATGAACAATAATGTTTTTCAGTGTCTGGGTTTTTATCCGTATATTATAAGTATTTATGTGTATTATATTCATAAAAAAATAGTCACCAGCTATCTTAGTACCCATAACACAAGCTACGCTTACTTTGGGGCTAGATGGCGATGTGATATTTGTTGTGGTACCGTGTATTTCCTTAGGTACCCTGGGGTGTCACTGGGAGTACTCCAAATAAAAGATGTTAATGCAACTCACTGTATAATTGATAAACCGTGTTTTACAAGCAGAGACGCGATATTTATTTCTGCCGGCAAGCAGCTTTGCTATATTCCGGTCTGAAGGGCGCCGCTGGCGAAGGGTTGGCGTTGTAATTACAGGCATATGACACTTTAGGCACCTTGCATACCCTGCGAAGTGTTGCTGTATTTATAGACAAGGTAAGTTTGACTTGGAACCAGTGGCGTGCACTTCATACATGCGCAAAAGCACTGCTTACCCTAAAATTTTGCTGTTTTACGCAATTTTTCCGGGTAAGAAACCCACTGCTTGGAACCAATCCTCGGACTTTTGGAACTGGAAAAATACCACATAACAAGTTATGCCAATTTCGGGAAATTATGGGTGCAGGGCTGTCACACCAGCACTTTGACACCCCAAGGTGTGACTGCCACTTCAGCTTCGCTATACCTACCCTTTAGTTTTTTTTGTATATGTTTTAATTTTCGTTGATAACGGATCGCCCTATTTCTGATTTATAAGGCTAGTTGCGACCTATGGTTCCGAAACATGGTCGCTAACTATGGGCCTCATAAGAAAGTTACTCAGTGAGCGATGGAGAGAGCTATGCTCGGAGTATAGTAGAAATGAGGAGATACGTAGAAGAACAAGTGTTACCTACATTGCTTACCGAGTCGCGAAGCTGAAGTGGCAATGGGCAGAGCACATAGCTCGGAGAACGGATGGACGTTGGGGTCCCAAGGTGCTGGAACTGGTAAGCGCAGCGTTTGTCGACCTCCAACGAGGTGGACATCAAGCGGGTTACAGGGAGCCGGTTGACAAAAGTGGCACAAAACCGTGGAATTCGGAACTCTATATCACGCAGTGGACGTCAATTGGTATGATGATATGATGATGATGGTGAAAGCTAGTCGGAACTTGTGTTCTGGGAAACCAGCAATCAAAGGTATACTGAATTTAGAGAAATTATTATAATTCTAAATTACCTATATTCAAGTTTTCATATAAAAGTTACCTAAACAAAAACATTGACAACCCTAACTTTAAAAATTGTAATGGCTTGAAATCATCATAACACGTGTACGTGTGTGCGTATGAACGTGTGTTGTGATTTATTGTTTTATTTTATTATAACCTTTAAGCATAACCTTTTAGTCTCAATTCTCATAGTACCCCATCGACTTAGTCCTTCCCAATAATAATAATATTATGATTTATTGCACAAATACACGAAATTACAGATAACAATTTTCAGAAAATTCTGTTTGGTACCTTCTTATTAAATATAGGGTTCATCGGCCGGTCGGAGTTTCAGCCATGTCTAATGAGAATGACTCATTGTTTAAGCTATAAAAACTACCACATAAACTGGCATGTACCTTAACGAACGACCTTGAAGATGTGTCTATAATAAAATATTAAATAAGTTACACAGTTAGTAGTAGTACTGACAAAAGTACTTCTTCTTTCAGTACTGTCTTTTTTATTGCTCTTAATAGTGCCCTGACGGCTTTTAACCCTGATTGATGTATGAGATAGGATTGAAAGTCTTTATGAGGGTCCAGAATTATCGATGTCATGATTATTCCAATTTAGAACGAAGGTTCCCTGTGGGCAAGTGTTGGTCGGCGCTAAGAAAGAGTTTCTCTCCACCTCAAAAATCTACACCTAAATTGGTAAAATAGGGGTGAAACGGGGTCATGAGACATGACCTTCGAAATTAAATAACTAGGACTCTAACAATAGATGAAAGTTTTATTATAACGCTTTATCTAGTGATCTTCTTAGGTATCGTCCCACCAAGTTTCACTGAACATTCAAATTGAGATATTTGTACAATTAAATCACCGGAATGAGCCCGCAGACTTTGACAATTGTAAGTGTACACTGTCAAACCTTATAGCTAACTTCAGGGTGTCGGTTTTTTGCGCCGGTGTGTGCGCGCATCGTAAAAAGTGAGCAGGCGGACGATGTATTCCCCTCTCACTCATTTTAGCAAATACCTTCATACTGTTAAAATAGTGTAACCACTTGCGCGCGCATTTCATTAAATCGTATAATTTCACTCCCATGTTTTTTCTTAACGCCGCTAAAGAAACTTCAAAAACAAAATATATACTAAGCTACAGAAATCGTCCAGTTACAGTTCCATTATAAGTATCATTTGTACGCGGTGGAAGTGCCGGGCAACCGCTATTAATATGTAGGTACAATGCCCATAAAAAGAGGGAACCTTGCTCCAAACGAGCTTATTCGGTCAAAGCAACTCAAATGAGAAGCAAAAACCGCCGTGCGAACTAAGCGGCCTCGCGCCTCACCTTGTGCGATTTCAAATGTGCTTGTTTTTTCGAGCACCGCGACTATTATCACATGTCTGAACTTGTAGCCCGCTAAGCCACGTTGAGGTTGCATGGTGGTTCTTGCCAAACTTCTCTAGGCGCGTTGACATCTTTTTGTGCGAACAAACATCATGGAACTCGCGTCATCGTCCCCAAGCATTATTTATACTCGGTATATAGATTTAGTTTTGACGACCTCCTATCCGCAACGGTGAGCGCTGTAAATTTAAGTAGGAGGTCCCGGGTTCGATTCCCGACAGAGGCAATTTGGGAATTTATAATTTCTGAATCGTGCCGCTAAGCGATTAATGCGTTCCGGCGCGATGTCGCATAGAGACTTATTAGGGGTATGACTACCATAGTCCCTAACAGGTAGCCCGCTAACATCTTAGACTGCATCATCACTTACCACCAGGTGAGATTGCAGTCAAGGGTTAACTTGTATTTTATTTTATTTATTAGGGACAACAGACAAAAAAAAATAGACTTGGTTAAAAATAAATATGGCAACTAGCACACGACCCTCATCATTGTCCACAAATTACTAAACTGGTAGTGAAATAAAAAAGAAACGTGTGTTTACTTATGTACACGCGTTAGAAGTTATACGTCTTTGCAACAAGATAAGTCTTTTCAAAAATTTTATCTTTCGCCTTATTCTACGATTGTAGAAAAAACGACACTAACAATAGAAAAATAGGTATTGTTTGAATTACTGAAATTCAACTGTCCAACCTTTTTTAGAAAAACTAAAATGTTGACTATAGCTAACTTCATGGTGTCGGTTTTTTGTGACGTTGTGGGCGCGCATCGTAAGAATTTACTCTCACCATATTTCCCTAACGCGCCAGAAAAAATCATAACTTAAAAAAAACTTTTATCTGCAGTCCCCAAAGACTGCCTCAAATGTTTTTCTTTTAATTTGGAGGAGGAAAATGACCAGCAGACTAAAAACCTCATACGCCACTGAACTTTCCGGTAATACATTAAGGTACCTGTTTTATTTAAGTTTCGGTGCATGGTGGGTTGAAGCTCTATTTAATCACACAGTAAAGATTTAATTGACTGGTGTCGGAGTACCTACTTCGTCCCTCGCGAGTTAATACGCGTGCAACTTCTTATAAGAGTCTCATACAAAATTCCGTTCTACGGTCCACTGCTTAGCATCGCCCGCCTCTTTCTCAACTCTTCTTCCTTAATATTGGTCGTTTGTTAATGTTAAACAGCCTAATACTTATCGGATAGAAGCAGGCGTTACTTTGCGGAAATCCATGATATATTATCAAAATTAAATATTTGTTAACTTAACAATTATTCATTGTAAAGTCAACATCTCCTGAGGATGCTCCGGTTTCGGAGCGAAACGTGCGTATAGGGTACATTGCCGAAGATCTGTTTGGTGTGGAGTATAAAGGTTGAAGAAATTATAAATTACACCACATAGATTCTACTTTTCGCGGAGTATAGCAAATGAAGCTTAATTTTGATTATCAAATTAATAAAATGTTTTATTATAAGTAATAACTAATAAGTAAAGTGTTATAAATGATAGTATAATAACATCATTAAAACCCACCAACCCGCATTGGAGTAGTGTAGTGGGTCCATGGGCGTACCCAGGGGTGGCAGGCGAGGGCAGCTGGCCCCCCAGGAAATCTCACAGAAAAAGTATTAAATACAGTTGTGGCTTCAGTGTCGATTATAGAGGTCCCTCTAAAAAAAATTCACAAAACAGCTGCGGGCGATCTGATCTGAAAACATGTCACTGGCTCGCCATAGACTAGAAACTGGGTATGCCCATGTGTGGGTCTAAGCTTTAAATAACTAATAACTGGACAGATTATTGTCAATGCGCCGAATATCAGTAAGTGAGCTTATAATAGTAAGATATTAAATCAATGCTAATATGATGATTATTGCATATGATAACTTTATATGTAGAACGACTACAGCGACTTTGTCCGCGTGACAATTTATATTTGTGCAATTCAGTCAAGTAAAGCTTAGAACGCTATGCAAATTCTTCACAATCCATGAAATAAATAAAAAGACACACATTCGAATCCCAAGTATTTGTTTATGTACGAACCGCTATAATAATAACTAACTTCATTTATTTCGAAATCACAGACAGTCACAACAGTTTAATTTATATTTTAAAATGAATCACGAAAAGTGTTTAGACATCCTCCTTTACAAAACCAGTTTAATAACCGTTAATTTGATTTGCAAAAAAAACGCTCTCAATTAGTAATTATCTATCCACAATCACATTTAAAAAGAGAACATGAACTTATTTAATGATACCACAGACGAAATAAACGAATGCTAGACGCGGTGATTAGGGACTAATAGTGTAATGAGGGATTGCCATGTTTTAAAAATATTTTTTTCATGCATTTGGTGACGGCAGATTAGTATAAAGTTATCATCAACCCTCCTCTTTCCGCAGGTGTCGTATGAGGCCACTTCGATCGCTGACCCGGTAGACAGGTATGTCTGCCCAGCGTGGTGACTTTGGGCAAACCCTGTGCAGTGGATGTTAACTGCCATAGGCTATGATGATGAGAGTGACTGTATAAATAACAAAGTCAAAGTCAAAGTCAAAAATATCTTTATTCAAGTAGGCCCATAGGTGGCACTTTTGATGCGTACATAAGAATTACACGGTAGTGAGATGATGGCGATAACTACATTCGTAAACTTAAAACTAAAGCTACGAGGGATCCCAAACGCGTCCCGGTCTAAGAAGAAGCCCACAACAAACTTAACCGGGTGTTTTTTTTTTTTTTGTTATCACCATCTCACAATGTCATTTTAAATTATTAGAAGAGCAACCTGGTTAGAGCAATAATTTACACCCAAGCTTTTTTATCGTTTACGTAGTCCTTTATACTATAATACGACTTTTCTATAAGCTTACGTTTAATACTTACTTTCTCCAATATGTCAATTGGTAGTTTATTGTAGAATTGTATGCAATTTCCTTTAAACGAATTATGAATTTTATGTAACCTAGTATATTGCACTGTAAGTTTATTCTTGCTTCTAATGTTTAAATTATTGCAGTCACATTTTTTCTTAAATTTAGAAATGTTTTTATGAACGTACATTAAATTTTCAAATATGTACTGACTATACACTGTCATTATTTATTTAACAACTAACTAGCAGTTCCCTTCGGTTACACCCGCTTTAACTAAAGGTCGTAACGTAATGTTATATGGGCAATGCGGATGCACGCCCCTTACGTCCAGTTATCATAATTTTTCAAAGCGCGTACCTACATACGATAATTTCGTTAATAAGCTGACTATTTTTTGTTAGGATTAATATCTTATGCCTACAAATGACGATCGAAAATCACATTTTTATTTTTAACTAGCTGTTGCCCGCTACTTCCTCCGCGTCCGTTCCGGCATTTCACAAATTACGCAGGAGCCATCAGTTTTCCCGGGGTTTACTTGTGGGTATTAATGATCACTTTAATCAAATAGTACATCACTTTTATTTGTTATCAATAGTTTTCTCACAGCACGCCAAATTATATTAAAAGGAAAAAGGTTTCTGTTTTAATAGAAAACAATAATGTACACGAAAACCTTACTCATGAATAACTTTGTCCATTAGTAAAAACCGTATGAAAGTCCGGGCAGTAGTTTTTGTGTTTTCGCGCACAGACAGACATACAGACGCGGAGGGGGACTATGTTCTATTATAGGTAAGGATATCTCGCAAAGAAGTCCTCCCTCAATGTAGAAAAATTCAGCAATGGTTGTTCACTTTCATAAATCCGTATAAAAAATAACAAAAGAACAACAAAAATCCAGGTAACGACTGTTTTATACGTATCCTTTAGTTATCCCGTACTAAGGTAAGGTAAAATAGCCCGTTTCTTGCTATTGAATATTATAGTAAGAATTCCGTTTAGATCTATATTTTGCTTTTTGTCTGTGATTCGATGAAAACAGTTTCGTTAGGCAAGGCAAAATGTTCTTTGTTAAGTACACATTGTAAAATAGCACTTAATAAGAATATCAGAAGATACAAAATTGCAAAAAAAGTTACAACGCGTTTTTGAATACAATCGTAGATAAAAATCAACCGACAATCTAATGAAAAATGCGCGCAAATATGTTGCTTAAAGTCTAAGGGCTAATGTATAAAATTCTTTGCTTAACATAAGCATTTTAAAATTAGTATAAAAAACCGTTGAGACAAACCTGTAAGTCATTGTGATAAGGTTCAAATTATTTGTCTGTTATATTACGCGCCAATAAAAGTATTGCCAGGTTCAGTTTTTTTTCCTAAAATTAGGGAGTCATGCGAGCCAATAATAATGTTATTCTTTTGTATGGACATTGCTATATTGAGAATAGCAGTAGTTCGTTTTAAACTATTATACTTTACTTTCGTCCGCGTATGAGTCAACCTTAATAGATTACTCATATTATGTTGTCGCGGATTGTTATTCAGACTTTTACATTTACTTTAACTTTTATAGGGGAACAATTCCGTCATACTTACTACATACGTCCGTCGTCTTGGCTAAGAGTTTAACCTTTACGCATCGCACGCATTGGAATCTCTCAAAAAAGATATTTTATGTTTTGAACATTTCTCATTTGTGATTGTTCCAGGTCGTGTTAGCTATTTTTCGTAGCGTGATGTTATAATATAACTTTCAACACAAAAACCACACAACAATCCAATTTGAAATAGCAGTTCCTGAGATTAGCGCGTTCAACCAAACAAACTCAAAAGCTGTATAATATTATAGCTGACCCGTGCCCACTTCATTGGGCCTTAAACATTTTTACTCGTGATTAAATTATGGTTATTATGATTTATTTCCAGACTTCCAACAGGAGGTTTATATTTTTACTACCTATTATTTGCATACCAAATGGTTAGATTACAAGGTTTCAAAAGAATGAATGAAATGATTTTGATTGAATAAATAATATTTATTATTTGGATAAGGATTAATACTATGTAAGGAATGTCACCATCTTTAGATTGTATTCATGTCTTGATTGACACATAATAACAAAAACCGCTTATTGTGACTTAACTATAACAGTTGGACATATATCCTCACGGACTTTTTTGATGATTCCTTTCAACATGAAAACCATGATGAATATCCATTCGCTAGTTTTCTAGTGTTTCATGCCCAGACAGACAGACAAGCTTGGCGTGGCGTGCCTTTTTTTATAATATGTAAAGATTTTACTCTTAACATTAAGTATATCTTGTATGTCTAAAATCCCGATAAGCTATAGGAAACATAAAGTACCAATTTTATCTTGTTTTAAATAACAAATTGTAAAATAGCAAAAGCAATAATAAATGTAAAATATAACTTTTGCAAAGGGAAAGCGTTTTAACGTATGGTAATACACCACAACCAACTTCACGCCAGTGCTCCAACAACTGACATGCGCAGGAGTCGCGTTTGCGGTGACAACATTAATGTATCGCACATACAAAAAAATATCGTTATACTTTTAAATAAATCAAACCTTGATTTGTGAATGTTACGTATAAAGTTTGAATTCAAAGTTTAATCTCAAACAAGTGCCACGAAAAAGTGAAGCTGCATATTTTAAGTTTACCTGTGTTTTGATCATGCTATAATTACAAAATGGAGGATGTGTATACAATTAAAGTGAAAACTAAACCTGATACGAGAAATTTATACCCTTCTGAGAGAAGGTACTCTGCTTCCACGGTTTCTGGACTGGCATGGGTCCATATTGCATTAGCATCTACGTCATTTTTACTAGCTTGCCTCGCGTTAGTCAACCCTAATGCCGAAGAATCAGTATTACTTGAAAAAAATGAAACTTCTACAGATAATTCTACTGAAGTATTACAGGAAACAACGAATAATACATATATACTTATTTTAGCACCTTCTTTGATTACATTTTTTGCGCTCGCAGCGGGAATTGCATCAATATTCGCTTCGATAAGATGGTATATAGACAGAAATATAACATGGCTCTTCGTAATGTCAACATTATCGACTTTAATATCGTTTGTCTCTTTTACAATGGTAATAGTTTGGCTTATATCAACAGAAGATGATATATCGGATTTTTATAAGGATAAAATACCTTTTAAAGACATAATTATTATCAAACATAGTGATATTATTGAGAGAAACAATTCCCATTTTGTTATACCACGCAACTCTACGGAAGTTAAAGAGGATGTGTCTAAATTGTTTACGAAGCGTGTACTATCAATAAATATATTGATTGCAGCATTCCTTGAGCTGTTATGGTCAATATTGAGCGTTAAGATATCTTACAAAGGTATGCGAAGTAATTATAAAGAGGACAATGAGAGACGCGGCAATTGTATATCTGTCGTAACCACAATTAAGGGTAACAATACGAAAAAGAGACCTATCAACGGAAAATTCAACCCAAAACCAGATTTGATAGATCACTATCCGAGTCGGAAGATCAAAAAGATATTCCTAGCTCAGAATGACAATGGTTTTTATTTGAAGAATCAAAATAACAAAAACAAGCCGAATACTGAGACGAGTTCGGAGTTTTATAAAGAAAGGATGTTAAACTTTTTAAATAGATGTGCCGAAGGAGTTTCTAATGCTGAAATGCGGACACCAAGCGTGCAATCAGAGGCTGTGCTTAACCCGATCCCGGAAGTAGCTAGCGTCGACATTAATATACACGAAAATGTTAAACAAGAAACTAAAGAATCAAACAGAGTAACACCAGTGAGTTGGGGCGATACACCAGAACATACAGTTTACAACCAGAACACGATAAATTTTGACAAAATCTTCAGTTTTAGAAAAAAACCCGAAGTAGAAACAGAAAAAGTGGAAGAAACTAGTGAAAACGCTCAGTATACCCAATAATGCGTGACAGGAGAAGTGAAGAAAGTGTACGTTTTTGCGTAATTATATAGCTTCATGGAATGGAGAAAAATGATCGACAGAACTCTCGCAAACATCTGGAGCCTTAATCAGTAACTTTTCCACAGATTGCGAACAGCGGTTTGATTGTGTAAATAAAATTAATAGCTCCATATGTCAAACAGCTAGTTTAAATTATGGAGTGAACGCATGACAAGAAATCGCATTGTGGCACGTTGTCGTGTCGAGAATCGAGATGCGATAAAAAGTCGTGAAATCTACGATGTGCAATGTAAGAAATCGGAAGTATACGATTTCATGTCGTAATACGATGCACGGTACGACGCTTACAATACGATATCGTTAATTTTATCATGTATTGTTAATTATATCTTCAGTCTTCTTTTCTTTTCTTTTCTCCGAAGGCACAGTAAGTGGTTTCAACAAGGTTAATAATTACTCGATCTTCATTAATGTTTAATTTGTCATTTATCTTCGAAAGTTGAACATCAAATGCGAGGCAGATTTTTTACCATGTGCGTCGTAGATTTTCACGACACGACATAGGGATGTTATACGATGCGATGCGATGTTTTAGCACAATGTCGATACAGACTGAATCTATGCGACGCGTAACTGGATACAGCTAGTATGTTTATAAAAAAATATTGTAATGCAATTATTTAGTCTAGTTATGAAAACATTGTTTTGACCTCGGTACATTAGCCCGACGGGGCCGAAAAGAAATCTACATTACGAGACCATTGAATTTACTCGACAAATTTTAAGGGTCCACCCGAAGATTGCCAGCGAGACACCCGTTACTATACCACCATAAACCACGAACTTACGAGTTAGGTGAATAGTTTCTAATATTAATAGGATGTAATTTTTTATAGCAGCTATAAAATAATAAAAAGGTTTAAAAGGAGGGATTCATACACGAAATTTGTTTGTTGCTTAACATTAATAATGTTTTAATACTACTATTTGGAAATCTTTTATGTGCAAGTCTATTTCGCACTCAGTTGGTTGCAGGTACTTACAATAAAAGCCTATAAATGTACACTAACTAAGCACTAGACACAATTACAAATACCCATGGCTTTCCCTACATTTCAGTCATGAAGCTATAAACGTCATGACTGATAGGCACGTTCCGTCTATATTTTTCCTCAATTCTGCGAATTTCTATAATGCTTGCAGATTGTTGCAAGTTGCAAGTTTATGGACCATTAAAGTGGACAGGCAATGATTATGTCGATACTCTTAATAACGCTTAATAATTACTTAAGACGATATCGGTTTTCATATTTTTATACTACGGTACAACCATAGCTTATGCCATGGTTCTTTAACGGAATATTGCTCGTGTCAAACTTTCCAAGACCAACAAACTCATCTGCCAAGACGGCTGGGTTAAAAACAAATCTGTCAAATGTGAGTCGGCGCATTATTCTTGTACCTGTCTTGTCTTAAATAGTTTCTATGGCGGCCGATTGGCGCAGAGGGTAGCAACACTGCTTTCTGAGTCCAAGGCTGCGGGTTCGAATCCTGCAACTGGAAAAATTTTGTGCGATGCATATCAATGTTTTTCAATGTCTGGGTGTTATCTGTATATTATAAGTAGGTACATATGTTTCAATGAAAATATTCATTAGTCATTCTAGTTCCCATAATACAACGTCTACTTTGAAGCTACATGGCGATATGTGTATTGTCATAGTATATTTATTTTTTATCAACTCTCCGAGTATTGGCGTACGAGTGGATATAACCAAATAATAGAAGTGCTATAATACTAAAGGGGGTTAACTTCCACTATTCCCTGTTGGCTTGCTTTTGCAGGTTATCCCTTGTCAGGGGGTATAATCGGGGAATATAATTTTTCTCATGCCTATGCTAGCATGCGCACCACGAGATAATTATCTCTACCCGTAATTTTTGTGTAGAGAAATACGAGATAATGGGTGGTGGTGGTATATCGAAATCTGTCCAGTGGTTTAGGCTCGAAAAGGTAACAAACCAATAGAGTTGCCTACTTTCGAATTTATAAAAGAAGGTCGTAGCTAATACTATGAAAAAATTGTGAAACGAAATCATTGAAATTATTTTAGGTAGTGTTTCCTTAGAAAATAAGTTAATCATATGTTATAAAATAATTTATATTAATATATGATTATTGTACGTGGCATTTACCTTTTGTACTATTTTGTATTTAAATGTGAATAATATTTTATTTATGAAGAATTTATTTGCTGTTTCACTTTTAATTTTTTTATCTGAATCCCCGAAATATTTATTATCCACAGTTTGTTAACGTTTTGACGGCCGATTGGCGCAGTGGGCAGCGACCCAGCTTTCTGAGTCCAAGGCCGTGGGTTCGATTCCCACAACTGGAAAATGTTTGTGATGAACATGAATGTTTTTTCAGTGTCTGGGTGTTTCTGTATTTTATAAGTATTTATCTATATTTTTTATCAGTCATCTTAGTACCCATAACACAAGCTACGCTTACTTTGAGGCTAGATGGTGATGTGTGTATTGTCGTAGTATATTTTTTCATTTATTATTTATTTATAACTTCCAGTGCTGGGCATAGTCATCCTCTCTCCTGGGTTAACAGCATAGAGTGCGTAGACCCATCATGCTGTTGCAGTGCGGGATGCCGGACTTCAACGATCATTGATATCAAGTTGATTCCGATGATAATAATGCAAGCCGAACCAGAAGCCGTGAAAGCGCACGAACTCGACTTTATTTTCCCCCGAGTTAATAAAAGGCCGAGTTGGAATCAAAGTCAAAAATATCTTTATTCAAGTAGGCCCATAGGTGGCACTTTTGATGCGTACATAAGAATTACACGGTAGTGAGATGATGGCGATAACCACATTCGTAAACTTAAAACTAAAGCGTACAGAATGGGAATAGAAAACATCATATTACAGCAACATTCGTACTTCTACACCAAATTCGTCCTTCCTTAACGTCCTAACAAAGCAGCCAAACGATCCAGCGCGGGTAACACCACGGGTCGTAGCTAGTTAATATGGTAATAATAAGGGTATCATGATCGGAATAGGTATCGCGTATCCCTCAAGGATGTCACGGTATAATATGTCTCAATTAGCTAGATATACACCTACTTATAGTTGCTAGACGCGAGACGCGCGACTAATCAACAATGGGCTGTTTAGCCAATAAAAAATACGCGTACTGATTGTTACTGCACGTACAATTCACTTCAAGAATTGCCGACTATTCAACTGAGAGTTGTTCGTAGTTATATAGCTTACAGAAAAATCCTATTATAATATTAAGGATAACTTGAACGAACGAACGAAAAGCTTGGGTGTGAATTGCTCTAGCTTCATAGCTTAATACAAATAAACTGTGTAATGGTGATAACAAAAAAAATTACCCGGCTAAGTTTGTTGTGGGCTCTTCTTAGACCAGGGCGCGTTTGGAACCCTCGTAGCTTTAGGTTTAAGTTGGCGTACGAAGTTATTACCATTCCCTCACAATTATGTAAACAAATATATATGAACGCTTCATAAGTGCCTGTGATAGGCCTACATTAATAAAAAAAAATTGAATTTGAATATACAGGGTTTAATAAAAAGTACCAGAAAGCTCTTTGCTTATAGTTGTTTACATTAATACTACCAACTTTCGTTCTACAACTTTCATCTTAACGACATAGTTTGTAAAATATTCCATATTTTACATAGATACTCTATTTTGTAACTACTCTGTGGTCTGTATAAGGTGTTTTCATGAAACGTCGGCAACGGCGCATGAACGACTCTATCGTGCGGTCACTGACCCTTGGTTGCACAGTGTAATGACACTTTACAGAAATAACATGATTTATAATTTTTACACGTTTTATAGTAGCTTCACCTGTATGTTTAAACATACAATCATGTTTGTATCCGACTTCCTTGGACTTTATTTTGACGCTCTTCAAACGGTCTGATTTCGTTCAAACTTTGCAAAAACTAAGTTTATGCGATTTTTCAATTTTTCAAATTATATAATTTTCATCTAAAGTCGAAAAGGCTGGAATGATGTTAATTTTAATCATTCTCCAATCACGGCACGGGTCTCCGCCCACATGATTTTTGGGCCGTAGTCCACCACGCTGTGGCCCAGTGCGGTGGACTTCACACATCTTTAAGAATAATATAGAGAACTCTCAGACATGTAGATTTTCTCGCGATGTTTTCCTTCACCGTTATAGCAAGTGTTATTTTAATTACTTATGAAAAGGGATTCGAACTCTGCCCCCCCGAAAGTTAAGCCGTAGTTGGGCTATCACCGCTTCGTGTTCATGTGTCATTAAAATCGGTTGGTTTAAAAAACGTTCTTTTTAATGACAATGTGAGATGGTGATAACAAAAAGAACACCCGGCTAAGTTTGTTGTGGGCTTCTTCTTAGACCAGGGCGCGATTGGAACCCTCGTAGCTTTAGTTTTAAGTTTACGATTGTAGTTATCGCCATCACTACTCACGGCTATGTGCCTATTTGAATAAAGAAATATTTGACTTTGAACTTTGACTTTGTTCCTTCTAACTCAGCATAGTATAAAACCTCTGCAGTCGACCTTAGACCGACCTACGCGCAGGTTTATATTCTAAAAATCTGACCTTAAAGCTACCTACGATGATTATTGAGTATCTGGGTATTTTACTTAGGTTATTAAAGGAAAGCTTGAGTTGTCGGCTGAGAAACCATTATGCAGGGCTTATCAACGACTTAAAAAGAATTTTATTTATTTAAACATTTTTATTGCAGGATATAGAACATCCGCAGGAAACACTTACTTAAATATACTATGTGCGAAAGGCAACCTTATCACTAAAACCATTTGAAGTTTTTGCTTTACTATTGTATGTGTGTTATGTATTAAAACCTACTTGTGTATCTTATATATATATTTCTTGTGTGCGTGTGTGGGTGGCACCCTGGATGGTTTAGTTTCACAAATTTGCCCGACAGATGGCGCTGGGGTCCGCTAGTATATTTATATATATTATATATTTATATACATTATGTACATATATTTATTTATATGATGTATGCATTTGTATTTATATATTTTGATATCATCAGTAGTCACTTCATAAACGTCCACTGTTGGACTAAAGGCCTTCTCCCATCGGGAGGGTTTGCCATTAATCAGAACGCTGGGCAGACGGGTTGGTGATCGCATTAGGTAGTAGTGGTACGGAGGACGAGGTATTCCCTTAGTCTCCTGGTACGATACCCGCCGGAGGTGGGGTGGTGACAACTGTATTCTGATCTTCACCAAACAGAAAATTTTGGTATGTACCTATGTATATATTAGAACACCATACCGTTCTCTTGCCGTAAGTCCTGTCTAAAAAGGTTGCATATAAGAGGTGGCTTTAAACAATAAAGCCGCCTTTGCATGTCTACAACGTGTTGTACTGTAATCTACTTACTGTTTTTTTCCTTTATGTTATGTGTACAATAAAGTGTTTCTTCTTCTTCTTAAAAATTATCTCTTCCAGTTCACCTAAATTAACGGAATTAGACAATGAGACATGGGCAAACGCAATTCAATACAAATAATTACATAGAAAAAAACTAAGTACAGTAGTATATAAAGTAGTCATTTTGGAATGGAATATTTGCAGATGATTCTGCGAACCATCACAGATTCATCTGCAACTGTGGGTCACTTGATCTATTAACCAAATATTTAATACTTGGAATTTACCGATGTCTAAAGAACTTCTAAAGTCATACCAAACGAGATTTTCGATGATGAGATTCAACAACCCAAAAAGGGAAACGACCCAAACATTTTTAGGAAAAGATAAAGTTAGATTTGAAATCTATTCATAGTTGGTTTAAAACTATGAATAGATAGATAGATACATTCTTTATTGCACACAAATAAGAGATAAAAACAATAGATATCAGAATAGAAAAATAACAATGCGCAAAGGCGGTCTTATCGCTTTAAGCGATCTCCTTTATACTCATACCCATTTGGAAAATTTTAATTAATAAAATAGTTAATAAGATAGTTGTTACAAGCTATGAAATTTTATACGCAATAAACGTTATTATTAATTATTAATACGCATATCACGCCTTATGCCACACCCCACGGATACCTGAAGAGCAAATACTGCATACAGTTTATTATTATTATATAAATATGTATATATATATATATATATATATATATATATATATATAATAAGTATTAAAATAAGAATTTCGCCGGGACAGCTAGTAAATACCGCTTCTTCAGCATCTCAAAAATGGACGAGTGACCGACGTATTTTATTTAACGGAAATTTAAAATAGTAATTAACCATCTGAGTCACAATCACGCACGCACTACAGTAATAAAAAACTACAGGTGTAGAGTACTCGCCGAGCCTTTGAAGTAGTCAACGCCTATCCTTCCAACTAATGAACCACACTCTCTGTTTTCTCTACGTAATGCGTAAAAACGATTCAAACAATTGAATTATTGAACTTCTCAATACCTAAATACACACGCCTACTTTCCGCATAAACTTTGAACAATAGTTTATTAATTTACAATGAACATTTTTGTACCTTTAAAGGAACTAAGCAACGTTTTCACTAAAACTAGGCATCGCCTTTATCGAATGCGATTTGCGTATTTAGGCGAACGTGAACGGTTTATGTATGTATAGGAATCTCCTTAGATTTGGCGTTATTTAGGCATTGCTTTGTTCGGTGTAAGTGAAAGCGGACATAAGTATAATGTACTTACTTTTATACGCTTTTATATTAGTTTTAACCATTGCCTGATTAAGTAAGCGCGGGGCCAATAGCAAATTCTTTAAAATGCCCTTGATCTGCTATGGGTTCTTAAGTATAAAGTGGTAAAAATACTATTCAATACTCAATACCTACGTATAAAAGTCTAAATACAAAAAGTTTTTGCTATCTATTCGTTACAATTTTGTGGGTAATTAATAGTGTAGTAAATTACTATAGGCGATTTCTGTGTGCGTGTATGTCACTCAGTCAGTCAGTCAGGCAGAGATGAGCGGTGTTAATCCGGCACTTGCTTCAACTGTATGTTTGTTTGTATGTTCATAACAGACTCCTTTGGACTTGAGTTTTACCCTCTTCAAAAATGATTGAAGAGGCTGATTTCGTTCTAACTTTGTAGATATATCGAGGAGCGATTAAAATACATTAATTTGATAAGAGTATTCGATGTTTCAAGTAGCAAATTAAGATTTTTGTATTAAAATTTTCATCTATAGTCATCGATAAGGCAGGAATAATGTAATTTTAATTTCCGACTATTATATTTAGGCGAATTCTGTAATATTAACCAAATTTGATGGTGAATGGGTTACCGATTAGTTTTGCTCTCATAAAACCATTAGTTTGAGATAAACAAAAACAACGATTTGATACAAAAGCGTGTTTTAAAAAAAACTTTTTTTTAAACATTTTTTGTCGAATTGCCTGTCGCAGTGTTCAATTTAGGAATTTTAATATCTACATTTTCTCTGATTTGGCCTAGTGGGAGGCTTCGGCCGTGGCTAACACCCTACGGACTAAGACGTACCACTAAACCGATTAGGGTTTGAGTTTAATTTAGCGTTAGGGGTATGGCATCATCATCATCTGCACCATCACTTACCTTGCTTGGGTGAAACTGTAATTTGTCCATCTGAGGGAACGACAAAAACTGAATTGACTCGGTGTCAGCACCTCTACAGAGGGTCCATTTAAATCAAATATGTATTTATATTTAGGTTGTAATTAAAAAACGGATTTGAAAAAAAGATCTTACGTATTTATTTATTCCTTTTCGATAAACGAAGAATAGTTTTAAAAAAAAACTTAATCTAAAAATATTTTTATTACCTAACAAGGAACACGATTTTGCGTAAAAATACAAAAATAATTCGTTAAGGGCTGTTCACACGATGGAAAACTAAATAAATCGTCCCGCTTGCAATGCCAGTTTCCAATGTTATTTTTTAATTTGCTTAAAATTAATTAAACACAAGACTTTAGAAATCTAAATTCTCATAACTAACTTGTAATAATAATCGTTAAAGCCCGCCAACACACTTTGGAGTGGCGTTGTGGGTCTATGCTGTAAGACACTTTCCTGTGACAGGAAGCGTATCCCCAATAGTAAGTAGCACGTATTTAGAACTCCATCCCACCACGCTGTGGTTATGCATGTTGGCGGGCTCGGCAAATATCTAACAATCATTATCAGAATTTAGTGACACTGAGAACAATAACTCTTAACTACTACTTTTATCCCATCGTGTGGACACTCCTTCTTAAAAAGAAACATTTTCTTTTAAATTTATAACATAGGTGGGCGAAATTGCAAATAAATCCTAATTTATTATGTACTTAACTTATTTTAGGACAAAAAAATAGTGTCAATAACTAAATAAACGAGATAAAAAAAAACAATAAGATTATTTAATTTATTTAACAATGATACTAATTCGGATTTAAGCAAATTTATAAAATTTTAAATGTTAAAAAAAACTATTACTTAGCCTGGGCTTACATAATTGTGGCATAACGTCAGAATAGTTACTGTTCTATCACGCTCTGATATTTGAAGGATGCTGACAGTTGGAGTGTGATAAAATAACTGCATAACAATTCCATTATACCGCGCTTACTAGAAAGGCCCTAGGATAAGAAGTATATAAAATAAATATTTCTAAAATTCTCCATTGTTAACGTTCGAGTTTTCTGAGATGACGCGATTTGCGTAGTGAAATTAAAAACTTCGCGAAAATAATCGCAAAAGCAAAGCCATTTTGCTTAGTATCAAAATCGAATATAACAATATAGGAATCTCTTTTGTGCGTGCCCTTATGGTTACGTTATATTAACTTACTTCCGATCCCCTAGCACCAACCCCCTAGCTTTGTAGTTATTCTTCTTTAGCGGCGTTAGGAAAAAAATCATGGAAGTAAAATTATACGGTGTAAAGAAATGCGAAAAAGAAAACGTGGTTACACGATTATAACAGGATGAAGGTAGTTGCGAAACCGTGTGAGAGGGGAATATATCGTCCGCCAGCTCACTTTTTACGATACGCGTACCGCGTGCGCACACCGTCACAAAAAACAAACACCCTGAAGTTAGCTATGCTATAAGCTTTGACAGTTCAATTTCAAAGTCTGCGGGCTCATTCCGGTGATTTAATTGTACAGAAATCTCAAATTTTACCGTTCAGTGAAACTTGGTTGTCCGATAATGAGATAACTAGATAATGCGTTATAATAAAACTTCTATGTATTAAATACCTTTTTACTATTGTTAGTGTCGTTTTGTCTACAAAAGTAGATTAAGGCGAACGATAAAATTTTTGAAAAGATTTTTATCCTTTTACGCTAAAGAAGTATAACTTCTAACGCGTATTCATAAGTACACGTGTCTTTTTGCTAAGGTGTGCTGTATTTATGTGAAAAACTTATTTGCTGATATCAATGATTTCAAAAAAATAACTGTACAGAGATATCATTGGCAACACATCACGCTGTGGCAACCTGGTAAAGCAGCTTTGTTTATATTTAGCGTCAAATGGAGACCAGCAACATTTTATGGGCTTAAATAACTAGCAGTCCCTCGCGACTTCGTCCGCGTATAAGTCAACCTTAAAAGATAGACATACGATGTCCCGGACTTTTTTTTTAAACTTTTCAAGGGGAACAACTTTGTCATACATGATTTCACCGAAACTTTAACCGTTTACGCAGCGGAAGCT
The DNA here is from genome assembly GCF_905163445.1 of Pararge aegeria. Classification (NCBI taxonomy): domain Eukaryota; kingdom Metazoa; phylum Arthropoda; class Insecta; order Lepidoptera; family Nymphalidae; genus Pararge; species Pararge aegeria. The sequence continues at coordinate 909,387 of NC_053186.1, forward strand.
CTCAAAAGAAAAAAAAAACCCAGATTTTGAAACTTGGTCTTAGCGTGATAGCCTGCTTCGAGCCTATAGGACTATCCGAGACTGAAAGTTAACCTATACGAAGACCCTATGCGTAAACTAGCACCGGATATGTATTTTATCAAATAATAGTTAACTTATATTATACTAGCTGTTGCCCGCGACTTCGTCTGCGTTTGATTTTGTTTTTTGATGTGGCATTCAATTTAGTTTTAGTTTTAGTTCTAAAAGTATTCAGTATCGGTAAGCCTTGAGGGGATTGCTGTTGTCCGCTGAGGAGTTCTGTCCTCTATTTCCAACCACAGTTTGGGCAAAATTAAACACATATATAATTAACCTCTTTAGTACATAAATAATTATTTAAATCGGTTAAAATTTGTCGGAGTTATGGTGGTAAAATCGTCAAACACCTTCATCCCCTCTCCCAAAGCTTAATGTCGAAATAAAAAGTATCCTATAATACTTCTAACACTTCCAAGAATATGTGGACAAAGTATCATGAGGATCGGTTAAGCAGTTTTTGCGTGAAAGCGTAACAAACAAACTTACATTGACATTTATAATAGTAGTAGGGGTAGGGGTAGGGATAGGGATGGAGATGGGGATTTTAACCTCAGCTCAAACATAGTTTAAAGGACTACGTAATCGATAAAAAAGCTTGGGTGTGAATTATTGCTCTAACCGGGTAGCTCTTCTAATTATTTTAAATGACAATGTGAGATGGTGATAGTAAAAAAAAACACCCGGCTAAGCTTGTTGTGGGCTTATTGTTTAACCGCGGAAGCGTTTCGAAACCTCGTAGCTTTAGTTTTAAGTTTACGAATATGGTTATCGCCATCATCTCACTACTATGTACTTCTCATGTAATGTATGCATCAAAAGCGCCACCTAAGATATTTTGACTTTGACTTTGTAATACTAATTCCGTATAAAATAATAACTAAATAAATTACTAAGTTTTGCATAATTCATATTTGTAGACGCCTCCAAAAATATTCAAGTAGAATCTTGCCATTGTTCATTTTAAAATTATTATGCGTGCGAAGTCACGGGTAAAAGCTAGTTCTACTATAACTTGTAAATGATAGATTTGGATGTTTGAGGCATCGGTAGATCCTTACATCATCCCTAGTGACACTGGCAATAATTAAAAAAATAAAAAATCAATATGGCCGCTGTACAATGTGGGGCAGTCGCGATTTTTTTGCTTATTACGTACATGTAGAAGGATTTTGTGCGCAATATAATACTTAAACAAATATTAATATTATTTGAGAGGCTCTTCAGTGAAGTAGGGATGTTCCAAGCAGTCCAAAGCTGTGAGACGCTTCGCTGGGTCAAAGACAAGCATACCCTGGTAAAAGAAAAAAAAATTAATTACGAAACTTTGTTCTTTACAAATAAGTGTTTTTGTCTGTCTAAATGTTTTTTTTTTATAATCAAATGTTTTAATTATTTTGTTATTTATACTCTAATCGGTTTCTACATGGCATCGTTCCGAAACACTAAATCGGTTGGCGGCATGTAGTTCCAATTTTTTTTGCCTATAACCACTTGCTAAGAATATTTCACTGAAATCCTTACTATTATATAATTATAAATATATTACGACAATACACACGTCGCCACAAAAGTAAGCGTAGTCGGTGTTATGGGTACTTAGATAACTGATAAATATCTTTTAATAATAGATACCATGTGTAACCGAATTACGAAATATTGTTGAAGAATAACTTATGCACCCTTAAAAATATTAAACCAAAAGAAGCATATTTATTTTTACATACAAACTAATTCAAAACATTCCAAGTGTTTACTTATGACAACCCTAGTGAAAATAAAAGACTGACACGTGCATAGTACCTACGCTACGTGCGTACTTTATAAAGTGACAGTAGTCACTTGATATTACTTTTGCATGTGATGTTAGGGCCGGATTTCTTTCAGTAAAAATATGGCAATGGTTTACTCAAGAACTATTAGCGTTTTGGTTTCACAGATGACTGTCAGAGACATATATAATGTACCTCTAAAGCCTCTGAAGTATTTTTTCGGTTTTCATTTACTCGTTGTATAAATGCTTATTATATACAAACAAACATCACACAAGAATTTCCAATTGTGGGAATCGAATCCACGGCCTTGGACTCAGAAAACAGGGACACTGCCCACTACGCCTATAGGCCGTCGAAAGGGTCTTCGTTTGTTAAATTCTTGATTAGTTGAAAGGACATAGAGTAACAAGCGCTACCTTATATCCCGGGACAACAAATGGTTCCCACAGGATGTGTACGTGTTTACCACAGTAGTACGTGTAACAGCTAGTATCAGGTAGCTGTCATTCAAAGGTTGCCTGTAGCAATAAATAAAGAGATTGCCTGCAGCAATAAGGCCGCCTGCATGCCTAATTTTTTTTACTAATTTCAATTTTTTTTTGTTATTTTGTGTTATCTATATTATTTTATGTTTTGCGTGCAATGTGTTCCTTCTTCTTCTTATTCTATAGCTTTATAATACAAGGCGTCACTTGGGAACCTAAACTTGAACATTTCTAACCCCTGGCTGGGCGAGGCAGTTCATCCTCACCTTAATCATATCCAATGCGTGGGGGTGTATCCTGGGTAAGACATCAGCTAAATCTTGTGGTGGGTAGTCCGGGAAGCTGTCTGCTACGATGGCCACGTTTTCCGGCCATTCGTGTCTCGGAGGGCGACCTATTAATCTGTGAAAGTTTCATCATTTTAGAATCAGTATTTCATAAGCTAGTACAAAAGTCCGTGCTCGGAAATTTGTAACGGGTCATTTTTCAGCTGCTATGGTTTACAGCTACACAAGATTGGACACGATCACTTTACAGGGCTTCGTGTGTATTACACCATCTACAATATAATATGGTATTTGACCCCATTTCACAAAAAAGGGCAACCACCACCAAACAATTTTTCTAAGGGGTTATTTGACGGCTCAATTTATTAATTCAGGATCCCATCATCAGGGATCATGGGTTAACCCATGCAAGTTATTAATAAGTATTTATCACTATTTGGATATTAAATATGGGATAAATATATCCTTGAGTCTATATATTACGGACCCTCAAGTAATTAATAAGGGATCATTTGACCTCTCAAGTAATTATTAAAGTGTCATTTGACCTTAACTTATTATTTCGATGAAATATGGAGCCTCATGTGATTAACAAGGGGCACTTAACCTTTAAGTAATTATTACTATTAGATATGTCACTGCCGACAGGGAACTATATTTGTTTGTTTTTAGCATATTTATTTTGTAACCTAATTTTAAGATCCTTTCTTTTATTTTTAAAAAGTTTAATTTGTTAATGATAATTTTTTTTTTTTTTTTTGTGTAACTCGTACCTTATATGTTAATTGCTATGTGTTGTTTTTATCCCAAATAAAAGATTTTATTATTTATTATTATTATTATTTGACTTCTCCATTTATTAATATGGGGTCATATGAACCTAAAGTAATTCATAAAGGACTATTTTACACTTAAGGTTTAACATGGGGGCATTTGTGCCCTCAAGTAATTATTAAAGGAGGCATTTGTCGTCTCAAGTAATTATTTTTGCGTTATTTAACTTGTAATTACAATGGGGTCATATGACCTCTAATCCTGAACAAGTACCTTAATATGCAGTGCAGCTGCTGTGAGTTGTATTCAGACACTCAATTAATTAACAAGGGTTCACTTAACCTTCAAGTCATTATTTTTGGTGTCATTTGACTACTCAATTTATTAATATGGGCTCATTTGAATCTCAAGTAATTAATGAGGTACACTTAAGTAATTATCTTGGTTTAATTTTACCCTGAAGTCAATAATTAGGGGTCATTTGACCCTGAAGTAATTAATTTGGGTCATTTGACCCTGAAGTAATTAATTCGGGTCATTTGACCCTGAAGTAATTAATAAGGGGTCATTTGTCCCCACAAGTAATTACTTGGGGTCAGTTAACCCTAGAGTAGTAACAATGTGGTCATACGAGCCCTCGCGCTGAGCCAGTACCTGAATATGCAGTGCAGCTGCTGCGAGTCGCAGTCGGCCTGCAGCAGCGGCGCGCGCGTATGCAACTGCGCCAGCACGCAGGCGCACGACCACACGTCCACCGCCGTGTTGTACGAGATGCCCAGCAGCACCTCCGGGGGCCGGTACCACAGCGTCACCACCTGCAGGCAATTATTTATTTTACATCTTGTTGGTACGGTAGGGCCACTAACACTATATAATTTATGGATAGCCATAAGACAAATCAATGAAAGATGGCATTAAACATTATAAAAAACATGATATTATAATAGTGTAAAATTCAAAGTTTCTTTATTCATGTAGGCCTATTACAGGCACTTATGAAGCGTTCATACATATATGTTTACATAATTGTAAGGGGATGGTGATAACTTCGTTCGCCAACTTAAACCTAAATCTGATCTAAGAAGAGCCCACAACAAACTTAGCCGGGTAATTTTTTTTTTGTTATCACCATCTCAGTGTTGTTTGTTTCTATTTATATTAAGCTATGAAGCTAGAGCAATTCGCACCCAAGCTTTTTTATCGTTCAAGTAATCCTCAATATTATAATAGGATTTTTCTGTAAGCTAACGTTTTATATAAACTTTGAACTTATTGAGAGACATCTCAAAGATTTCATTTGGTAATTTGTTATAAAATAATATACAATTGTCCTTGAATGTGTCCCACAGGGTTCAATCTTGGGTCCCTTTCTATTTTTGGTGTATATAAATGATCTACCACACCATGTCAGTGAAACCTGTGACATTGTACTGTTTGCAGATAATACATCTCTAATTTTTAAAACTGATAGAGGTAGAGACAACTCTGACGATGTAAGTCGTGCTATGTCGCATGTGTCGCACTGGTTTACTGTCAATAATTTACTTTTAAATGCAAAAAAAACTAAGTGTGTGGAATTTATTTTACCAAATGTAAAGAAAGTTAATAAAAATATAATAATAAATGGAGAATCACTAAAAATGGAAGATTCCACAGTTTTTCTGGGCATGACCTTGGATTGTAAGCTTCAGTGGGGTACCCATATAGATACACTAGCAGGTAAACTAAGCTCGGCTGCCTACGCCGTCAGGAAAATTAGACAGAATACTGACGTAGAAACAGCAAGACTTGTTTACTTCGCGTACTTTCATAGTGATGTCTTACGGGATCTTATTATGGGGCAAAGCTGCTGATATTGAAACTATATTCATATTGCAGAAAAGAGCTGTACGGTCAATATATAAACTTAAATCACGTGAATCCCTCCGTGAAAAATTTAAAGAAATTGGTATACTTACGGTAGCCTCACAATATATTTATAACAATATAGTATTTGTAAGACAACATATTAGTCTTTATAAACAAAAAGTGGATATAAACAGTCGACTTACAAGAAATGGTCATAAATTAGTGACATCTGCATATCGTCTGCGAAAGGTGCAGAAGTCATTTGTGGGATTGAGTATACGCTTTTATAATATGATTCCTAAGGTAATTTTGGACCTACCAATGCATAAGTTTAAAGAATGTGTTAAAACACATTTATTACAGCGAGGTTATTATACAATTGATGAGTTTCTTAATGACAAGGTTGCTTGGAAGCATCCGCCTCCGCTTTCATCTCTCACAAGATAGAAAAATGAATGTTAAAATGTAAAATGTAAATTTTTGATGTTGGAAAAGAGCAACTGCTGAGTTTCTTGCCGGCTTCTTCTCGGTAGAATCTGCCTTCCGAACCGGTGGTAGAGTCACTACACACGGACAGACTTGACGTTTCAAAAGTGCTTGTATTAGGCCTACTTGAAATAAATGAATTTTGTATTTTTGAATTTTGAATAAATTTGCAATTTTGTGTAGCCTAGTAAACTGCACAACGAGTTTAATTATGCATCTAATATTAATATTGTTACAGTCCATTTTCTTTTTAAATTTTGTTATATTTTTATGGACTGTACTATAAATTTTAAGTTAAACTATAAAGAAGCTATGTAAATGTAATTTTTTTGTTGATTTGTTACATTTTCGGCCAGTTTTAACATTCTTTCTTTAATTGTGTTTCTAGAGACAGAGGAGTATCTTTGATGCTATGTATTATCTTATCTTTATTATAGTAATCATCAAAAAGAGAGGGCGCGCATGCTAACCAGGCTTCAAAAACTCTTCCTCTTGAAAAGGTTTACAATGCCGAGCAATGACATTTGCAGCCGCGTAACTTGTCGCGCTTACACACACTAAAACAATGTCTTAGAGTTATTCTACTACAGTACACGCATTTTAAACTGAGGTTTCGGGTCATTTATCTGTCTATTTCGCTTGCATTTATAGGTCTTAAAGAGAGGTGTGTAGTGATTTGCGTTTAAAATTTGTCTTAAGAATATAGCGTTCTATTAGTGAAGTTCTTTCATTTGATACTTATATTTAGGGCGTGTTGAAAAATAATGTAATACAGCATTTTGGGGCGGCGGCCATCTTGGGCCTATTTCCGACAAACATAGCTAAAATATAGGTTCCGAAAATTTTTATATGCGTTTTAAATTTATAAAATTGATAATTCCTCCACGTGAAGGTAAAAACACTAATAAAAATTATAAAAATATAAAAAAGCAATGTGTCATCTCTAAAAGTAGATCGAAACTGCAACGTTTCCTACTAGATGACGCTACAGTCGCTATAAGACTGATGTGAAAGGCATATACTAATTTCGGCATCGACGGTAGGAGAGCCGTAGCTTAATTGGTGAAAGCGCTCAGGCCGCGATTGCCCGAGAGTCGCAGGTTCAAATCCGGTCGGTTCCGAATTACATGCATTTGAAATTTATAAAATAGCTAAGAAAACTCCCGACTACAACCTTTCAAACAAAAAATAACAAAAATCCAAATCGATTTATCCAATCGGGATGGCTACACAGCCACGGCACAGTCCACGCACGCCCGCCCACACGCACGCACGATGCGACTAAGGGAATAAAACGGGCAGCAGGATCCTCTGTTCTAAAGCTGCTGTTCGTCTGGTGAGAGGCTGCGGCCGGGGCTAGTTATAAATACATATACTACGACTATACACACACCGTCATCTAGTCCCACAGTAAGCGTAGCTTGTGTTATGGGTACTAAGATAACTGATGAATATTTTTTATGAATAATATACATAAATACTTATAATATATAGATAAACACCCAGACACTGAAAAACATTCATGTTCATCACGCAAATATTGTCCAGTTGTGGGAATCGAACCCACGGCCTTGGAGTCGGAAAGCAGGGTCGCTGCTCACTGCGCCAATCGGCTGTTACCCTATCGACAAAGACATGCCACTTAGCGATTTAGCTTTACAGTACGATGACACGTGGAAGCCGTTTGGGGATATGGGTTTAAAATAACTGCAATACAGGGAGTATCACACTTGTATTAAACCCAAATGAACAGGTTGCCAACTACCATCTTAAACTGCATCATAACTTACCAGCAGGTAAGATTGCAGTCTATGCCTAACTAGTAGAGGAATTAAAAAATACGTACCACACTAGTCAGTTTCATCTCGGTGTCGTAAGTCTTGGCAAGACCGAAGTCAGCCAACTTAACGCGGCCCGTCGAAGTCACCAGCAGGTTGTGCGGCTTAAGATCGCGGTGCACTATCCGGTGGGAGTGCAGGAAGTCCACACCGGACAGAATGTCGTAGGACATACTCTGGATATACAAGAATATTATTAGATGGCAAAATATGAACAAACCCTTCCCCTTAAAAATATTAGGGTGAGCAATGCTTTAGTGCCTGTGTGGAATGCACAGCACTGCTAACACCGTTCACTAACCATATTGTTCTTTGCGCAATCAAACATAGAAATAAACATGTACACAAAATATTAAATCACAGTAGTATTATTTTTCTAAGTTTTAAAGTCTTTTAAAGTCAAAATTTTATGAGGACATTTGACCCCTCAATGAAAAATTTAAGGGGTAGTTTGACCTCAAAGGTTTTGATGTTAAAATTTTATTTATTAATTATTGGTTTATTATTTATAAAAACTTACCCTTATTCTATTCTCAGACAGCGGTCCAGGTGCTCTTTTCAAGTAGGAATCTAAATCTTGCTCAACATGCTCAAAAACTAGGAACAGTATTAATTGGTGATCCCTCTCCAACGATTGACCACCGTGACAGACATCTAGGAGTCTGTAATAAAAAATAATAAGTTCATAATAAAAACTGTCAATTGCAACCAATAGTTTAATTTTATATCATTAATTAACTCCCAACATAAAAAGACGGGGTGTTATAAGTTTAACATGTCTGTGTGTGTTTCTCGGAGGACTACATATCTTTTCGTGATTGCCTCAATATGGGTATTAAATGAAAGGGCTGGACCAGTACAATTCTATACACTATGACAAATTTTAAATCGAAGGCCCCCACCACAAAATGATGAATTAATTTTTTTTACAACACCTATACAATACATCATACACACAACACATTCATATAACAACATCTATATGGGTATCAAATGAAATAGCTTGACTAGTAGAACAATGTAGTGTATTGAAAGATGGAGGTTTTTTAATTTATATATTTTTTATAGTTAGTTTATGTATATGTGTGACAAGCATTTATTCAACTTAACACTGGTTTCTATTGAGGCATTACTGGCAGGGGGTTGAGTTTTCTCTCCATATTCTCTTTACACAAATGGTTTGAGCGTATACCTAACAATATTAGGATGTCTATATGCCTCTAGTTGCCTAAGCAGTGCTATTTCTCGCAGTGTAGATAGCGGGATACCATCCTCTGTTAGTGCTACTTTAACCTTCTTCATGGCAACTATCTGTCCACCATTGTGGAGGTCTCGTGCTTTGTATACTGTGCCGTATGCACCTGAAATAATAGACAATATATTAGTGGTTAAGAGGTCTGGAAGGCTTGGTGCAGAAAAGGGATTTTTTTTTATTTTTTATAGATATTCCAAAATAACTCTTTATTGAAAAAAAAACGGTAGATAGAAACTCTTATCAAATTTAATATAGACATTGTTATTAGTTGTCTCCTTTTTTTATTCTGGTCTGGGGTTCTAGCCCTTATAGTCTTATATTTAAATATGATCAGGAATAAAATAAAAAAAACGGTGCAGTATGGTTTTGTAAACATATTTATTGGTCTAGTGGCTAGTGATCATGAAAGCCTGGGAGTGACTTCCAGCTTGGGCCAAGAAATTGGGATAATGGCTGGTAGGTAATTAAACGAAGAAAAAAATCAACCTAAGCAGGTAAAAGGTGGGGTTGTTTTTTAAGTAAAAACTTTTAAAAACAAATAATAATTTTATTAAATGTAAAAAGTTCCTTTTTTCTTGAAAAAGATTGTGAATTAAATAGCAAGACGATTATGTCTCACTTCATTCATGTATTATTATTGTTACTGTTCCAGGTGAACTACTTATTTTGAATTTGGAACACCATGCTTTCATGTGATCAAGATAAAGGCTAATAATCTGAATCCGCCTTTAAATTTTTTTTAATCATTTAATTTTTTTTTATGAATCTTGTTTTATATTCTGACATATGACATTATTTTGTTTTTAAAATGCGCAAGCGCAAGCGGTGCGGCGGCAGCGGACACTTTCAGATTATAGAACCGGCACATGGTTGACATAAAGGTTATTAAAAAGATGCTTTATTATTGTAAGTTTTACATAACAGCTACCTGTGCCAATAACGTTGAGTTCTTCATACTTTTTAGCCGTCTGAAACAATGCACCCACATCGCCTATGGAAGCCATGACCGGCGGACTCTGGGATGAGCTACTTCCACTTGTTGCAGACATTGTTTAGCACTATTTTAACTGTATTTGGTCCATAAAATGCTTTTTTTGAATCCAATACTACTTAATAAGTTCACTTTGGGCAAATATCACATTGTATTTAGCTTTTGTTTACATGAAATCGTAACTTTCATAAATAATAAAAGTTTGCAGTTAACTTTTTAATTTATGTTGTGCTTGTGAAGGGCGACGGGCGCGGACAGCGGGGTAGGGGGGTGTTTAATTTTAACACCTGGTATATAATACAGCTAAATAACATATGCATGTATATCCAGTATTTCCTAAGAAAATTTGACGATTCAATTTAGTATCACTATATTATTTGTTTATCAGCGCCATCTTTGAAAAACGCAACAGTAAAGGAGTTCTTCGTACTGCTGACAGATGGCAAGAGCAAGCAAAGAAAGAGTTTTTAATTTTTGCTTTAACTTTACGTGAAAATAAAACCGAGATAGCATTGCAATACAGAATAATATTATCACTGACTTCCGGTTGTTAAATAAACAATAAACAGAAAAAAATACATAGTTAGCCGCACTAATAATTTAACAGATAAATTGCCAACTTGCGTGGTTTCTTAGATTCAAAAGTTGGCAAAGTACGAAACAGATGGCGCTGTAAGTGGTAATTCTGCAAAATGAATGCATTGAACGATTTTTACAAAATTTTGATAATATACTAAACCGATTTTTAAAGAAAACAAAAAAAAGGGTATAAAGGATCCAAAAAACTATTGTTAATGGGCTCGTCCGGGATTTGAACCCGGGACCTCTCGCACCCGAAGCGAGAATCATACCCCTAGACCAACGAGCCACACTTTCATTTGTCGAATTTATAAGATGGTTTTTTAAACTTATGACGTACACGTATTTATAAAAAATAAAAAATGAAATAAAAACCGACCCGTTCACTGAGGAGATAAATTATTTGAAAACTTCAAAATGACACACAACGCATATAATTTGTGACATTTTTTAATATTGTATTTTTCGAATTAAAATTGTTGAATAATACCTACTCGAATATATAATATTTAGTAATTTTATTAATTAAAACTAATACAACCTTTTGGTATACAACTAATAAACCAAATTAAAGTTCCAAAAATATTGATAATTCAGAAATTACGGAGCTCTAGGTGTTTAGAAAGTTGGGCGCGAAAGGGGGAAAAAAATTACCGCTACATGACACCCTATACCCATCACTTTCTTTTGCAACAGATGTGTATCTCATCTCCTTTTCTAACACATGACTGAACGAAATACCGCGTCAGTCGGTTACGTTTCGAGAAACGATGCGCGCGCTTGTCTAAAAAGAAAGATGGCTGTATTGCGTCCAAAATTATTAATCAGTTTAACAACTTTTTTTTAATTGTATCTGTAAGAATACCCCAATAGAAGGGTAAAATAAATTTAAAAAAAAATACATTTATTTGTGGTGTCTACAAAAGTGTATCAACCGGAACTGTGTTAGTGTGTATGGTGAAAGTTTTCGTGTTAAGAAATAAGATAGTGCGTTGTATTCCACATACAAAATATACGTTTTTGAATAACCAGCTGATCGTCCGGTAAACTCTAGTAAGTATATTTTTTTATATACCAAAAACATATTATGTTAAGCTTTAAAAACTACAAAAATCGTAGCGACTTGTTACTTTTTCTTTCTACTTTCGAAGTAAGTAACTTCATATACCTATCGATAGCAATAATAATGTACTTACTTAAAATAAAAGTGTCTGTTCGTTTGTCTGTTTTGTATGGATTGTTGCCGGTAAATGAAAGACTTTGCAAGGAACAACGGAACTGTTTTTATGATGGCCTGACCAAACATAACTATTATGTAGGTTCCTAATATATCTATTAGTAAGGAAAGGTTCTACACTACACGTCGCAAGTAAACGCTACTTTAAAAACATTAAACCCCGTAGTGGATTGTCATATAAAGTCGAGGGAACGACCTATAAGTAGGTACACAAGAATTAAGGTGATAATTTTTCGTATCCAGGTACCTTAGTACCTACTTCAGTTTATTTGGGTTACTAAAGGCAAACCCAACCGATAAATCTGATCAGATTATTCTATAATTATTCCATGAATTAAAGACTTTGACGATTTCCCTGGCCCAACGGTGAGCTCTGTGAATCACAGTGGGAGGTACTGGGTTCGATTCCCGGCAGGGTCAATTCAGGAATTTTTTAATTTCTCAAATTTCTCAGGTCTGGTCTGGTTGGAGGCTTCGATCTTGGCTCGCCACACTACCGGCAAAAACGTTGCGAAACGCTGCGGCAAAGACGTTAAGAAAAAACACATTTCGTTGGTTAACTCTGATTAAGATACTGTCAGAAACAGATGACATTAATTTTCGGGTTATTTGCATTGATTAACAGGTCACCTGATAAAGTGATGAGGTGAAAACCCAGATAGATTTTATAGCATACGTGTCTACTTGCCGAACCGTTGCAATCTTCGGTTTTTTTTATTTATTATTTATTTAACTCTTTATTTGTACACCACAATGAAGTTAGGAAAATAAAAAAACAAAAGAAATACAAAGACAGAAGTAGAATACAAAAGGCGGCCTTATCGCTAAGTAGCGATCTCTGCCAGGCAACCTACTCATCACTATTTGGTCATTACTATTTGTTCTTTATCGCTGGTGCAACCATTTAGTATTTAAAGGAGATATTTTCTGCAAAACATTTATACCAATTTCATCATCACGGGTGTAAATAATGTCCAAGTAATATGCGGGTGTCATCAACAGGGGATAACTGACTTCCCCGTAGCCGTGCTTTGGAAGGTGGACAAATAAATTGTAACCCTTGTACTGACAAGGGATACAGTTCATAACAATAATGTACTCACTGCACGGCTAGCTTTCCGATTTTTACGATTATATTCCATCATCATATCAACTCATCACCGGCAAACTACAGGGCACGGGTCTCTTCCCACATTGAGAAGTGGTTAAGGCCGTAGTCCACCACGCTGGCCCAGTGCGGATTGTACATTATTTAGAACTGTCAGGCATGGTTTCCTCATTATTTTTTTTATTCTTATTTTTATTTTGGCAAAAACAGTCATTACTAGGAAGTAACTTATTACATATATAATAACAATCTTATAACATAGACTAAACATTGCCGAAAAAGTATAGTTATAATAGTAGAAAATTTTAAAAGCATTGAGCAAAGCAGTAAGGCAATAATTGGTGGGAAAAAAATGAATAGCTACATGATTAATTAAAAACAGCAAGAAAGAAAATGATGTTTCCCTGCACCGTTGAAGCCAATATTTTAATGACTTAAAACGCACATAACTTTGAAAAGTTAGAGGTGCTAGCTGGGATTCGAACTCGGCCCCCCGAAAGTGTAGTCTAGCTCCCACTGGTCTATCACCGCTTATGACCATATTAAAAGCTAGCCGTGCAGTTGGTACATTATTGTTGAGACCAGAATAGTAGATTTGTATGATTATAGTCCTCACCTGCAGCTCAGACTTAAAATTTAACTCGCCCTGCAGTTGCCATTTTCGAGGCTTTATATTTATTTAATTACTAGCTGTTGCCCGCAGCTTCGTCTGCGTTTGATTTTGTTTTCTGATATGGAATTAAATCTAGTTGTAGGTAGTAAACATTAGAAAGTATTCAGTATCGATAGCCTTAAATGAAGGGTTTGCTGCTGTCTGCTGAGGAGTTCTGTCTTCTATATCCAACCACAGTTTGGGCAAAATTAAACACATATTATAACCTCTATAGTACAAAAATAATTATGTAAATCGGTTATAATTTGTCGGTGTAAAATCGTCGAAAACTTTAATGCCCTCTCCCAAAGGAGCCGAGCTTAATGTCGAGATAAAAATATCCTATATTACTTCTAACACTTCCACGAATATGTTTACAAAGTTTCATTTGGATCGGTTTAGTAGTTTTTGCGTGAAAGCGTAGCAAACAAACTTACATTGTCATTTATAATATTAGTAGGGATTAGTAGGGATAGGGATTAAAGATTACTAGCTATTTTTACACAAGCTTTGTAACATACATTAAATTTTCGGGCATGCACTTGTATGTAAAATCATTTAAAAGTAAACACAAGTTGAATTATCCGCAAAGATACTTAATATCACTAAAATAACAATTTTATAACATTTTTTTTTTATTTAATTTTATAAAAAAAACAACAACACTAACACAATAATAATAACATTTATTGGATTACTTCCTTTTATACCTAGTGCACGTCACAAAAGCATGCAAGGGAATAAATAAAGTTCTATAGAGAAGTATATTAAAAAAAGTGTGTGTACTTATACACGCAACAATATAAAAATCTTTTCAACAATTTTATCTTACGCCTTATTCTACGTTTGTAGAAAAAACGTCACTAACAATTGAAAAAAGGTATTTAATACATCGAAAGTTTTATTATAACGAATGATCAAGCTATCTCATTATCGGACAACCAAGTTTCACTCAACATTTAAACTTGAGATTTTTGTACAATTGAATCAATTAAATCACCAAAATAAGCCCGCAGACTTTTACAATTGAAAATGTACACTGTCAAACTTTTTTAAAGAGGCGTTATCTTTTGATAACGCCAAAAAGAGAAAATATCAAAAAACATTCGAACCGGAAATTGAAATCAAGACCTTGTTATCCGTCGTTATGCTAACCACTAGAACACCGGGGCAATCGTAGCTACAAGAATGTTAATGTTAAGGTGGTGCCAGTAACCCAAATTAAGGTACTACGCCGGGAAACCGGTTGGTCGACGACGGCTAATATGGGTTACGACTAGCTAACGAGGAAATGAAGGTCTTTGGAATGTGGACGTTCATTTAACTTTAGTGCATACCTCTGACAAGTTATAAAATTAAAAATTAATTAATGTTATGAACAAAACTAAGTTTTCACACTGGCTGCCTTGTGTTACCACCCTACCGACAAAGTCGTGTCGCTTAATGATTTAAAGTGCCGCGAAGAAACCGATTAGGCGGCTACTTCTAGATGCGAACTGAAATATACGTTATTTGAAAGTTTAATTATTTCTCGTAATGGGGTCCATTTCACATCCTTAGGGTATATACGTAATATATATATCCTATCCTATTATATAGGATAGGATATATATGTATTATAGACTAGATAGACTATAACCATGACGCGATACTGGCTGATAATAGGAAATGCCTTATTGCAATTTCCTTTTTATTACAAATAAAGATATATTGGTATAACTTCTATCGATATATCTTGCGAGCGATGCGATACCTATCCCAAATTCAAAAATTCCAAATTCATTTATTCAAGTAGGCCCAGTTTATAAGTTTCCACCGAGAAGAGCCGGCAAGAAACTCATCTTGTGAGAGATGAGAGCGGAGCCTGCTTCAAAGCAGCCTTGTCTTTTAGAAATTCCATTTTGAATACCACGGACCCTGTGCTATATATCTTGTTATGGCCGCTACTGCATATCTTGCCTATCTCCTACTCCCGAACAGCATGTTATTCGAATATAAATATAAATACATAAATAAAATAAATATACTACGACAATACACACATCGCCATCTAGCCCCAAAGTAAGCGTAGCTTGTGTTATGGGTACTAAGTTGCCTGATAAATATTTTTATGAATTATATAATACATAAATTCTTAGAAAATACACATAAACACCCAGCCACTGAAAAACAGTCATGCTCATTACACAAACATTTTCCAGTAGTGGGAGTCGAACCCACGGCCTTGGGCTCAGAAAGCAGGGTCGCTGCAAACTGCGCCAATCGGCCGTCAATATAGGCAGCGTTCGGAAAACTTCGTGACATCTTGTTGACCATAATCGTTCCCCATCAAGGGCTTTAAAACGCACGTGTGCCGGTTCACACATGCATCAGCATCATCATCACCCTCCACGCTGTATCCTCCACGCTGTATCCTCCACGCTGTATCCTAGAAGAATTGGTGACCGCAGTAGATGGAAGCACAGAGAACATAGCTGCCGTTCTCCATTACATTCCTTAGTCGCCTCGTACGACACCCGCGGGAAAAGCAGGGGTACAACTGTATTCTGATCCACCTAACTACATGACGGATTTTATTATGTTGTATTACGCATTCAAAAGATATATATTGGAGTTCAATGACTGAGCTAATGCTGAGTAGGCACTTTCCCTCGAGTTACCAGCGATGTAATTTTACTTTTAAAGCCTCTTAAGAATCTTACTTTCATAGCGCAAAACTTTCGCAAAATATTTGTGCGTTTACATTTCTGCATTCCGTGACATTCGAACAAATCAACTAAACCGCATTATTTAAAAAAAAATACAAATAAAAAAAAAACAGATCTTTTCTCTGATGGATCTATATTATATTATCTCCTACATCAGAAACGGCTTTTCATAGTAATGATTACTATGAAAAATATATTAATTAAGAATAAAAATACCCCTGACTTTTTTTATCGTGCACATTCTACTAGTCATTTGATACCCATATTTACAATTTATTAAAAGTCAACACAAAGTCCATTTGGGTTAGTAACAATGAAAGCTTATCACTATGTTAGTACTTATCTAGGTTAGTAACAATTAAAACTTATTACTATGTTAGTATTTATAAATAACATGTATTGAGGGAGTTGTGAAAATATATAGACTGCCATTGGTCTCCTGCTGGAATGAGAAGGGATTTCGCCGTAGGCCTACATACTACCTACGCTGGCGAAGTGCGTTTTGGTAGCCAAGTGGCCAAGTGATGGCCGAGGAAAATATCGCGAGGAAACCTGCATAATGCATATTTTCCTACACAGTTAAAGCAACTGATATTTTAAATTGCTTTAACGCACGTAACTGCGAAAAGACAGAGTTGTATTCCGGGGTCTCACTCGGCTACCCTAAAGGTTGTCCGACGTCCTTGACACTCGGCTATCACCACCGCGTCTATTGCATAAGTCCTAATATGAGCGCCCTGCAGTAACCCAGAATCGTGAAAGTTGTGGTAAACCCCCTGTGACGTCACAACAAAGTTGCACCGCCATCTTGCGCAACATCTGTCACAATATCCGCCTTGACTCATCGCGACTTTATGACGCGGTGCTAATGTTACGTCGCAACGGCCTTTTTTGTGACTGAACTGATTACTTAATTAAGATCACGGATTTGAGGTAAAGATAATCGTAATGAAAGGTATTCGTATAATTCATAAGTACATTTATAATATAAATGCGAAAATGGCTCTGATTGTTTGTTTGTAACGCACGTAAACACCTGTTGTTTATTACCTATGTTAGATAGATCCTTGAAGGGGAAATAACCGGGAAAAGGGCACCTGGGAGACCGATTAGATTAGATAGAGATTTTCCACCGGCTGACCTCCGAACTTCAATATGAAGATGGCACCTAATATAGATATAATATAGATAGATAGATAATGTATCTATTATCATCATCATTATTATCGACTTATTACCGGCTCACTACACGGCATGGGAGATCCTCAGAGTGCAGTCCTCAGACCTAGTCCCAGTGTAGATTTCACACACCTTTGAGAACGTCATAGAGAACTCTGAGGCATGCAGGTTCCCCCACGATATATTCCGTCACCGTTAAAGCCAATACGTTTTACTTTTTGTTAATTGCGTAACGTATCCCCCTACTACCAAATGGGCTGAAAGTTTAGAACGCCCTAAAATCAGGTGATATAAAAAAAAACAACCAAAAAACGTGTGTACTTTATGTACACGCGTAAGACGTTATGCTTTGGCGTATCAAGATAAGTTTTTTTTTTTAATTTTACCTTACGCCCTATTCTACGTTAGAAATAACGACACTAACAATAGAAAAAAGATATTTCATACCTTGAAAGTTTATTATGACGCACTATCTATTAAATAAAGTTTATTTAAATATCACAAAAAAAATATTTCTACGTAATTAAAGAAATGGACATAAAAAACAAAATTAAATTTGGAACACTAATGGACTCTTTATCGGACAACCAAGTTTCACTCAATATTAAAATTCGAGATTTTTGTACAATTGAATCAATTAAATCACCGGAGTGAGCCCGCAGACTTTGACAATTCAAAGTGTACTCTGTCAAACCTTATAGATCAGGGTGTCGGTTTTTTGTGACGGTGTGCGCGCCCAACGTAAACGTGCCAAAAGAAGTATAACTTCAAAAATGCTCAAAGCTCCTAAAGAAGTATTCACTTTAAAATTATGGGATGTATGGGAAACTTATGAGAAGTTGTATGCGGACGAATTATTTACTATTTGTAATAAAGAGTAGCGCGTCTTTAGGTCAATATGTGTGCAGGTATGCTTTAAACTAAGGCCATTAAGCTGTTATCCCTTGGCATAGATAAGTATATCTCTCTGACCTATAAAGACGCGGTATACTAGAAAAAAATATTCCGTACGCTCCGCCAATGAAAGTTATGTGTGTTACGCCACACCTGCTATACCGTTCGGCGAGACATTCTATGTACACACCTATCTATACTGGCACCTAAAGAGCGTATTTTAAACTGTCTCGTTGGTCTAGCGGTGAGCATATTGGACAGCAGTTCACGAGGTACAGGGTACTGGGTTCGATTTCATCATCATCATCATATCAACCCATTACAGGGCACGGGTCTCCTCACACAATGAGGTAGGCCGTAAATCCACCACGCTGGCCCAGTATGGATTGGCGGACGCCACACACCTTTGAGAACAGTATGGAGAACTCTCGGGCATGCAGGTTACCTCAGATAATGATCTTCACCCGCTCGAGAAGAGAATAGAAGAGAATGAATACGGAGAGAAAAATAAATTATTTAGTATCAGTTTTTATTATTGAAATAAAACGTTCTACTCTACTAAACGTAAACGTAAACTCTACTAAAATTATCACGCAACGTAAATAAATAACGAAGCATTCAACATTCAGTGGTAACGGTAAAGCAGGTGCCACTTGGCCTACTTATTCCATTCAAGTTCGCTCATAAATAACCAACGTGGTGGTCGCATAGCTTTGTGACATGTGCGTCTGTCTTTATATATTGTTACGTTAGTTACTAGTAGAATTATATATTGTTAGGTTATTTCGAATGACAGTATATCACGAGCGAGTTCGTACTCTGACTTCCACTTGGCCGATTTTTCCGTCTAAACGTCCTGCCGCTTCAGATTACTCTTACTCAAAGCAGCGCGCGCAGCAAATCACTAAAAATCCTGTACGCTGCACCAGTTTGGGAGCCAGCGATGACCTTCGCTTTACACAGAAGGCGGGTTCTCAAGGCACAGCGCGTGTTAGCACTCCGAGTATGCTCTGCCTACAAAACCATATCGACGGATGCAGCGCTGGTGTTAGCTAACCTAACGCCTATCCATCTACTTGCTGCTGAGAGGACAGAAGCAAGAAAATCGAAAAACTCCGATCTCGCTATTTCAGCTCAGCAGGTAACACTCGCGAGATGGCAAAATGAATGGGATACGTCTACCAAAGGCAGATGGACACACCGACTCATTCCTAATATTGAACGATGGACGAGTAGAAAGCATGGCCGATTATCTTACCGACTGACGCAGTGCCTTACGGGCGATGGCGTGTTTATGGACTACCTTAGAGGCATTGGGAAAAGAGAATCAGGGAGATGCATGTACTGCAACGAAACGGATGATGCAATGCACACAATTTTTAATTGCGTCAATTGGGACAAGGAAAGACGAGAAATTAGTGAGGAAATCGGAGAATTTAACGCTGAAAGTTTGGTGCATAAAATGTTGAAGACGGAAAAAAACTGGGTGACTGTCGTAAAGTATTTAGAGACTATTATACAGGAAAAGGAGAAAGAAGAAAAGAGAAGAAAAACAAGTCCATGAAACATTTTCAAAATCGTTGTCGTGTTTTAGGCCGAAAGGTGGGTACACGGTCAACGAGGTGACAGGGGGGGTTTTAGCCGGTACAAGTCCGGCACTACCTAGCGCTGCGGGTGTCCATGAGGATTTCCCCTCCTGTGTAG